>NC_056736.1:80335741-80598241 GCF_019279795.1 Protopterus annectens | reverse complement strand
TCGAAGATTTAACAGGTACCCTATATATATATATATATATATATATATACACACACTTTTAAAGGAGTGGCAAAGGTATTTCAGTTAATGGCTGAAATACAGTAGAGAATCAATTATCAGAGCTAATTGGGACCTAGTGAAGTTCAGATAATCAAACATATAACTGAACCGGATAAAAAACAGTATCAGCAATCGTTTTATATACTGTGGGAGTAGAACCCATAGCCTTCTGCATCAAAAAGCAAGTATACTGTCTGTTGTGCTACGGATAATGCATTTAACTGCATTTACACCATAGTGATATCATTTGCTAAACAACAGTTGCATATAAGCAGACTTGGCATAAGCAACACTAAACTTCTCTTCCCCTGAAGCTCTCAGCTCCTTGTAAAATGCACTTTACACTCATTCATGTCTCTCAACTTTGTAGCACAAGAAATCTGTAAAAAGCCAAAATTTATGGGGGGGGGGAGGCCCAAAATCAGGGGTACATTTTAAATATTGCTATGTATAATCGTAGAAAGTTGCTAGAATAAAAGGTTTTGTGTTACCATGCATTTTCTGAAAGATAGGAAGACTGAAAATTAAATGGTTGTCATTACTGTATTTAGTGAATTCAGTCCTCACTGAAGTGCCAGAAAACCACAAATTTTAAGAGGAACAGACCAAAAGCATGAGCCAAAAATTCCAGACATTCTGAGAAAATCTGGACAATTGAGAGCTATGCGACTCAACTCCTTGAAGCACAAGGGGTGGTAGGGGTACGGAAGTCAGGCTGTTGTACCTAAGGTACAGGGTTTGAGCCTGATCAAAGTAACACTAACCAACAGTTATCCCTAACTGGGGCATCTTACATACACATACACCTTTTAGGAATGCTGCACTCTAATCTACAATGGTTTCTAATATTATAATTTTCATAATTCTTCAACTATTTATTATTTAGTATAGTGTATTATTTATTTATTTATTGGCAGCAAGTCACAACATACATAGATTAGCATGGGGCTCCTATGCTTGTTGACCCCCCAGGAAACTGCCCAGTGTGCCCATGTTTTAAGATGGCACTGGGTGTACCTGAGGGGTACAACTTTCATCCTATGCACATACATACAGTAACACTGATGCCAGGCAATGCTCACAACTTTTACTTACCCATGTAATGCTGTGTACCACTAGCATCAGACAGAGTCAGCCCTGAATTACAACATTGTAACTGCAGAACTTTCAAGGTAAAGGTTGAACCTGGAACAGGAAAATAAATGTGAAAGAACATGAATAAATGGCAGATACTTGCATACTGTTACTTGATAATGTACCTAAGTAGAATGTGTGTGAGTTGTCCAGCAATGACATTAATATGTGATATGACTGAATTATTTAGATAGAGTTATACCATTTATCAGCTGACATGCCTCATGCATCTAAAATACCCAGAAAAAGCAGTCTAAAGTCTAATTATCTCTACATTCTCACAATTATTTATTTATTTTATTTTACATTTGTTAACTGGGGGTGTCTGACTGAGCCAAAAAGGCCCTTTTTCAGCAGAGGCCCGGGGAGAAAAGATCCACAAAGAAAAATTACAGACACATTTAGTTATTTAGACATGATCAGTATACACACAAATTACAAGAGACATGTTTTTACAGTGGTATGCGGCACATAAACAGTTACAGTAGAGAGAACAAACAAAAAAATATTAATTTTAAAAATAAAGGTAATTAATAGATTTGTGGTGTACAGGTGAAATTTGGAACATAGGTAGAATACATACATAGTACACAGGTACAGTACATACATTGCAGATTAGCCAGTGTTTGTGAGTAAGATTGAAAACTATTATCAAGTGAAACAATAAGCCTCACTTTTGTATCAATGATTTCAAGGTAGTAATCACAACAATAAAAGGCTGTAAGAAATCAATAAAATGTCTAAATTGTTTAAATAACATCACCAATACATATAGTAAGCACTCAATTAGCTATGCACCCTGTGCATCAGACAAAATACATATGTAGTCTTGAATCCAAAAGATAGAAACAAGGTGATGGCACAGTTTATCATCATTTGTACTGGGTGGGTTGGGGGGCCAAGATGCCAAAGCTGACAAAAAAAATAGTGACTGTGAAAATGTAAGAAAGACAGGCAGGCAGAAATGTAGCTAATTATCAAATGGCCACTGAGACAGAATGACCTGCAAGCATCATGAATGCATCATACACCTGTTATCTATGGGTGTCTGTATGGGCACTCAGTGTGAAATGTGTGTATAAGTGTCTGCATAAACACAGCCAAAATCTGTGCTAGCTCTAAGTCCTTGCATGTTGGACAGGTGTGAGCCATGCATGATAGATGTATCAGTTAATCGTCATCATCCCTGACCATGAGCACTGTCTCTGCCAGGAGTTGCACTGGCACGTCCACACAGAAGGTTAGATGTGCTGCTGCTGCTTGAGCATGACTGATGTCTGCTGAATTAGGTCTCCGCATGCCTGCTCCCAGGTCCATGACCCCATGGCCTACCACCTCCAATTGTGGACACCTCTACCACTGATGGAGCAGTGGAAGTAGTGCCACTATGGGAAGAGCAAGACTGAACATGGTCATGTTGGCTAGCACCACATGATGTTGTGGACCTACAGCCATGTAGATGCTGTCCTCCCTCCCAGCAGACATTCCATTATGGACACTGTCCATTCCATTGTGTCATTCATCCGATCCATTGAATTGGCCACATGATAGAGGCAGTCAGCATGCAAGCTTGTGCCACATCTAGAACCCTAAGCATGCTCTCAGAGGCCTTAGTGGAATGTGGCTTTGCCTCCATAATGGTCCTAAACATACATCGAGTGGCACATAATGACACACCAAGATCAGCTGGAGGGTGGACAACAGGCCTACTCTGAACACTCCTACCAAACTTCCAGGGTGGCAATTCACCCACACTTTGGCCAGAGACAATCAACACTGAAACTGCAATGACTATACTACTCTGATCAACTGTGCCACCCTCAATCTGTCCACTATCTGAGGGCTAAGTGGAATGGATATGCATAAGCATACTGACTATGTCTGAAGTTAGTCCAGGGGATGTGTAAGTCACAACTTCTGTGTCAGATTCAATATCTGCACTCCCCCAACTGTTCCTCCATTTGGCCACTATCAGCATCACAGTCTATCTGTTCTACGACATCTCATGGTAGGAGTCCTACAGTTCCACTGTCACTATCACCTGTGATAATAAGCAACAAACACAGAAATAAAATTACTACTCCATTAAATATTAATCCAACATAGATGATCTAAAAGTAACCTGATCACACAGTCTGAAATTGTACAGCAACTTAGACACTCATTACACCCTCTTTACACATGCACATAATTATATATCTAAATAATGCTTAGTAATAATCAAAGAAATGTTTGCTTGCCATGTGCAGATAGCTCCATACTTTGCAGTGAGAATGGTCCTGGAAGAAATGAAGCAAGGAAAGGATGGCAATTTAGCATCACAATGGGATTATCACAAGGAGACAGTGAATACTCAATTGCCTGTATGTCCTCTCAGAAATATCTGCAACTGAAATTTGGCTGAGGCTTCCACCCATACCCTTGTATACTGAACAACTCTCTTGTATAACTGTATAACTTCTCAATAGGCACAGATAGAAAAAAATATATCACAGGAAGTAATAGTCAAATTATATATTTTATTCCACAAGCAAATATACATTTTGCCATATGTAAGCTGCTCTTTGTACACACTTGTCCTCCCAACCACATCAGCATTGACATCAAGCACATGGTGAACAGTCTCCACTAATCTCTTTGGATCTCTAATAGTGGAAAAGAACTCCTCATTTGGTGTCAGTGCTGGCTCAGTAGCAGGACCACCCCCCTTCCCATAGCTAGCTGTTCTTGGGCAACTGCAGCTGCCTTCCTCTGGGCTGATGAAATCATATCAATAGCCTGATGCAGCACCTGATCATAATTGTGCCTGAGACTATCAACTGCACTTACATCATTGACTAACTGGCTCCAAATCTCCTTTCTGGTAGCCATATCCTCATGGCCTCTCTCAAGTATAGAGGTTCCATGCTGCCTAAGACCCTGTATTAGGACCTCATTCTCAGTGTCACTTTTGTAGGCTTGGGTGCCATAATCCTATATGACATAAAACAGAGAAGGATAAAATAGATAAATATCACATTAATTATGTATCTGTTACAAAAATAATCAGTCTGTATCCTTTGTCAACATTAGGCACTTGAAATGCAGTTTTCATTCAGTACAACAGAATGTTAGGTGATTGGCTCACCTCACCCTCCCACACAAACAAAGGTTTGTACAGCCCAAGGAATATCACATAAGTAATGTATATATGTTTTCCACAGAATCATTAGGATCCCTACACTTTTTCAACAGAAAAGTTAATTTACGAATGCCAGTCACTTTTCACTGTGCCCACCACTCCTGTAGAGATAGCTCTGAGCCATCTCAAAAGCATAACATAGTGTCATCGTGCATTACATTTCTCTCCATACTATAGGACATTGCAAAAGCAAATGTTAACAACATAGTTGTGCTGAACGTATAATCTGTTTACCCTGTCTATTTCATAAATGTAAATGCCTGCCAAAACTGCCTATGGAAACAGTGAAGTATACAAAGTGCATACAGATAAAAGTTCCATTTTTTCCTGTATATAGTAATACATTTGTAACATTTTACAAAATCTAAAATGTACTTGAATAATACAAACATACATTAGCAAAATTAAGCCTTCTCTGCAGAGAAATCACCTTCAAAGGAATACAAGTCTTCGGTTTTATCCAAATACATAAGTCTCCTCAATTTCAAGTTTCCTAGCTACATGGTTTCCTTTTTTGATAGTGTAGATTCAGCCCTCTTTGCATTGTGAAGATGCAAATGAGGGGTGAACTCATTAGAACTGCTGACTTTATGTAGCAGATATAAACATAGTGTAGGCTGTACACCACTGTTAGGTACTAATGGCTTGCAACTGTGAATGATTACTGAGAGGGAAGGAAAACACCACAGCAATTCAGGCACCCTTCATTGCAGTGGGTGTGTAACTTTAATGATCTTTTAAATAAAGCAAAGCACCATGCATTTATAATAGTTTATCCGCAAAACTCTCCTGCCTTTGCTGATTATTCACTATCATCTATTTTTATCACACATTTAAAGCAAAATGAATGAAAATGTACTATAGACTGCATGTCTGATATTACAGCAAAGATAAGGGAAAATGACCAGAATACAAAGAGAAAATAGAACTGCATTTCTGGAAAACATATTCATAAAAGGTTATGTGAGCACTCATTGCACAAAGTATGTTATCCTCACATGTATAACCAACTGTGAACATCAAAGTGTACGAACTGTTAATACTGGAGAAGAAATGTGAATTGCTTCTATGCATTTCATTGGTGTTGCAAAGCTGTGTCTGTGGCAAAGAGAGATAACATACGCCAACTGTATTTTGCAATTTCATTAGTCTGATGGTTCATATCCTGAGCTGTGTAACTGTTTAACCTTTAACTTTTTTTGTCTTTACCATTAGTGTGGCATGTGGCTTAGCCCAAAAATGGTTAAATGTATACAAATTTAAAATTTACTGTCAGGTGCCTTCAGAAGTGCAAACACACTAAGCAGAAATGCACGGAGGTCAGCAGCTTGGATGGTAATGACTGCAGAAATTACACCTCTTACCCAACTGTGTGGGTGGTACATGGTGTAAGTATGTTGAGGTACACTATAGATAAGCTAGGTTAAGCATGGTTTGAGTTCACCAGTAGTTATTTTTACTGAGGAAGGATCATAATGAGTATTAACAGAAGGAGTACATGTTCACTATTGTGTGTTACATTTGCTCATTGCTCATGTGTACTCAAACAAGGTTCACTACTTAAGGAAAAAAATATATATTTTTTTTATTTAGCTCGCCTTAGTTCATGAAAACATTCTAGACAGTACTGAGTGTAGAAAATTCACCTGCTGTGTAGGTTTTCCTGTGGCACCAGGTGTAAGTTCATGGCCCAAACACATGGGAGCCAGGGTTCTACTGAAGCATATTCCACTCTTTTTATTAAGGGTGTCCCGTAGTAATTTTTCACATAACTTAGAATATAAAGGTAATTGTACATACCACCACCTATGTATGGTATATTAATTGAGCATACACATGGCATCATATTTATTTTATGTGTAACTGGTGTAGCATGACAGTGATGATTATGTAATTATAAATGTATTTTCAGATCTGGGATAGATTTCATATTTTACTGACAATCATCTACACACCTTCCATAATACTAGTATAACTGTAAGACAGAACATATTGCAGTGTCTAAACCAGCACTCAAAAATCTACTCTGAAAGTAATACAAGTATATCCATTTCTATTACATCACACATTACTTCTGCATCATACCTGCGAATGCATAAGCCAGGACCTTATCATGTCACACACATACAGGGTTAGTTGAAGTATAGCACCAGTCTCTCTTTAAAGTGTGTATTTGTAATGACCATGGTTGGCAAACATTTCTTCTGTGGCAATGAGGAAAACTTACCTATGTGGAAATGCATGCATTCCTTTTTTTACATAGGTTTGAATTTCGCGTTGTATAATATAGCAATAACCCATGCCTGGGTGTGGGTAATGCTGGATTTACCCACGGTTGGTGTGGTTTGGTCATGAGGGCGAAGCCCGAGTGGCCAAACAAAGCCAACCATGGGTAAATCCAGTATTACCCACACCCAGAAGTGGGTTATTGCTATTATACAATGACATTATTTAAGAAAAAAAAATTACTTTTCTTAAATAATGGCATTGTATAATGCCTCCTTGCTGCCCTTCCGCAGCTGTCTGGTATTCTGCGGCAGTTCTGATGTACTGCGCATGCGTATGCCTACCAGTACATCAGAGCTGTGGGCAAAAGCAATGGAGAAAGCAAGATCTCCGTAGCTTTTTACAAACTGTTTCGCTATGTTAAATGGGTTTAACATAGCGAGACAGCTTTAAAAAAAGCAACGGAAAATCTCCGTTGCTTTTTTAAAGCTGTCTCGCTATGTTAAACTCATCTAACATAGTGAGACAGTATGAAGCAACGGAGATCTTGCGTTCTCCGTTGCTTAAAAAAAGAGTTATAGTAATAGAAAAAGTCCAGGCGACCGGACCTTTTTTCCATTACTATAACTGATTTACAACGTGCACGCTGACCAATCAGCGTGCACGTTTTTGAATATTAATGGGGGGTTGTTGTATAATTTACTTTTAACAGTGTGTATGGACCCACAAAATATGTGCCAAGTCATCCCATTGATCCCTCCAAAGTCATGGCTTAAAAGTCAAGTCATTTAGCATATCAGTGTTGACCACTGGACAAAATGTTGTCAGGTATAGCAGCACATATGCCATAACTTAATGGCATATGTCACATTATCCTTCCTGATTTATAAACTCCTTTCCTCTTTGTTTGGCATTGATTCTCTCCACTTAATATCATGCAAACACAGTTTGCGTGGTTGTGCAGGTTTGTGCACTGGCTGTAAAACACAATATCGTTAACTGGTAGGAAAATAATTTTACTGTTGTTGAAGCACCTATGCAGACATGGCACAAGTTGGGAAGGATGGTGCTAAATTCAGAGCACAAAGGTGGGGTGTGGAGGAGTCTGAAATATTTGTTGCACTCTTCATAAAGCACTACAGCCATAGGCTGCTGCAGGAGGACTCTACCAGGTCTCAGTATAGTGCTAAGGATTGGAACAATCTAGCCAAAGCTGTCTCCAGTACAACTGGCATACCACACACTGGGAAGCAATGAAGTCACCACTATAATGACTTGAAATGTTGCAATCAGGCAGAACTCAATCAGTGGCTAGATGAGTATAAAAGTGCCGACATCCCACAGTTGTGTAAGTGTACAGATAAAGCAACTTTAAATGTTATGGAAAGCTGTAGGTAGCCAAGATTGATATACAGGGTGTTTTCATGTCTCTTTTTCTCTTCTTCTTTATTTTACAACTGCTCACGAAATTTCAACGAACAAGGAGGTACACGCTGAAAGACTGGAAAGAGAGGCAGGTGGTGTGTACGCAGCACAAATGAACAAGATTGTATTGAAATTATTGCTCTTCTATACATTACAAGCAACATGAGCATGCAGATCTTAAGTGTAAAAGCAAGCATGTATGCTTTCTAGCTCTTGGTAACTGTATTAGGCAAGTGTAATATTGTATTAAGATTTTCTGCGTTCAATTCCCATAAGTAACAAAGACATTCAAATTACAAAAATATTTTTTAATTTTAATTCCAACAATATTGGCTTTAATGCCATATTGTTAACTTAACCTGTAGTATCTTTAAAAGCATATATGCAATATGTGCATAAATTAATTTTCACAATCTCTTTCGGATTATGAAAGATGTATAGCTACTATAATGATAAAAGTATATTTATTGTATTAAAGCATTTGAATATGACATATACTAGTTCTAATTATCTCTTTTCTTTTTGTCTCACCCCACCCCTTTTCTCTTTTTTCCCCTTATGAATGTAAACACACCATTCTGATGTCACACTTTTCTACCAACAAATAAAATGTTTTTCAGCACAGAGAGGTAAGACAACTGCTGCAGCTCAGTCTGCCAACTCTTCACTGGCTGCCACACCAACACCCAGCACAACTGCAATGTAACCTGGCAGTACTCACTCTGCAGTGCCTGTGCTACCTGACCCATGCACATCAGGTAGCATTGTCCCAGCTGCTGGTGCATTGGTGCCCTCTGGGAGTAATGTTGGTGGGGTGTGATTACATCAACTGCCAGGTGCTGCCAGGGATGATGCATAATGAGATAGAAAATGGCATTGGTGCCTGCCTCAGCCATCTGGAGTGTTATTCCTTAGAATGCAAAAAAGACTCCCACATCAAGCAATCCCACAGGGCCCCAAGGAAGGGGACAATGATGACAGTTCTGCGGTTGAGGACTAGATTCTCACTGTCCCTATACTTGATGGACATGTGCCTCTGATATCCCTACCTATCCTCAGTCATGGTGTCCCCCATTCCTGTCTGCCTTGTTTGTCATGTTTCTTTGCATCTACTTCCTCATCTACCCTACTGCTTGATCCTGACATTCCTATGTCCCTTTCTCAACATTCCTTACTTTTTAAAATGCAAAAAAAAAGAAAATGGGCACCTGTCCCACAAAAAAATTGTCCCTTACATAGCTCCCCACTGTCTTCTCGACACACTTGATTTAGTCCAATTGGCTATACAACATGATTACTTTGTTGTCACCCATTTGTGTTGTGACAGTCTAAATTCTTCCAATTTTCTATACATGCTCGCTTTACAGTGTTGAAGAAGTAGATAGCTATGGTTCTTTTCTAATCCCCTCCTGCAAATTCCTTTATTGCTTCCCTTTTTTTCTTCCCCCACTTGCTCCATTTCACAACTTTCCTATCTACACCATTTTCACATCTTTAATCTAGTCAAAAACTAAAATCACACTCCACACAAATAGCCAGAAATGGCCCATAATAAAGCCTTCACTTTTAGTCCTCTGCATTTGCACATAATTTGGCATCACTCACCAATGCCAAGATGTGGTAAATAGCTGTTCATGTCCTAAGAGACAACCTGGGGAATTTTTGCCATCAGGCACTCTAGTCCAATTATCTCTGTGCAATGCTGCTTAAATTCACATCACTAAAGGGACATAGAGTTAAAGCAGAATAAAAGCAGTACTTTGAAACATTTACTTTGACAGTTATTTAAACTGCTGAGTGCAAGGAAATATAACTTCCTATGTTGAGTGTTGACATAAATCACTTGACTGATGTTTTTTGGAAAATAGCTTCAAGGGTTCAATTCCAGATGCATCTCTCATCATTTCTTAATGTGATTTTATATGTGTATGATATATTTAATCAACCACATATTACAATTTGTCACGGTTATGAGTTTTCATGAAGATATGTTGATTACTGCTCAAAAATAAGTATCTGAAGTGACATCCATCTCCAGTGCTATCACATATGTATCTAAACTTGTTCTGCTTGTCATAACCCTGTTGTCCTTCTCATAAGCCTTCTTTACACCTATATCAGTCACTTCACGCTACACAGAATGTAAGATTAATAACAACAACAGACCAAAAAATGACCATTATTGTTCCGTTAAACAAAACACTGTTAGGTGTATGTTAATCTCTCCTTTTATTCACCCCATCACTCCAAATCCTCTTTATGTGTGTGTATCTATTAGGCTGATGGATGGTGCCTGCAGACTGACTTCACTATGCTAATGGATAATGTAAGCATATTACCTTAACTGAATAGTTTATCACTGATCCTGTACTGTGCAATATTTTAAAATCTGTAGGATTCTATTTTGTCATTTTCAGGTGATGATGGATTTAATCTTCATCTAATGTGATGTGGGAACTGTCCTTACTGTGACAAAGCATACTGCACACACTTTCAAGATATCTGGCCATACTCAAATAGCATATCTGCTGAGTCATAACAATAATTTAAAAAGATGTACCACACCTTGTCATTTCTAGGAAGCTATACACATAATTAATCTGTGATTTGGCAGTGAGGTCTTCAAAACAGCTAATAGTTGTACAACTGAGGTAACTATTACTGATAAAATTTGGAGAAGACACATACTTTACTGCAGTAATTTGCAGTCCTGATCACATTTACTTAGCTAACATCATCAAAAAATTGAATGATGTGGATTTGAACCCTGTCTTATCTGTGTTCAGTAGTTCACTCCTTTTATACCTGGTGCCACAATGAAAGTTAAACAGCAGGTGTATTTTCCATACTCAGTACGGTCCAGAGTGCTGATAGCCCTGCATCATCACTTAGCCTGTTTGCCTGGCAGTGCGATGAATAAATTTACATAATACTATTTTTTTTCAGTTAAGACAAGAACTGTTTTTGCTTGTTGCTTAAGTCCACACAAAATGGAAGGCAATAACATTTATTAATGCAGTAAAACTTATGACACATTTCCAATATAAACTACAGTATGAACAACATAGTATCTCTCAGCTATTTCTCACATAACATATCTTTCAAACTACTTCACAAGTTCAAGTTGAATTCATGAAATGGGGATCATGCATGAGTTGACACATTGTCATCATCTGTGCAAATAAGTTTCTCACTGATGCAGTATGTAAAGATGTGTTTAGCATGTCTTACTATGCATATCAGCCATTTATCTTGGGCTGCACAGTGGTGCAGTGGTTAAAGTTGTCACCTCATAGCAAGAGGATCTCCAGTTCAATTCTCAGCTGGGGTGCCTTCAGTGCAGAGTTTGCATGTTGTCACTACATCCGTGTGGGTTTCCTCTGGGCACTCCGGTTTCCTCCCACATTCTAAAGACATGCATCTGGAGCATTTCTCACCGGGCCTCTGCTGAAAATAGGCTCTGTCCTAGTCAGAATTTCCCAGTCAACAAGTGATAAATAAATAAATAAGTAAATAAATACATAAATAAATAAATAAATAAATAAATAAATAAATAAATAAATAAATAAAAATAAATAAATAAATAAATCTTTCATCACATAAAAGGCTTTCATAAACACAGCAGAAGGGTGGGGAAGTGTCCTTCACTGAAGATATACTTAGAGTCATGTGCCCTTCAGCAATGCATTTGCAAATGATATATCAGTAACTGGTACATTGTCAAGCACACTACAGAAATAAAGACCACAACTGCATTGTTACATTTGGTATGGGTTTATACTGGCACTGAGCATTGCTTATCCATGGTCATACCACATTGATATTCTCAGAATGTCTTTAAATGTATTTTTGTGCATTGCAATCACAAAAGCAAATCTGAATTTCAGCCTTTGCATGCAAGACTCTTAACAGAACATGTTAACTGCAACACTATGTTGATATAATCCTCTATAAAGACCACTATAACAATTGTAATATCAGACTTCTGTGATGGTGCAAATGTTAGGTACTCTGTTTTCCAGGTGAAGTAACTAGTTTGGCAAGGGTTCGAATGGCATAACAGTCGACTTATATGTATGTGTCTGTATGTCTAACTGTGTGTGTGTGTATCATCAGAAGAGCATGAGTCTATGTCCTAATGTCCTCACTTAAGTATTATTCTGAATGAAATTTTACAGTGGTACATGACTACACAGAATTTTATACAGCCCTCCCAATATCCTCGTCTCACCATATACTAATGATGTCATCCTCTATAAAGTGCAGTGTAAGAGTGTCAAAGTCTGAATTGTGCCATGGGGATAAAATTAAGCACTCTGTTCTCCAGTTTGTGGAACTAGGTATGGAGGCATTCAAATCTCACAGCAGTCAATGTTGCATGTTCAGTTTCTCTAGCTCCTGAAACTAGGCAGGTAGGGGCTCCAATCTGGCAGCAGTCAATTTGTGTGTGTTTATTCAGTCAACTATCAGTCGGGAGACAATTTTAGAGCAGCATGTGAGTACACAGCTATGAGAAACACTCCTACCAAATCTCCTCACTGAACACTGATGATGTCATTTGCTATAAAGTACGCTCTGAAATTAAGAATGTCAAACTTGTGCTGTGTCTCTAGCGTTAAGTGCTTTCATCTTCAGCTCCTAGAACTAGGTAGGTAGGCAGTGGTTCTAATCTCAAAATTGTGCCGTGGTGCTAGCATTAATCACTGTGTTTTCCAGCTTGTTTAACTAGATAGGTAAGGGCTCTAATCTCCCAGCAGTCAACTCATGTGTTTACATTCATTCAACTATCAGTCTGGAGACCATTTTATTATAGTATGTGAGTCTACAGCTATGTCACTCACTCCTCTGAACATCATCTTCTCAATTTACAATGATGATGTGATCCCTTGTAAAGTAAATTCTCACTGCATTGCACTCAGATGTTTGTGATGGTTTGAGCATTAACTACTGTGTTATCTAAAAAGATGCTCTAATCTCACAGCAGACAAATTGTGTTTGTGTTCATTCAAATATTAGTGCGGAGACAGTTTTACAGAGAGATATGACTCCACATATATGTTAGATAATCCTCAAAACATCTTCTTAGCATACAATGATGCTGTCACCCTCTATAAAGTGCATTGTGACACTGTTAAAGTCAGACATCTGTGGTGTTGCTAGTCTTACACTGTATGAAATCCAGCTTGTATACTTATACACGTTTAATGTTCAAATGTGACCCCAGCCAACTGCTGTGTGTGTGGTTGGTGTTGTATTACAGTCATATGATATTTTGAACCTCTTTTTATTTTGTTCCCACTCAGAAGAAACTTTAACATAGACCTATGAATCCAACATCTGCTTTTTCCCTCTGTCCACATAATATCCTTTCTGCATAACACTGGAGGATGTCATCATCTCAAAGAAGCATACACATGTTGTGGTGCAGAGCCCTCCCATGTTCCTTTGCACACCATCTTCAATCCACTGGATGTGTGATTGCTAATTCTGTCATGGGGGGTGCACATGTACCATATGGACAGAGACAGTATGCAATACAATGCAACACATACGCATATATGCACATACCTCTACTATCTTCCATAGGTTCATAGGAGGTTACTTGATTAATGGCCCTAGGGCCTTTACAAGCCTAGCCATGTAATACCATTGTTCCCTACTTGACCATTGTAAGGTGTTCCCCTAATTGACCACTATTAGATAGTTTGATTGTTTGCAGAGTGAATCTATGTTCAGCACTCGCTGCCCCTGTCCATAAGGCACATAGGTGCCACTCCAGGGATGAATTTACTGTCTCCCACCCAGTTGTCAAGGTTGTACTTAAATAGAGTCATTGAGGAGCTCTGCTTAATGTGAATTGGGAGTTTATTCCAGAGCCGCAGCAATCTCTGGGAGACATATATCTTTCTCCACCATATTTTAATTCAAAGGCTGGGCTGAGATTTCTGGAGCAAGTCACTATTTTCCTATTTGATTTGCGGACATGAAGCATTTCCAATAGGCCAGGGTCAGGGACTGATTTGTAGGCCTGGCACAGGTCACCTTTCAGCAAACTGTAGGAGACACAACACAGTGGCAGGGCTTTCAGTCTTGTCATGTAGGTCATGTTTTGGAGTCCCTGAATTCTCTTGGTTAGGACCCTCTGTGGTCTCTCCAGCTGCTGCAGGTGACTGGTGAGGTATATACAAAAAAGGAGCATTGCACTCTATTAGTGGTCTGATGAGGGTGGAGTACAGAGGAGGTATAACATCCTTGTTCTTGCATATGGTGCCTTTACTTATGAGGTGTGCAGCATAAAAGGCTTTCCTTACCACTGGGGACACATGGTGATCAAAGTTTAGATTGCTATCAACTTGTGTTCTCAAGTCATGCACCACTTGGTTCAAGCTTAGGGTAGTGCTGCCTATATTACAATTTGCAGGGCTACCTCTTTACCAAAGGGGACAATGGTGCAAATTTTTGCATTTAGTTTTTGAACATGGCTTTGGCACCAATCACTTGTCTGTGTTAACCCCTCCTGTAATATGTTAATAGCTTTAGGGATTTAAATTATTGCTCTCAGTTTACAGTCGTCTACGAAATTAGTAAGTCACAGGCCTCGACTTCTGAGAAATAGATTCCAAACAGTACAGGGCTCAGCACAGAACCTTGTGGTATCCCACTGGTAACTGTTCTACTGATGGAGGTGTAATCCCCAACTTTGACAGTATGGGTTCTGTCAGTGAGCTAGTTGTCTACCCATTTAGTGACATACGGATTAATCCACAGCTGGGAGAGTTTCTTGATGATACCTGAGTGGTCAAAAGCCTTGGCTAAGTCAAGACAGGGGGTATGTACTGTTTGGCCTTTGTCCAGGGCTTTGGTGACATTCTTGAAGAATTCCACGAGGTTTAGCAAGCATCCTCTACCCTTAACCAAGCCAAATTAGGTCAGGTCTAGAATATGAAGGCTGCATATGTCCTTGTTGATAAGGTCCATGATGATTCTTTTCAGGGCCTTGCAGATAAGGCTGGTTAGGCTTATAGGTCTATAGTTTCCACGGGTCTCTATTAGATGAATGAATGATCAAAATGTTGAGTACAACATGCTTGACACACTTTGATCGATCGTTCATCTAATCGAACATTGAAAAAGACGAAAACCGGAGTTCCAAAAAGTTTTAGTTGGCCATGGTGGTGAGTGTAGCTTGTGACGTAAGGACACTACACTGTCTGGAATGGCTAGGTAAGTGAATTCCGTACTTGTGTGTGTATGTTGCAATTACCAGGTAATTGCCCTTTCCCCAATGTAGAGTGATCTCGGAGTTGGCATATATAGTTGGGGGTTGTGGGGAGCAAAGCCCGCCAATTTCTTTTAAAAGTAGAAGAGTGTGTTTAGGTTTGACAGTTGTCGAATGATGTGAGAATGTAAGGGTTTATATGTATTAGTTGTATGTGTGTGGGTTGCATGTTAGTGTAGGGAAGGTGTGGGACAAACAAAACTTTTCAGAACTTCGGTTTTCGTTATTTTAGGGGTTCAATTAGATGAACGTTCGATCAAAGTGTGTTGAGCATGTTGTATTCGACATTTTGATCATTCATTCATCTAATATAGACCCGTTTCCATGGTCTGTTGATGGACCCTCTTTGTACAAGTGGATTACAGTTATTGCTCTCTACTCTGCTAGAACAAAGCCAGTGTTCAGGCTATGGTTAAAGACAGTGCCAAGTGGATTCCCTAGGTCATGTTTTAGGTTGCTTAATAAGCAGCCTGGGATGTTATCTGGTCCCTTAGAGGGCATGTTTTTGGCCTTGGAGACCACAGATATGACCTGCTCATTGGAGATACTGGGGGAGCGGACAGGAATCAGATATACTTTAGAGTATGGCTGGTGGGGACAGGGGAGTGAAGTTTGTATCAAATTTGTCAGCTAACAGGCTGGCAATTTCCTCAGGGTCAGTGTGAGTGATATCACCCACTATGAGTTTGACACATAGCTGGGTATTCCCTTTTTGATTTTGGGTGTAGCTAAAGAATGCCGTATGATTGTATTTAGATAGGGAAGCTAATTTAGCCTCATAGCTAGCTTTGGAGAACTTTACCAGATATCTGATTTGCATGTTCAAGCTGTGTAAGGTATTGTTCCTCTGTTGAGTAAGTTCCTGCTTGTTCTTAGATATCAGTTTCTTCCTTTTGTTATTGTTATATAACCTGTTTATACTCAAGGCCCACCAGGGTGGCTTGTTTTTATGGGAGGATTTGATTTTGTTCCTGTCAAGTACAGCAGAGTCAATACAGTAATTTAAGTGGTTATACAGGGTGTTTGTGTACTCCTCTGCATAGGCGTCATTGTTGGCTGTGTTAGCAGGGGGTTTTAAACTTTTCAAACCATCACTTAGTAGGCTGCAGCTTGTTTTGAAGAAGTTTCTCATTTTTATCGATCCTGTGGAGGTGTCAGGTTTAAGTGTTACTTCAAAGAGACAGATTTTTGGTCTGGCCTTACTAGGGAGGGCAGATCACAGACAGCAGTGCAGTGACCCCCCCCCATATTGGTGCATACCAAGACCCAGAGCATTTGAGCCCCTTGTGGTGGTGCAGACTAACTGCTCCAGAGCATTTATATTAACTAAGTCCAGGAACCTCAGGGCGATCGAGCCTGTGCTCATGTACATCACCCACTCGATGGAAGGATAATTGAAGTTTCCCATGACCAAGGTGTTTTGCTGCATAGTGAGTGACTCAAGCAAGTTGAGGTAGGCAGTATGTTTCTCATAGTTCACGATGGGGGACCTGTAGTTAGCAATGATGGGGTAGGGTGTTTTACCTGTAGTTATTTGTAGTTGGAGTAGCTCAAGACAGTTGTACTGTTTAACCTCTCGAGGTGTATTTGGATTTAATGAAGGTGGATGCACCTCTACCTTTGTTTTTTTCACACTTATTTTGTGGTCAGAACAGGCCTTGAACCAAGTCTCAGTGACTGCAAAGACATCAGCATCTTCCAAGGTGAGGAGAGCTTCCATGGAGTGCAGTTTCCTGCTTAGACTCCTAGCATTAAGTAGCATAACCTTGAGTTTGTCTGTAGTGGATATTTTTATGTCAGAAGTTTTGTTGATTTTATTATTGCCTAAAAGGGCATTGTGGGGGAGGCAAGCAACTTTGACAGTATTTGACAGCCTAGAGGAGACAGGCGAAGACCATCTCTGGCAAAGCAGTGTAGTCTGTCCTCCATGCCTTCCCAGGCTGACAGATACTGGCTTCCCCTGAATTGACACCAGAAGCTAAGCCAATTGTTGTAGTCAATCATTTTTTATTTAGATTGTGGCATCATCCTGGGTGATGTTAGAATGCTGCTTAGGGCTAGGAACATACCTGCTGGGGACACATAATCTGAGAGTTCAGTCATGTCTCTTTTCATATAGTCCAGGAAGGTACATCACAAGTCATTCACCCCAATGTGTACTATGACAGACACATTATGGTAATTGCTGTTGTGTGACCTGAGTTTGTGCATGATTTATGGTTCCTGGCACCTGACAGGCAGCTGACCTTTTCCCACCTGGTGAGGGGGATATCTGTGTGTCTCACTATAGAATCGTCTATGACTAGGACATTTGGTTTTGAGGTGTTCTGCCTTATGGTCTTAGTCTCTGCGACACTGGTATATGTGCTGTTATGTGTAGTAGATTTTGGTCATGCGTGAGTATGAGTGAGTTGTTTGCACTTGAGAGGTCTCTGGTCTCTGGTATGTTCTTAGTGAGCACCTCCATGTTTTGGGTGTATGTGTCATGACCTTGTCTTGTGTGAGAGGAGAGATGTGTGTGCTGACAACCTGTTTGATGTCTTGTTTATTGTTACGTGAGAGGTCTGAGTCTAGTTTCATGGTATAGTTACATGTCTCACATACTGTATTTGTTTTCTGTAGGAGCAAATGGCTGTCAGTATACATGAGGCGATTACATTGCCTCAGGATGTCCATGTCAATCAGTTTGGTTGGAGAAATGTTGGGAAACCGACTGTCCATTCTAGAAGGTTAAACCATACGTATTGTTGGGGGGTTGGGCAAGTTAGATCAGTTCTTAATAACTTGAGGTGAGAATCAAACCCTGTTGCTTTAAATTCTGTAATAATAGCTAGGATTTTAAGTGATGTTGGCCATTAGTCTACTAATGTCCTATGACACTATGAACATTGCACATGTCAATGTAGCTGTCATCCACATTGTATTCCAGTCTGAGATTTGGTGTAATGCATTAATGGTTACTGCTACCATTTGATTTTATTGTCCTTCCATAACAGCTGCAGTAATATGCCTCCTGAGGACAGTTGATATGGGATGATGCTATGTTTATTGTGGCATGTGTTTTTGTAGTAGAGTATATCAACATTCTACATAGTTCTCATTCTACCATCACAGTGACAACTGCAGCATAGCACAGGTGTGCATGTGTATACCTACTATCAATAAATGCTATGTGACATACAACAATATTATGTCATACTGATTACATGGGCACATACACCTCATTTCATCCACATGTTGTAATACTGTTA
Source organism: Protopterus annectens (assembly GCF_019279795.1). NCBI lineage: Eukaryota > Metazoa > Chordata > Ceratodontiformes > Protopteridae > Protopterus > Protopterus annectens. The sequence goes on along the minus strand of NC_056736.1, from coordinate 80,579,685 downwards.
TATACGCAAAAATATAACAAGTTCAGATTTGCTTGCAACCTTGGGTATGCACAATTGTGTTGCTATTCACAAGGATTATTCAGGTGTTCCCCAAAAGCATTGTTTGACTGTCAGCATGTATGTCATTAACTGCATGAACCACATCCACATCATTTGCAATGTGTCCCTATATGGCATCAGGGCACTCACATACACCTTTCTAATGATAAACCTAAACACTGTGCAGTTGATGTAATGGATGTGAACTGGATAGAGTTGTATGACTGTGTCAACACTTTTACTATGTGACATGTGATGCATACCCAAGGATGTATTTGGAGGTGTTGTTACACACAAATCATAGTTTAACTAAGTGACAAATCTTAAGGGGAAAACATAGCTATGCACAGAGATGGTTGAGGATGGCACCACACATACTCAGCCGGAGGCAATATACAACCTGGTAGCTGACAGACTTAGATCAAACTTCACTCCGCTATCCCCACTAGTCATCACCCCAAAGTATACATGCAAACATTACTCAGCTTATTTTCTCAAGAGTGCATATCATTTGCGCGGTCTCTAAGGATAAACACATGGCATCAGTGGGCCCTGACAACATGCCAGGTTGCCTTTTCAATAATGTAAAACCTAACCTGGCAGACAGAATTGGATCCCTACTTAACCACAGCCTCCAGAAAGGCTGTGTTTTGGCAAAATGATAGACAGCAACAGTCATCCATCTGAACAAGGGGGAACCATCACTCGACACAAGGAATTATAGACACATAATCCTTATTCATCTCATTTGTAAGGCAATGGAAAGAATCATCATGGACCTTATCAACAAGAAAAAGGTAATCTCCCAACTGTATACACAACCCATTTTTGATTCGTTAAGGCTAGACCATATCAATTAAATCAGGTTGACTTTTTCGAGAAAGTCACCAAGGCAATGGATGAGGGATAGACTGTGCATCCTTCCTAACTTGATCTGGTCAAGGCATTTCACACAATTCTACACTCAGGTATTACAGAGAAACTGTCTCAACTAGGCATAGACCCCTTTGTCACCAGCTAGGTAGCCAAGTGGCTCACTGACAGGACACATATTGTCAAAGTGTGTGAATTCACCTCTAGCAAGAGGCCAGTCACCAGGTTAGCACCACAGGGTTCTGTACTAGGCCCTTTCCTGTTTGGTATTTAATTCCCAGAAGTCAAGGCAAACTTAGACAGCCTTTGTCTGACCAGCTTTGCAGATGACTGCAAATTGTGATATACTACAGAAAGTATTAACACACACAAATGATTCTTGCCAGAGCCATGGAGATGCATGAAATGGCTAATAAAGCATAGTTATTCTCTTTTTGAAAGCAAATACCCAAGCTCATTACAATATAGACAGCACACCCCTATGAGTAGACCCAGTGGTACATGATCTGGGTACCCAAGTAGATAATAATAGACAGCGCACCCCTATGAGTAGACCCAGTGGTACATGATCTGAATACTCAGACGTTTGACCATCATGTGTCCACAGTGAAGACAAATCCCTTCTATATGGCACAACTCATAAGTATGGGCATGGAATCCAGATCAAAGGGCATTATAATTACATTGTGCTCAGCCCTCATAACACCAGTAATTGAGTACAATGCAATACAACCTCAAACTCTGGAATAGACTGCCCATACATGTCAAGCAGAGCACCTCTTTGGCCCTCTTCAAAAGGAACCTTGATGATTGGATGGGAGATAGGAAATTCACCCCGGGGATCACGTCAGTTCCCTACTAGACAGGGGTCCACGGAAGTAAATACTGTGGGAGTAAATAACCAGGGAATTGTTATGGCTAGGCTTGTATAGGCCCTAGGACCAATAGCCTAGTACCAACCTATGAACCTTTTGCATGTACCACACAACACATCTGCAACAGCTGGAGCAACCTCAGAGTTTTCACACAAGGAAAATACTGGGTGTAAAAAACAAGTCCTGCATGGAAAGATTGAAAATCCTATCACTATATCCTGTCCCTATAGACTACTAAGGGCTGACCTGTGTCTAGCCTATAGAGCAGTCTCTTATCCAGCCCTTATGGAAATGTTACGCATTGGTAAAGCAAATTGTGTGAGGTTCACTCATTTCAAAGATGTTAACCTAGCCTCTGACATAATAAATCATGCTGGAGAGATAGATATGTTTCTCAGACACTACCTCTTCTCTGGAACAAGCTTCCTATTATAATTGTACTCCTGCTGCTGTGCCCATGTCCCTAATGGATGGAGGCAGGTGGTCTTAGATAACATAACATAAGCTCATACCTGTGGGAACATCATTCACCTAGTTATTGAAAATTGTGAAACTCATGTTAGATACAGCTAGGCTTTTATGGAATCTTGGAACATTAGACTAGTTCCCTCCTATCTAGGCACCTATGAAGTCCAATTGTATTGTAGGTACAGGTATAGTGTGACTGTACACCATCGCAGACATACCAGTAGATAAGATCAGTATTACTATTTGAAAGTTTACATGAACACTTATGTATGCATGTCAGGATTTCATGGCAGTATAACATTTTCACTAGCAATGCAAGGGGGACAATGATTGTGTGGTACATGCCTTGAGGTTTGACATGTGCTTATCAAGTGTGCTGTATGTATTATTTGGTATGCAAACAACATCATGGTGACAGCTTCATCACACATTGATGCTAGACTGTGGTGCTGTAGTTTCTGTACACATGGGAATACTTGATGTATTGTCATCAATCTCATATACTGTTATACCATTCATGATAACAGATCACTTCTTAATTCATACATCAGTTACAGATGCTTCAGATAATATCCATTGCTATTACATGTGGCAGATGCATGCAATACCCAGCTGGGTATATGGAATCCACTAATAATAGTGTGCTGTTTGTAACTGTTGTCATCCATGTGGATGATACCTATGTCAGCCAGAGATGCTTTAGTCAAGTGTATCACATCTGGCACAATGAGCTCCTACACATCTTGTTGGACACACATAACTATTCTTTGGGATGTGTACCCATTAGCATTTGACAATGTAGACTTCCTTTTCAAGGTGTTTTACAAGATGCACTTGTGATACATCTTTCTGTGTTGCACCCAGTAAATACAATGCTCATTAACAACATTGATGACATGTGCTTGATTCTTGCAGTTGTGGCTTGTGGCTTATGAGTCATGTAGACCTCTCAGCTGGTCAGGATTACCCGTGTTTCAATTCCAGGCTTAATACTGTCCCTCTTAACCCCTCCAAAAAAAGGTCATTTTTGGGGAAGGGTGGTGAATTCCCCTTATAGAATACTGACAATCATTATAGTTGTATATGTCTGTTCCTGCAGAACATGTATAATAACCTAAACTCACATATTCTGTCAATGTCCCAGATAATGGTGTTAATATTTAAAAATTGTCCCTGGTTTTGTCTGCTTCTGTTTACAGTTGCCCATGAGTTTGTTGTTATGTGTCCATGACTGGCTGAAAAGTATATTAACATTTCAGTAATATTCAAGCAAGTCATTTTGCAGATCTTTACAGTATCCAATACTGCTAAATATCATCCCCAGGGAGCATGTCAGTGATGTTTACATCACAACCATTCAGCTCCATTGACCTTGTGTGACTATCACATATTTACTGCCCTGTGTGATGATATAAATATATTCACACAGGAGCTGTAAACAGCAGTAAGTACTGTGCTAACTACATATGTGCTTAATGTTATTCTTCTTTCTTCATTCCTGCCATTCACGTTTGTGCCCATTTTCATCAGCACACTTTCCCTGCTGAGTTTATGATTCATTGTATTTGCCCTTGCCATTCACTCCATCATCTATTATTTAATTCTGCAAGTAATTGTTGTAGTGTACATTGCACTCAGTACATTTTTCTTTAATGTATTAATACTGCAATTATTGCAGTATTTTCACTCCTGGTAGTTATTACAGCTATCTGTGCAATCTCATCGAGCTGATTTGCCTGTAGACAAACTTGCATGCATCTACTTTTAACAATTGTGCTGCACTGCATAGTTTCCCAGTCAGCAACATTGCTAGTATTTGAGTAAGCATGATGGGCAGTGTGACGGCTGTGCCCTGACCCAGCAATCAAGGAGCCTCAATCCTCACCACTAACACCAGAGAGAGCATTTCATATAACAGGAAAGGATAACAAATAAACACAGTAATGTACAATTTCCCTTAAGTGCACACTGAGATCACAGTCAGTCTGGGGCTGGTGCCCCCTTGCTCCCTAGGTCCCCAATAAGACTCCCCACTGGCACAGCTATAGGGTCCAGATCTTAGCCTAGCCGGCAAGCTAACCTCCAGTACCCTCTCTGTCCAACCAGTGTTTCATGTCCCTGCCCAAGTAGCTGACATACACATACACACTTTGAGATAAGTATTTATATAACTTCACATACACTCCTGAGAAAGGCTGACACAGATTCTCCAGCTGTGACCCTTTACCCAGACTATATGGTAGAAATTACTGCAACCACCAGCTAATAATTATCAGCTACCCAAAGGCCCTTAAAATGGGTGTCCTGTGCTATTGTGCTAGTGTCCTATTACTGTGCAATATTATTATCCAATTGGTAAGTGTGACTAAACAGTCTAAGGCTTATTAGAGTGGCTTTGTACAATACACTCTATAAATATGCAATGTAATGTAAAGCTTAACTTGCCCTACACAAACCAGCCACAGTTGAAAAGGGTTTTAAAAATATTTAATAATAAATACTAAAATCACAAGACAATACTACTACACCACAGTGCTATTCAAGAGTTCGGAGATCACACATAAACTTAAAATAATTCCGTAGTACAGTTCTGACATAACAGAAAAACACTTCGTCTAATCTTTATAGTCCTAGCTATTTCTACAAGAAAACACACTTCTAAAGTTACTTAGTTACATAGAGCAAGACAGTGCTGAGTTGAATATCAAGACAAAAATGCTCAATAATTTCTGGTTCTCACTGTTTAAATTGAAACTGCAGTTCTGATAAAACATTACATCATTTGTTTACACTTTCTTGGTTCCCAGGCCACACTGAAACTGCATTTACATTATTTTACACTTAGAGCAATAAAGGACATTTCACATGTAACTTCTGGTCATTAACTTTAGCCTTAAAACAGGAGGCAGGATGCTTAGTCCAGACTCATCAACTTCAAATTCTAACTTCAAAGGACATACAAAACATACTTTTAATTTCAAAGAACATTTGAAATGCTTGGCTTAGTTTCCTTACAGCAGATGGCAATGCTGCTACAATCTTGAAGTTCACATTTTACGGTGTTTTCTTTCATTTAAGACACAAGCCTGTATTTTATATTTATATTTACAAATGCCAGAATTATGTATCAAATTCTATTTGACTAGGCTGGAAGCCTTCACCCTTCTCTACCAGTCTTCACATCTCTCCCCCTGGGGAATTCAAGCTAATTTTTCAAGTGCCCCTTGAGAAATGCCGCTTGAGAGGGTTAGGTCAATCTGAGTGTACCTTACCCTATTCTCTAGCTTGAGAGCCCATCTGCATTGGCATTGCTAATCCCACTGTGGTGCTGCACTGACATATCGTATGCTTGCAACCCCAGGCTCCATCCTAGCAACTTGGCCTTTTGCTGACTGGCTCTGTATAACCATGATAGAGGGTTGTGTTCTGTCATTACAGTGAATATTCTTCCATACAGGTAAGGCTGGAGTTTCTGCAATGTTCACATTATGGCTAGACATTCCTTTTCTACAGCTGCATAGCATTCCTCCTTGGGTTGGAGCCTATGACTGAGATAAACCACTGTGTGCTCTTCTCCTTCTGAAGAAATCTAGCTAAGTACAGCCACCACCACATAGTTTGAAGCATCCACTTGCACAACAAATTCTTTGCTGTAATCTGGGCTGGCTAACACAGGGGGTCCTCCCAAAGCTTCTTTAAGCTTTTGGAATGCCTGCTCACATGCTGGGGTCCACACTACCTTATCTGGCCTGCTCTTCCTTGTCAAGTCTGTGAGGGGAGCAGCTATGGTACTATAACTAGGGATAAACTTTCTGTAGTACCCTGCTGTCCTTAAGAATGCCGTCACCTGCTTTTTAGTAACAGGTGCAGGCCATACCTGAATAGCTTCCACTTTGGCAGTTCTGGCCTTATCTTACCACTCTCCACTCTACGTCCTAGGTAGGATACCTCTGCCATACCCACCTGACATTTGCTCGGCTTAATGGTTAACCCTGTCCTCTGCAGTCTGCCCAGCACCTCCCTGACATGCTGAAGGTGCTCTGACCAGGAATGGCTGTAGATAGCAATTTCATCTATGTAAGCAAGGGCAAACCCTCCAGCTCCTGCTAAGATATGATCTACCAGTCTCTGGAAAGTCACTGGGGCATTCTTCATCCCGAAGGGCATCTTTGTGAACTCATACAAGCCAAAAGGAGTCACAAAGGCTGACTTCTCTCTAGCACTGGGAATCAAGGGCACTTGCCAGTAATCACTGGTAAGATCAATGGTTGTAAGATACTTAGCCCCACCCAGCTGCTCTAGGGCCTCTTCTGTCCTAGGCATGGGGTAAACATCTGACTCTGTGTGACTATTTAATTTCTTGTAGTCCACAGAGAACCTGGTACTGCCATCCTTCTTTGGCACCAGCACCACTGGGGAGGCCTATTTGAATCACCCCTAGTTCCATCATCTCCTGTAACGTTTCCCTCAGGGTCTGTCTGACTCTCTCAGGCACCCTATAAGGGGCCGGCCTAATAGGCCTTTGGGGTCCTGTATCCACCTGGTACTGCACAAGGTGGGTGCACCCTGGTTTTCCCAGTGAACATGTCCCCAAATTCTTGCAGAAATGCTTGGATTTCTCAAACCTGGGTAGGAGATAGCTGCTGGGACATTGCTACCCCTTCCACTGAGGTGTCAGCCCAAGCCTCACTGAGGAGACCACTCCCTAGATCTCCTTCAGACTCCTCCTGCAATCCACTGCAAATGCTCAGCACAAGGTCCTCCCTATCATGGTAAGGTTTTATCATGTCAACATGGTACAATTGGTGCCCCTGCCAGCTGCCTAGCACTTCCACCATGTAGTTAACATCCCTTACCTTTCTTACCACTTTGTTGGGTCCCTCCCAAGCTGCTTGCAGCTTGTTGTGTCTGACAGGAATGAGAACCATTACCTGCTGCCCCACAGCATACTCTCTAACTGGAGCATTCCTGTCATACCACACCTTTTTCTGTTGTTGGGCTTCTGCCAGGTTCTCCTGGGCCAAGCCCATGAGTTCCCTAAGCCTTGTCCTGAGGTTTAGGACGTATGCCACAACAGACTCCATGTGAGACTTGCACTCACCTTCAGACTCGTCTCGAATTAAATCTAGGGGTCCCCTCACCCTATGCCCATACAGCAACTCAAAGGGCGAAAAACCTGTGGATTCCTGAGGAACCTCTCTGTAAACAAACAACAGATGGGGCAAATATTTGTCCCACTCCTTCTTAAACTGATCTGCAAATGCCCATAGCACGGACTTAATTGTAGAGTTTAACCTCTCAACAAGACCATTAATCTGAGGATGGTAGGGGGTGGTCTTCATGTGCTTCACCCCACAGGACTTCAATAGACAAGCCAGCAGGTCTAACATGAAATCGGCACCTCTGTCAGACAGTATTTCTTTTGGGAAACCCACCCTGCTGAAAATCTCTAACAAAGCATTTGCCACCTTCTCTACCTCAGTGGAGGACAGAGCCACTGCCTCAGGGTATTGTGTAGCATAATCGACTACCCCAAGGCTATACTTTTTCCCTGTGGAACTTGAGGTACTCAGAGGCCCCACAATATCCATAGCTACCTTCTGAAATGGCTCCTCAATCACAGGCAAAAGCATCAAAGGAGCTCTCACCTTGTCTCCTGCCTTGCCTACCTTTCAGCACTGCTCACAGATCCTGCAGTACCCTGTTACATCTCTGGAAATTACAGGCCACTAGAAGTTCTGCATAATACGCCTCTTTGCACATTTTATGCCCATATGACCTGCCAAGGGAATATCATGGACTATGGCTAGAAGCACCAGATGGCAGGCTCTAGGCACTACCAACTTCTGTACTCTCTCACCTTCTAGCCCTCTCTCAGGAGTCCACTCTCTGTACAGTAACCCTTTGTCCCAGTATATAGATTTCCCCTTCCCTTGAGAATCAGGTGCCTCCCTAGCTACCTGCCTCAGGCCTTGCAATGTAGGGTCTGAGAGCTGAGCCTGTCTCAACTCTCTCCTTGTAATCCTTCCCAGCTCCCCTTCCACAGGAAGTCTGGCATCCTCTGACAGTGGTGCCTCACTGTCAGCCTGGGTACTACTACTCACCTCTACCTTTGCAGTTACTCTGTCCAAGGGACCATCAGTACCCACAAGCAGCTGTGGCTCACCTTCAGTGTCACTGCTACAAAGTAGCTCCCTTCCTGAAGTAACCACCTCACCGGTCCTGGCAGCAAGTCTGCAGTCTGTCTGGGTTTCTCCCAGACTACCAGACCCACATGCTTGTCTCCTAGCCTGACCATGTGTAACTGCATAAGTACATGGTACTGCCTCATCCAAATCCTTCCCTCTCAGGACATCTGCACAATGGTAGTTTAGTACCCCAATTGTCTCAAGACAACCTACTATTGGCATTTTGTCTTTCCCACTTACTGGCTCCCTCACCTTTGGTTCCCTACCTTGCCTCCATGGACACCTGTATGCCACATGGGCCCACTGGTTGCATTCAAAAATGTAACCCTAGCTCATGGACGTGTACCTGGACTAGTGGCTTCCCCTGCTACTGGCAGATTCTGTTGGGGTAGTCTGTGCTGCCAACCATGGGTTCCTTTAGACCCATGAGCAGTACTGGGGGTCCTCTTCCTTTGCAGGACTGCCCTGCTGGTCAGGTATATGTCTCTCTTCTTCCCCAACTCATCTGAAGTAGCACATTGTGTATCAGCTAACCAGATCCTCATGTCCTCAGGCAAAGTGCTAAGGGCGTGTTCCCTCACCAAAAGGTCTGCCAGCCCTTCAAAAGTGGTGACTAGACATTCATTCACCCAGCTATGAAAATAAGTGTTCAGTTCAGCAACATATTCACATACATTTTCATCTACCTTGCGTCTATGTTCACAAAACTTTTTTACAGCAATATAATCAAAACATGCAATGTCAGACATTTTAGCCAATGCATTTACAGCTTTACCATGGAGTAAGGGGGTCAGGAACCATACTCAGAGCCTTTGGTCAACACTATACTGTTTGCATACCCTCTCAAACATATGAATTAAACTATCAAAATTATCACCCTCTTTACATTGTGGAAGAAATTTACTGACCTGTTGTGCTTCTGGAGTCCAGTTACTCTCTTCCCCATTACCTCCATGACTCTGGTGAAGAGTCAGCATTTCCCTCTCATGCCTCCTCTGACACTCCTTTTCTTTGGCTTCTATCTCCAAATGCCTGGCCTCCAACTCAAGTCTCTTTAGCTCCAGCTGGATTTTTAAGTCCACTGCAGAAAGGTTGAGCTGTTCATTCTCCCGAGGATATTGTATCTCCACTGCCAGTCTGATTGTCCTTCTCAGATAGGTTGAGCTGTCCATTCTCAGAGGATATTGTATCTCCACTACCAGTCTGATTGTCCTCCTGGATGCTGTTTTCTGATGCAGCTGTAACCAAGGCTTCAGTCAGGTCTGCCTTAGTCAGGTTTCCATGCCCCAGTCCCCTAACCTGGCACATCTCCACCAGCTGCCTCCTTGTAAGCTTTCCATACTCCTCTGCTGACATTCTGCCTGCTCACCCTGTCTAACTACGCTAACAAAAGAAATAAAACAATTGTGATCTGAACTCTGAGTATTCACTGTGTGGCTGATTTAGAGTACAAAACACCTTCAGAGATCACTGCACATAAGCTACAGGATTCCCTCTACCCACACCACTACAAACCAATTAGTATTTGCCAACTAATTAATATGTGATGTGGATATCCACCACCACCACAATTGTGAATTGGATCCCACCACTGCCACCACAATGTGATGGCCGTGCTCTGGCCCAGCAATCAAGGAGCCTCAGTCCTCACCACTAACACCAGAGAGGGTGTCTCATATAAGAGGAAAGGATAACAAATACACACAGTAAAGTACATTTTCCCTTAAGTGCACACAGAGATCACAGTCAGTCTGGGCTGGTTGCTCCCTTGCTCCCCAGGTCCCCAATAAGACTCCCCACTGGCACAGCTATAGGGTCCATATCTCAGCCTAGCTGGCAAGCTTACCTCAAGTACCCTCTCTGTCAAACCAGTGCTTCATGTCCCTGTCCAAGTAGCTGACACACACACTTTGAGATAAGTATTTATACAACTTCACAGACACTCCTGGGAAAGGCTGACAGCGATTCTCCAGCTGTGCCTCTTTACCCAGACAATACAGTAGTAATTACTGCCACCACAAGCTAATAATTATCAGCTATCCAAAGGTCCTTAAAAGGGTGTCCAATTATTACTATGCAATATTATTATCCAATTGGTAAGTGTGACTAAACAGTCTAAGGCTTATTAGAGTGGCTTTGTACAATAAACTCTATAAATATGCAATGTACTCTAGAGCTTAACTTTCCCTACACAAACCAGCCACAGTTGAAAAAGGTTTTAAAAATATTTAATAATAAATACTAAAAACACAAGACAATACTACTACACCACAGTGCTATTCAAGAGTTCAGAGATCACACAGAAACTTAAAATAATTCCGTAGTACAGTTCTGACATAACAGAAAAACACTTACCCCAGGATTCACGAAGCCTCCGTGTAAGAGTTATAACTCTTACACGGAGGCTGCAGTTAAACTGAGTGATGTCAGCATGCTCTGCATATTCATGAGAGCATGCTGAATCACACCTAAGTCGAACACGGCCGTGTAAGACAGTAGGGGGCGTGTCCGTAGGCTGAGCCCTGCAAGCGGACACGCCCCCAGAAGTTTAAAAGTGCCCAAAGTACACACCCACAACAGAGTCCACGGAAATGTGAATAAACACAACACAACACATGCCCCTACAGACTATTAAACATAAAAGAAATATAAATGAACATGTCATATTTTTTTAAATTGTAAAGATGTTTAACCGTGAGTGCTTTCGTTTGCTGGCGTGCCCGTAAGCGCAGCTACAGTTAGCAGTCAGTGGGAAAGCATATAAGAACTACATATGCAAAATAAGCCAGGAAGCAATAGCGAGCGGTAGAGATGCCGGCTGCAGAGCAGGCATTCATGGTTCGAGCCCCACAACACAAATTTTTTTTTCAAAATAAGCAGGAAACAAGTCCCTGACACATATATGTACACATAAAACCAGAATATATGTAAAATGCAATGTAATAGCCTATTTATATTGAATAAATGTGAGCTAAGAAATGAATATAAACTGCCAGATATGCCCATAGCTGAGCTACAGTTCAACAGAGTGAGGTTATGTGCCCGTAGATAAGCATAGGTTTAACTGGTGCAAAATGAGTGCCTGTAGCCGAGCAGTGGTTTACCACGCTAAATATATGTGCCCCTAATTGCGCTAAGCGGCATATGCGTGCCAATAGCCAAATGAGTGTTAAACCGGCGTACCCCGTTTGCGCGGTGCGTAGCTCCGTGCAAACGAGCTAACCGACGGGCAACGGTGAGCAAGCCGTATCCAAAATGCCTTTACACAGACACACCCCTCAACATGTCTAGACAGTCATGAAAAATAAAAAGCAGTGGCCAGGTTCGAACCCAGGATACTATACACCATAGTCAAGGTACAGAACCACTAAGCCATGACAGCAGTTCCTAGAAATGCAATATTAGCTCATATATAGGAATGAATACAAACTACAGCATGACAATGCAGGTTTACTGAAGTTGATACAATTCCAAACTGGCCAATCACAGATATGTGCGGGAAAACGGACTATATAAGCCCCATAGGCGGGAATACACAGCATAAACGATTGTAGAACAGACCTGCAGTTAGAATGTCAGGTGTAGGTGAGGGTAGTCGCTTTCGAGTGCAGAGGTGGGGTGTTGAGGAGTCCAGGTACATGGCCTGGCTCCTAGTCCACAACCATGAGGCCCAACTCATGCAGGGCCAGGTCCTTTGGGGAGCGTACAAGGCTGAGGCGTGGGACCAGTTGGCTCATGAACTCACCAGTGCCACAGGAATTCCTAGGACAGGTGAGCAGGTCCGTCACCACCATGCGGACCTGAAGAGACGTAAGCAGGACCAACTGAACCATTGGATCCAGGAGGCCCGGCAATCACCCAACGCCCCACCACTGAGTAAGTATCAATTAATTATGTTTGTAGAAAGTTAAACTACCTGAAATCATGGAGATGTGTATTCCAATATTACTTCATTTATATTACAGCTGCAGGTGTCCGTTCTGCGAACCGCAGAGCCTATGCTGATAGGCTGGTGCGGTTGCGCCACCAGGCAGGTCAGTAATCCACTACTAGTAACTGTAAAGATATATAAATGTATGACAGTCAGCATAAGAGTGCAGTGTAGCCAGGAAGGAATTAAATCTGCAACTCACAGAGTGTGAAAGTGTATGCAAGTATTGCCTGATTACAACAGTTCCCAGCCTGTAAGTTGAAACTAATCATGAGACTGTCCAACACATATTTTGAAATAAAACTGCCCTGCCTGTAAGAAAATAGTACACAACCTGCAGCAGCAGGTAAAGTATAGCTGCAGAAGAGGATGAAATCACATGTGTGAAATATATTCCTGTGGAAATACTGAAACATGACAGAAGTGAGAGTGCTGGAAAGAACTGTAATAACTACTGTTAAAACATGTCAATAAAGCCTAGAAGTACCAGTCTGAATAGTAACATGAAAGCAAGTGAGAGAGTGTGAGAAAGTGTCAGGAATACAGCACTACAGTAGTAATAACCCCTGAATAAACTATACTGCAGTCAGGACATAATTAAATGCATGTGAGACCCAGAACCAAACAGAAACATCTGTTCAAAGTGTTGCTGCATGTGGAATGTGTACACCAAAATCTGGATATGTTGCTCCCAGTCTGAAATATGCAGATAGGATGACTGTCTGATATACCAAACATCCACACCTGTCTACAGTTATAGAAAGCACAGTTAACAGGATGATGTATCTGCACAAAGTTCGATATGAATCGTGTATGAACAGCAATAAAATGTAGAGTTATGTTGCAGTAACAGTCCCATCTGCAAGGTTAAGTAGTTAACATATAGGACACTGTAGTTAGAACAGTAGTGTGTATATAACTGTAGCTATTAGAAATGTACAGCATATGTGGTTGTATTCGAAGGTGTTAATAATATGTTTGATTTACCCCACCCTCTAACCATCTATAATCCATTCCACGGGAAAATGGTATGTGCAATCACAATTACCACCCCTGGACATCTGTCCTGTTGGGTCATATATATTTGCATGTCTGTTGATGCATCCGCGCCGTTCATACATCCACACCTGATGGCCTGTTGCCATCAATCAACCCTGCATGTTGTTGGACTGTGTATTACTGTTCAAATTATGCATGTGCTATGCACGCTGTTCAATGGTGTGAATAACTGGGTGTTTGGTTAATGGGAATACTAATGCATGCTGTTACAACTAACTGTGAATGGTATTTATATGTCACTAACCCAAACTGTCATGACATAATGCAAAACATAGAACGACAGGGAAGGCGGGTTCCGGCGGACCCACCTCTCCCACCTCAGCTGGCGAGTGCACCTGGCACTAGTGCCCAGTCCGGACCCTCCTCCGGTGGCCCTGTGCCACCTGCGGGTGGAAGCGCTGCAGGGGACGGGGCTCGCCCCCCCTCTGCAAGTGTGGCCGGAGGAGATCCACCACTCACCCTCCGTAGCGTCCGGACTGTGGTGCGTGGGGAGATTCGGGACTCTGTCCTTGAGCCCCTACGCCAGCTCGAGGCACGGGTGGCGCAACTAACGGGCATGCCCGTTGCCCCGCCTACACAGCCCCCAGCACAGCCCCGTCCTGGGCAGTGAAGGAACAGTGGCAACTGCCTATGGGTGGGGATATCAGTTCCACTGTTGCCATCTGTGGGCTCATGGGCTCTGGACATCCCAACCTCCGTCCCCGTCAATTGTGTAACCCCCCCACATGTGTCATACACGCCCCTGTATGCGTCTTGTTTGTCTTGTCTGTTAACCTACCCAACCTACCTCCCCAGCTGTACCGACTACCTTCACCTGACATACCACTCTCACCTGAAAAAAAAAAAAAAGGGCACTCTGTACCCACAAAAAAATTACGCCCCATACATAGCTGCCCATTCCGCACACATGTCTACTGGACATGGAACCCATCAATTCCAATTGGCTGTACAACAGGTATTATTGTTGTCCTGACACCTCTCTCAGGGGTGGAAGGTTTCAAATGTCACACCAAATTACATACATATGCACAGCTGTTGCTGCTGAAGAAATGGGCAGCTATGGGCCTTACCTACATCCCTCCTGCACATCCCAAGCTTGTTTCCCTACTGTCTTACCCTCTTTGTGACCCCTTTTCACCACTTTCCTGTCTCCCCGTTTTCTTTTCTTTCAAAGAAAATAGCGCGGGTGTGCGCAAGAGTAAGCACGTTTAAGCGGTTGTAAGCGGGTGTGCGCTTGTGTGCGCGGAGCTAACCGCCAGTGCGCATGCGTGAGCTCCGCGCAAACCAGCGCTAACCCGGTTACAACTGCTTAAAAGTGCCTTAGGCACTTTGATTGACAGGTCCTGTACTCAGTTCCAAAGAAAAATAAAATCCCACTGTGAGTCCCGAACCCAGGACCTTGGCAACTATAGTCTGCATGACTTACCACTAAGCCATGACTCTGATATAGAAACACTGTGCTAAAGTAAATATATCATTTAACAGTAGGAATGAATGTAAAGGGAATATAGATGTGTAGTACACAAAGCATGACATTTAGAATCACAAACAAAACTGGTGGATTTCCATAATAGTAGTGTGTGAACAGAAACAGCCATGCTAGTTGGAAGCTAGTAGGTAATAATGTCACCATAGCACCTTGCAAGACACACACATACTCATAGCAGGATAAGCACTGCCCATACCCCACAACCTCCTACAGGAACACATCCGGACCAAGTAATAAAATATGTGGAGCAAAGGCCCAAAACCAGGGACACATTACAAATAAAGTTACAACAAATGCAGACAGTTCAGAAAGTAACAGGGTCTACACCTTGTGGGATGTTTGGAAGGGTATGCAGTCTGGAACTTGAATGTTTGTCACCATATTCTGACTTGAGCCCAGACTGACTTGCCAGATAAAGGTGTGCATGAGATAATGACTAAATTATGAGGCAGAAATGTGGACAGCCTGCAAATATCTGTACACATGACGGGTCCAACACCACCATATTTGAATAGTTAAGAACCCAGACATAGCAACAGTGAATGTCTTACAGGGATGCCCCACAGACCCCATGTGAAATGTACAAACAGTAGGCAGAAAGGTGTAACCCATGCAATGGTAACTATGGAGTCCGGAAAGTATTCACCACTCGCATGGCAGAAAAAGTGTAGTAATACATATGCTCATGCTAACCCACAGTCACAACTGCAGCATACCAGACATTTTAATGGGTGTACCCCACTGATATGTACCATTCCATGAGGCACATAACTGATGAACCTGAAAGCCTCTGGGGCCTGCTCAGCAGCATACTCACATACCCTAATAGATGTCAAGGCCCACACCATGGACAGACCACACTGCATGCTGTAACACCCTAGCAGATATAGCAAGCATTCCAGGGTGTGAATGTACATGGAAAATAGGAAAGCTACAGCAGCACACTACAGTCAAGACACCTAGCAGGCACACCAGTACTGACAGTAAAGGGCAACTATTGAAGCCTTAGCAACAGAGTGCAAGCAAAGGTGAAAGGAAAGCACACACACACACACACACACACACACACACACACACACACACATTAACAATAGTAGTAGTTGTAGTTGTTAGTGTACATACACAGTCAGTACAGGAAACTGGAGAAATGAATGGAGGAATGTTAATCCACAACCCACCGAGAAAATTAGAGATACCAACCTTTACACTCACAGAATGTTGTCCACAGCATAACAGCATGGTCCCTGCCCTTAACATCTGAAAGGGCTACGCCTATTTCACACACCCTTTTATAGCACAGTTCTGAAATCACAGTGAGAACTGCAATCAGTACACAACAGGCTGCATGCAATTAGCAAATGCTGGCTAACAATTGGTGCAGAGGCCATCACATGGGCATATGCAGATACCTACAAAAGTATGCTGTACTCCATGTCCACGCATGCAATACTTTCATTGCACCCTGAGAGAGAAAGAGAGACAGAGAGACAGAGAGAGAGAGAGAGAGAGAGAGAGATAGAGATATAGAGATATAGAGAGGACTACACTGCAACTAAGCAGACGGAAAGGAATCCCTCAGCAACAGCTACCTAGAAGCTGACAACTGTGAAGTGGAGCAGCAGGAAAGAGAGCCAGACAGTAGCAGAAGCAGCTGGGACAAACACAGGTACTGTAAAGTAATACTATAAAGGTGTACATACTGTGAACCCTCCATATGTGCCATTGGTCTGTATCCATATGTATATGAAGATGTGTAAAGGGCAGGAGATATACAGCACCTATCAGTGAAGGCTGTACATACATTTGTATGTGTGAGCATCTATGTGCACATATAAATGTTGTTTGATTGTAGGTTGTACTGCCATGTACAAATTAGGTTACACAGCTATGTATGTTTAGCAGTATGTTAGTGTGTGTATACAGTAAGGTAGACAAATATGCTGATATACCTGTCTAACATATGGCTATGTATGTATGTCAACATATGTATGTGTATATATATATATATGTATATATATACATATGATATGCATATATGTATACATACATAGAGAGAGAGATGTAGGACTACATAGACAGATGTCGATAGAATATTGTAGCAACATATCTATGTAATGCACACATGCAGAGATAGATATATGTAGATACATATACATAGACAGACTGATCTGACCACCTAGAGGTATGATTGTATATGATGACCTGCAACACAGCCTGTCCCCCCCCCCGTCGGCCACACCCCCTCTGCACCCCCCCTCCACATCTACAGCAGAATATGTACATCAATATATATATATGTGCAAATGTATACAGACATATTTACACATATATATATATCTATATACATATAGACATATCTTAATACATATATATATCTATAGAGAGAGAGAGAGAGATGTATATAGAGTCTGAGTGAGGCACATGTGTACAGATGTATTGCAACAGGTGCCTGGTGACAAAGGCACGGAGTGAACACCAGTGTCAAATCCGGAGTAACATACCACATTCCAGATCACCTACACCAGTAACCACCATATATGTGAGTGTCCGCCCACCACTGCATGTGTCAGGGGTGGGCAGGGTCAGACATGTGTACAATAGTGGCCCCAATGATAGTCACAGTGGCACACCATCCCTGGAATAGCTGCACATGGTATGTGTCCGCAGACATGGTGAGTCAGGCATGGACATGTAGGTCGGTGTACCCCCCACAGCACATAATGGATGCCATGGTATGGACCTCACATGACAGCAACAGATATGGAGAAGGACACAGTGACATGTACAACACTGTGACAATGCACCCAAACACAGTACCAATGCACAGTGACTGACAACACCACAGAGTACACATATGCTACCCACGTAGAGGTTACCACCCCAGATGCACATATGGAGGTCACACCCATGACAGATGTCCAACAACCATTGTAACACCACCCACCATCCACAACCTAAATGTCTGCTGTGTGTCGTCTGTGCCACTGCAATAGTGTGCACATGTGTAGGTACGGGTTCCAACTCACAGATAGGACACACCCTGCAACAAACCACACAGTGTTAAGAAGCGAGACTCCCCATGTGTACATGTCACACATACCCCTGCTGAATGTTAGTCAGATAGGTAATATGCCATATGAGTCACCCTGTGTGACTGTGTGACGGCAGCAGGTACCATCACACCACATGTGTCACAATGGTCAGGTTAGCAGAACAGTACGCTGCTGTAGACACAGGGGCATTAGCATATTGTATAGTATTGTATTACAATGTCATGTATTGTGTTGTATTGTATTGGTATGGTGAGGTGCCCCCTTCATGGAGTGGAACCACTGGTGCTGTGCGCCAGTGTACGGGTACATACCCTGTAGTCAAGGTAGTGTAACATAGCACTTCTATATGTGTGTTTAGCTCCTGTCAGAGGTTATGTAGCATGCAACTGGGGATACCAGCAGGTCCCATCCATGTCGTGTATTCTGCTGACCTGCGGGTGTCTCTCACCTGGACATCTGTGATGACTTGTAGGTTAGGGTCAGCTGGGATAACTATGCCTTATTACAGGGGAGAGGGCGGGGTGACACCTGCACTGAACCTGTCCGCCACAATGTTGTCTAGCTGTGGTGTCAGTGAAATATGTGTTGTGTGCTACCTATGGGCATAGAGGATGGCTCCTGACCAGGTCGCTAACATAACTCAGGTAGGCCTCCTGGTCATCTGTAGTGTCACGCTTGACGTCTCACTCAACATTGCCCATGTAGTCAGTATGATGGGAAATAGATCCTTACCAGTGCTGCTCAGACATGCCCTCCCTTCAGTGACTGATGCTCTGTCTTGCAGTAGCTTACATCTTCTGTAATACAATCTGTCTATGGCTGGGGTCCGCCAGACAGGATGCTGTCCCTTTGTGGATAGTGTCTTGGCCATATATGTGAATGCATGAGCCATGCATTCTTGGAGATGTCTGTAGAAAGCAATTGTGTAGGGGTCAGCATTGTGGGTTGTCTCTGCCACTGGCCCAGTGGGCTGTAAGGATACCATATCACTGTTACAAAGTGTAATGTCTGTATCTGTAATGTTGTGCACTGTAGCCATCTGTGCTGGTGGTGGAGGTGGGATATGTATATCCAGGGCAAGCAGGGTGTGGTCAGCCCACAGTACTCGCCGATGTACGCCATACAGTACCTAGATACAAACCCCAGAGTGAGGAGGTGCTCCTGACCTGGATTGGTGTTCTGACTGCTGGTGTTTGGTAGTATGTCACGGAGCCTGGCAGGTACTGTTGCACAGTTGCTGGCCGAGCACTGATACCTGGCCATCTACATGTGTATCCACCAATAGACAGACAGATGCTACATATGTGAGATATGTGGTATCATAACAGTCAAGTAGCATGTGTAGTATGTGTGCCAATGTCTGCTGACATATATTGCTGATACCAGGTTATCTTCTTTCTCAGGTACATGGCCCACCCAAGGCATCCCACCTACTCCGCGGCTGAGGATGAGGAGATACACCAGAGCCTGGTGCGGGACTATGCAGCACTCTTTTCCCGCACCAGCCAGAATCAGCAGGTGAGGGCTGCACTGTGGCAGGACCTTGTCCGTCGGGTAAATGATATAGGCATGCATAATAGGACATATGAGCAGGTGCGACATCACTGCAGTGATTTGATTAGACATGTCCGTCAGCGTCGTCAGATATCCACAGGCAACAGGTCGCCACAGGTGGTGGGGTGGCTACACATCCCCACTCACCAGACTGGAGGGACTACTCCTGAGTGTAGTGGCTCCAGTCCACCTGCAACAACAGCAGCAGCAGACATGCATCATGATGGAGGCTGGAGCCACACAGCAGCAGGACAGTGAACGTGCAGGTAATATGTCATATGTGTAGTTGACTGTTGTGTATACTGGTAGTTAATGCATGTGTGTGGTGTGTCCTTGGTTCGTAGCTGCCACCATAGTATTTAATGTGCAAGCGTGATATCCTCAATATTAGCTGCAGACCTGTGAAAGGCGACTGTTGTACTCCTGACCTGTATCATACTCAGTAACATTGGCACAGTTGTGCCCACTAACATTAGTTTCCTCATGTCTGCAGGACCCTCTGGTATCACTGCATTGCAGCCTATCCATGCTGGTGAGTGTCTATTTACAATACCTGTAAAAGTGTTGATAGTAATAGTACTATTTGGCACACTTAGTAGTGCTCTTTGTATGCATGTAGGTGTGTCTGTGTCTGTGTGTCGATATCACGCATACTGAGTACTGTACAATTGTGTGAAACTGTGTGCATGTGTGCATGTGCATGTGTGCACCTGTGCATGTGTGCATGTGTGCATGTGTGCATGTGTGCACCTGTGCATGTGTGCATGTGTGCATGTGCATGTGTGCATGTGTGCACCTGTGCATGTGTGCACCTGTGCATGTGTGCATGTGTGCATGTGTGCACCTGTGCATGTGTGCATGTGTGCATGTGTGCATGTGTGCATGTGTGCACCTGTGCATGTGTGCACCTGTGCATGTGTGCATGTGTGCATGTGTGCATGTGTGCACCTGTGCATGTGTGCACCTGTGCATGTGCATGTGTGCATGTGTGCACCTGTGCATGTGTGCACCTGTGCATGTGTGCATGTGTGCATGTGTGCACCTGTGCATGTGTGCACCTGTGCATGTGTGCATGTGTGCACCTGTGCATGTGTGCATGTGTGCATGTGTGCATGTGTGCATGTGTGCACCTGTGCATGTGTGCATGTGTGCATGTGTGCACCTGTGCATGTGTGCATGTGTGCATGTGTGCATGTGTGCACCTGTGCATGTGTGCACCTGTGCATGTGTGCATGTGTGCACCTGTGCATGTGTGCATCGCTGGTAATGTGTAGACATTGTAAACTGTGTTTCCTGTTTCCTTCCCACAGGTTCTGTTGCTGCTCTGGTGTCATCTAGCAGGGAACCTGAGTCAGGTGCCGTGGGTACTGATAATGATGACATTGGTGTAATGGCACAGGAAGGTATGCCAGGGTCCGCCATTGGTCAGCCAATTGACAGTACACAGCTGTCGACCCCATCAATGCGCACAGTTATCCTGCCAATACACCCCTTGTCACCACTGTCCCTAGGTGATGGACAGCATACAGTGGGCATTGACCAGGGTAATGTGGTATCTGCGGCACATGCTTCCCCACACAGCAGCCATGGGCATGGCCCAGAGATGGTACCACACAGACAGATGTCCAGGGGTTCTCGTGGGAGCATCCATGGGCGTACTGCCCCTGGCAGACGTGCCCACAGAGGTCTTACAACCTCAGCTATGTTTCGGACTGTCATGCAGGCACAGTCACGTATGGAACGGTACACCAGACAGGGTCTGAGGGAGCTGGCAGCATGTCGCACAGCCATGACCGACAGTATGCGTGACATTGCGGCCGCCATCCGTGATTTCACCGATGTCGTAGACAGACGTTGTGGGGACATATTACACCGGATCCACAACTACATGTCCATGAGCCAGGGTGATGGTGGGCGGTTGAGGCGTCGACGTGGCCGTATGCCAGCAACAGCAGCAGCTGGCAGTCGGCGCGGACGACAACAGGGCCGCGGCCGCCCCCGTAGTGCCAGCAGCAGCCCCAGCAATGCTGGGTCTGTGCTGTCATCAGACCGCCCCAGGAGACCACGTGCACGTGGCTCTGGCCAGGCCCGACAGGGATCTGTGTCCAGTCAACGAACACCTGCTTCTGATGACAGTACCCAGTCTGGGTTGGTACGGATACGGTCCGTAGCACCCCTGCAAGGCACAGGTACCGTGTCCGTGGCCAGAGACACTGATCTGTATGACCTGGCAGGTACAGTCTGTGGCTGTCCACAAACACCAGTATATGGCAGCCATGAGGTGGAACTGTGTGCATCCATACACACATGCAAAATAACAACACCTAGGGCTACTGCATACACGCACACACTGCATCAACATTGCCCCACCTTCTACTGCTGTCCCTCACCAACACACATACACATACATGTCAATTGGTGGTATGGGTGGCTGACCCAGGCATACCAAGTTCACACCCTGTGCATATGATGAAACTGTGCCACCTCCTGCATTCTGTAACAACTGTGCAGGTACAGGTTAACATGTTGCTGATGCACAGGGTGACCACATAGATGTGTAGTAATAGTATCATGTTGTTAACAGTACTGTGTGCTGAATTAATTGTGGGTATATCACAGCATGCCTGATGCAGTATTTGTGTGATTGTCATGTCCTGTTGTCTACACCCATGGTAAGTACCATAGTGTATCATCTGCACATGTTGGCATACTGGTGGTAATGATGTCAACAGCAGGCTACATACATAGGTAGCACAGGGATGGGTAATGAATGTAGTAATACACAATGATGGACATGTAAATTGCAAGTGGCATGTTGCCCACACTAGACTCTGCAATGCAGATGTGTGAGGATGTTGATATGTGTGCAGAACTACACAACTGGTACAGGACACACAGGAGCACACTAGCACTGCATGCACACATCTCATACCATGCTAGACAGCACCAACACACATAACTAACTGTCACAGGAGGGAGAGTCCCCATATATGTCAGGGATACTGTGGTGGCAGGCCAGGAGCATACATCCTACTAAGTATGGCACCACTGAGAGAAGGCTCGGTGTCTGTTATTTGACATGTGTATTACTGCAGGTATGGGCACATGGGTTTCTATCCAGTTATTGTACATCCTGACAGTACATGCATGTTCCGTACACTTGTGTGCACTGAGACTGGACCCTAGACATCTGACCAGTGTATTTCCATGTACATGTGCATAGCGCCTGCATATTTGCAGTGTTACCTTATGGAACTGGTACAGCTTGTTTGTTGTACAATGGACTACATGGAGCCCTGTTCACTGTATCTTTGTTTGCATGCATGTTTGCTTGCAATTACCCTGGAATACCGATCACACCTGCAATGCATAGTTATAGAGCTTCTGTGGACTCCTAGTGCCATCTGCATAGCCTACTATATGTATGGCCATGTCCCACTTGACAGGTTGCCACTGTTTGACCTGTTCACATGTACATTGCCTGTGACACAGTGCATATGACCTGCCTGGCATGTGTCCACGTGAGCAGTCATATATGCTACTGCTAAGTAGTCACAGGCACTACACCTTCACACATTCATCTCCTGTTGAACTACCTGCTTTGCTAGGGACAGCCTGCACCTGTCACCCCTGGCCTATCAGATATTGGCAAAGCCTCTTGCTACCCCCATAGTGCCTATGTTAGGCAGGGCTCACATGACAAACCCACCTTCATAGGTATCACAAGGGATAAGACACTAAGAGCAATGCTACCCAACGCCAGATGTCTAAACCTCCAGATGCATGCACCCAAAACACTCCTTGGCATGGGAAACATCGATATCTGTGCAGTAACAGATGCCTGGTTCAGGGCTACTGAGAGCACACCAGCACTACCGTGTAACCCGGTTGATTTCTTTGCTACAGTCACCAAGGCCATTGCCGAGGGGAAGGTGGTTCACACAGCCTACCTGGACCTTGCAAACGCCTTCGCAACAATACCCCACTTGGGCATTCTAGGGAAGCTCACCAGCTGAAATATAAGCCCCTATGTCACTAGATGGATTGCACAGTGGCTCAAGAACAGAACCCACATGGTTAGCATTGCTGGAGCCATGCCAGACCCCATAACAGTTACAGGTTGTGTCCCAGAAGGCTCAGTCCTGGGACCCTCTTGTTTGGTACATATTTATTGGAGGTACAGGCCAACACGGATGAACTGTGGCTGTCCAAATATGCAGATGACTGCAAACTGGACACCATAATCGACTCCCCAGCTGACACAAGCATCTTCCAAAGGGGCATCATAGCAACAGACAACTTGTGCCAGAGCCATGGCCGTCTGCTGAACAGTGTGTAGAAGGGGAATGTGCATCCTGTAGTCTGTCCACCTAGTTGCCAAAAGGGACATTGTCCTCACACACACTAACCCCCCTCAGCCAAAAACACACACTTGCCAATTGCAGGATTCAAACCCCTATCTGACTGTTATGACACGTGAGACGGGCGCATTAGCAGAGCACGCTATTTGCATTACTGGGGGTTTCTCTTCCCCTGCTATACTTATAGAGTGCTGACATCATCAGTGTTTAGAAAAGGGAATGGGCATCCTGTAGTGTCTTATCCTATTTGCCAAAAGGGACACTTCCCTCACACACTAACCCCCCTCAGACAAACACACACACTTGCCATTCACAGGATTCAAACCCCTACCTAACTATGTTATGACACTTGAGACGGACGCATTAGCAGAGCGCGCTATTCGCATTACTGGGAGGTTTCCTTTCTCCTGCTCTACTTATAGGGTGCTGACATCATCGGTGTTTAGAAAAGGGGATGGGCATCCTGTAGTCTGTTCACCTAGTTTCCAAAAGGGACATTTCCCTCACACACTAACCCCCCTCAGACAAACACACACACTTGCCATTCACAGGATTCAAACCCCTACCTAGCTATGTTATGACACTTGAGACGGACGCATTAGCAGAGCGCTATTCGCATTACTGGGAGGTTTCCTTTCTCCTGCTCTACTTATAGGGTGCTGACATCATCGGTGTTTAGAAAAGGGGATGGGCATCCTGTAGTCTGTTCACCTAGTTTCCAAAAGGGACATTTCCACACACACACACACACACACAAACACACACACTTGCCATTCACAGGATTCAAACCCCTACCTAACTATGTTATGACACTTGAGACGGACGCATTAGCAGAGCGCGCTATTCGCATTACTGGGAGGTTTCCTTTCTCCTGCTCTACTTATAGGGTGCTGACATCATCGGTGTTTAGAAAAGGGGATGGGCATCCTGTAGTCTGTTCACCTAGTTTCCAAAAGGGACATTTCCCTCACACACTAACCCCCTCAGACAAACACACACACTTGCCATTCACAGGATTCAAACCCCTACCTAACTATGTTATGACACTTGAGACGGACGCATTAGCAGAGCGCGCTATTCGCATTACTGGGAGGTTTCCTTTCTCCTGCTCTACTTATAGGGTGCTGACATCATCGGTGTTTAGAAAGGGATGGGCATCCTGTAGTCTGTTCACCTAGTTTCCAAAGGGACATTTCCCTCACACACTAACCCCCTCAGACAAACACACACACTTGCCATTCACAGGATTCAAACCCCTACCTAACTATGTTATGACACTTGAGACGGACGCATTAGCAGAGCGCGCTATTCGCATTACTGGGAGGTTTCCTTTCTCCTGCTCTACTTATAGGGTGCTGACATCATCGGTGTTTAGAAAAGGGGATGGGCATCCTGTAGTCTGTTCACCTAGTTTCCAAAAGGGACATTTCCCTCACACACTAACCCCCTCAGACAAACACACACACTTGCCATTCACAGGATTCAAACCCCTACCTAACTATGTTATGACACTTGAGACGGACGCATTAGCAGAGCGCGCTATTCGCATTACTGGGAGGTTTCCTTTCTCCTGCTCTACTTATAGGGTGCTGACATCATCGGTGTTTAGAAAAGGATGGGCATCCTGTAGTCTGTTCACCTAGTTTCCAAAGGGACATTTCCTCACACACTAACCCCCTCAGACAAACACACACACTTGCCATTCACAGGATTCAAACCCCTACCTAACTATGTTATGACACTTGAGACAGACGCATTAGCAGAGCGCTATTCGCATTACTGGGAGGTTTCCTTTCTCCTGCTCTACTTATAGGGTGCTGACATCATCGGTGTTTAGAAAGGGAATGTGCATCCTGTAGTGTCTTTTCCTATTTGCCAAAAGGGACATTTCCCTCACACAGACTTACACACACACCAACCTCACACACACACACACTGAGCACTTGCAGGATTTGAACCCCTACCTAACTATGTAATGACACTTGAGACGGACGCATTAGCAGAGCGCGCTATTCGGATTACTGGGAAGTTTCATTTCTCCTGTTGTACTTATAGGGTGCTGACATCATCTGTGTTTGGAAAGGGGAATGTGCATCCTGTGGGGAGGCAAACACCAAGCACACTATGGCTAAGCTGTCATTCCCTAGGGCAAACAGCCTAGTGTTGACCTCTACACCATTATGTTTAATTGTCAAATGCACATTATTTGTTGCTGATAGACTGTTTGCATATCTTTATTGCCATAGCATTCCCTGTTGGTATGAACAACTTCTGCATCTGTGGAAACTGTTTGCATATGGGAGGGATCCACTATATCACGTATGTCTCTGTAGTCATTTAACTGTGTGCACTGGGCAGACTGCTGTAATGTGGTTGGTTCCTGGCATAACACATAACAATACCAGATATGTGTGTCCCACTGCTAAACCAAGATTTGGACTAAGTGTGTGAGCATGCCCAGTTCAGCCTTCCCATGGCATGTTGTCAAAGTGTGTGAGCATGCCCAGTGTGATTATTCCATATGTTGGACTCTGCAGCCCACCACATTTGTGGATGTGTGTGATCTTCACAAACTAAGTGTGTGAGCATGCCCAGTTCAGCCTTCCCATGGCATGTTGTCAAAGTGTGTGAGCATGCCCAGTGTGAGCATTCCATATGTTGGACTCTGCAGCCCACCACATTTGTGGATGTGTGTGAACTTCACAAACTATCACCCGTTCATGGTTGTGGGTTGTGTGTCATGTTGTGTAGTTACTGTACAACTGCTTTGTGTGTGAACACAACAGGATTATACTGTGCCTGCAGTGTTTGCATGGGATACTTTGCATACAGTTGTCAACATCCTTTCACACTGACCTAACACTGTAGTACTGTATAGTGTACTGGTAGTACTTTGACTGTGGTGGACAGTAACCTGGGCTTTACTGCTATCACTGCTTTACATTTCGATAGTGGGCACAACAGCCTGGTTGGGGCCAGTTGTGTACATCTGACCATGTTGCATTCTGTTCAGATATGAACTACTTACACCAGGCTTGTCCAACATTGTTAGTGTATTCCACAACATAGGTGTACAATTGCAAACACTAGCGATGTGCCCTAGTCCATGTCTAATGCAAGTTGGAGAGTGTGTTTGTCCTTCAACACACATTGTAAGAGGAGTTTGCCATGACATATGTCATGGTTAGTATACTGTGCCTCTGTCTACCTGTGACATGACAGTGATACCCAGGATAAACCTACCATCTCCCGTCCACCCATCAGGATTCCTATTGAGGAAGATTGATAAGTGACTCTATGGGTAGCCTGTGCTGAGGGTTCACTCATGGGTGGGAGTGGCTTCTGTGTTATGGATCACACAGTACAGCTTGTCCTATGTAAGTCAGTGCTGGGGTTCAGGTCTGTCATGTGCATAGCTCACTGCCATTCAGATTGTACTATGTGCAGCATGTTTATTGATGCCAGCAACACAGGCAACACATGGCATCTGTGTAGGCTGTTTGATACTCCTGATGAGGTACTGTTGGGGACTTTACAGTTGATGGAGGTGTCTGCTGAGGTACATCCCACAGGGGCTATTGTAGTCGATTGTACCACTGATGCAGGAGGACTGCAGAGCCACAATGACCTCCCTTATGTAGATCTGACAGCCTTCATGATTAGGTGGGTATATGGTATGTTTCTGTAAACACTACAGCACATGTTTGTCCAATGCAGGATATCTATCACCCTGTGTCCCCAGGTCTCTCATTACATGTTAACTACATAATGGGTTAACACCTATGTGGTGATTGGTGGGCACTTACTGTATATCCACGGGGGTTGACTATACACGTTTCTGCACTTAGCTTGCTGACATAGCTATGGCACCAGTTGTCTGTTTCTATGTGGCCCTTTTGTGGGATGCATGTGTCAGCTGGTGGATCATATGTGGTGAGCGGTTTGTAGTCCTCTGCAAACATGTTAGGACACAGTCCTTCCATGTTTGCCTGTACCTATGGGACATATATACCAGACGAGGGAGATACCAGGACAAAGCCTTGTGGGATGCCAGTTATATCTGGTTTGTAGTCTGACATGGCTGAAGCATGTCTGACCATGTCTGTTCTGTCCTTGGTCTGGTTTGCAACCCTCTACTGACATGTGGGTTTATATTTACGCTGGTGAGCCTATCTATACTGAACATGTAGGGTATTGTATAGAAGCCTTTGCAAGGTCCAGATACACTGTGTGGAGCACATTGCCCTCATCAATGACCTTAATGACTGTTTCAATTGAGTCCAACATGGTTAGGGGCAGGATCTGCACTTGAGAAGGCCACACTGGGTTGGGTCCGTGTCAGTAGGTCCCCAACATCCTTATGTCTGTGGTACATGCTGATCCTTTCCATAGCTGTGCAATCTGGGCTTCTCAGGATTCTGGGGTAGTACTGTTCAGTATCCATTCAGGCAACACCTTTGTTGAGAAGGACCACTGTTGTTGTACACTGCTCTTTGGGTACATATTCTGTGGTACGGCTGACATTGAGCAGTAGTGTGGTTTGGCATTCCATTCATCTTAGACTCCATGTTGCACTAAGCCCAGGTCACCATCTCATACCATTGCTGCTGTGTGTTTTGCTTTGGAGATGTTGTCTGTTACCTCAGCATCTGCTATGTCAGGGGCCAGCAGTCTGCTGGGATAGATATTCTGCATTCGTGGGGTGGGGGTTTGCACTGCACCTGTCGGGATGTATGTTGGCAATATGTGTGTGTGTTTGTGGTATTTGTGTGATTCAGGGCATATCTGTGAATTCCCAACATGGCTCCTACCATCAGTTGTGTAAGCCTTGGGATTATCCTTCGTGTCCTGTACAATTTGTATCTACATAGGTTCATAGGTTCATACTAGGCTATCCACCCTGGGCATTTGTTAGCCTAGCCAGAGTGTGTGTGGCTTTTGAGACCCCTTGCTATGTGGATATTATGGCCATGTATTATTTGCTTTGCTGTGCCTCTGTCTGGACATGACACAGTGAAGACCCCCACTGTAACTCTACAATCATCCATCCACTTGGCAAGATTCCTGTTGAACAGTGTCAGTGAGGGGCTCTGCCTAACATGGGGTGGGATTCTGGTCCAGGGTGTGTGGAGCCTCTGGATTATGTATCTGTCCCACCGGCACATCCTATTTCATTATTTGTTGAGGTTGACATCTCTCACTCTCGCAGCTCCAATGGATATGTGTTGTCTGGGGTGGAGCATGTCCATTACTCCTGTGTTGGGCATGGCCTCCTACAACAGGCATGCAATGCCTCTGTGTGGGCAGTCTGTGACTGGAGTCAGCTGGGGTGTCTACAGCCAGGCAGCATATGACATATATGTGTGACACTTTATCCTCTTGGTGAGGTACCTTTGCGGTCTTTCTAACTGCTGCAGGTGTCAGGTAAGGTAGATCCCATATGAGGCATTGTACTGGATTATGGGTGTGATTGGGATAAAGTATAGGGGCACAGTGACCTCTGTTGCCATAGATGTGACTCCTTTCCTGATACAGTGTCACATGTAGACAGTCTTCCTAGCCACATTGGCAATGTGGGTGTCACATAACAGGTTACTGTTCACTTGTGTCCCTAGGTCCCTGGTTACTCCTTCCATACATAATGGTTTACCACCTATGTGGTATTTCGTGGTACCTTGTTTGGTATTTGGTGGGACATTCATACTGTCCAGTGTCTTCAGGACGGTTGGGGGTTATTGTGTGTGAGAGTGCGGTCTGTAGCATGCTACAGACTGCACAGCAGTCTTGCCTACAGTTAGTTGCACATGGGTGAACTCCACTGCCTTGTGCATTGTCAGTTACCTGGACGTATGGGTGTCTGTGCTGCCTATGGTTACTCACCTCCTTTTATGTAGTGTTCCAGGTTTTGGGGCCATGACACATGGTACGTGGTATAACCTGGTAGTGCTGGTGTGCTGTCAGGAGCCTTGCAGCAGGTTTCTGTCACTGCACAGACATCGATGTTCTCTATTCTGGGGATGGCCTCGGGAGCATGCATATTGGGGTGTACACATCTGGCATTGGTCAGCATTTCCCTTATGTTTCTTCCCACTTATGTTTTCTCGGGTGGTGGGTCAGTCTTTTCAGCCTTGCCTACAAAAGGCTGTATGGAGGTGGCCAAGGCCTTATCCACTATTCAGACGCCCAGGGGTAACAGGTGCAGGCCATCCCAAGGGCAGCTGCATGGCTTGTCAAGCATGACATCCCAAGCAGACAGACATTGGATCCCCTTGGAATGACACCAGTAAGTGTGCTACTTGCTATGACTGATCATTCCGTGTTTCTACTGTGGCATTATTCTTGGTAAGGGTAGGTTGCTGCAAACGGTGAGTGTCATACCAGCCTGGACTACATAATCGGATAGCTCATCTGTGTCTCTTTACATGTAGTCTAGGGCAGTACATCTCAGGTCATTCACACCAGCATGGACTATGACTGCATCATATTTCTATTTGCTTTGGAGTGACCTACATATTTCTGTTATGTGGCATATTGTGGCGGCCTACAGGCAGCTTACTGTACCCTTTCCTTTGTTCAGTCTGCTGTGCGGGACAGCAGTGTGTCTGACTATGGAGTCAC
The DNA here is from genome assembly GCF_019279795.1 of Protopterus annectens. Classification (NCBI taxonomy): domain Eukaryota; kingdom Metazoa; phylum Chordata; order Ceratodontiformes; family Protopteridae; genus Protopterus; species Protopterus annectens. Next base: position 80,549,177 of record NC_056736.1, on the reverse strand, counting down.
CTATTACAACTGTATCGGGCATGTTGTTTCTCCTTCTGGCCTGTGACTGTTTGGCACACCAGCTTTGTGTGCTATGTGTTGCATGTGCTATGTTTGGAGGCTGTTTCATTGGGTGTCTGCTTTAGTGGCCTCTGTTGGTGTGCTGTGTGTGTGATTTCTGCCTCCGGGAATGTATTTCTGTGTTTATGTGTTTGGTTTGCAGTTGTGATAGGTCTATGTGGGTATGTGTTTGTGGTGTGTGTGGTTACCTTCTCCTACTGACTTGTTTTGGGTGTACTGAGTTGAGCTCTGCCTCCGGTTTGGATGGATGGTTGCATCTCTCACATATATTTGTATTTCTTGGGTGGAGTTGGTGGTTGTCTGTGTACTTGGGGCAGGTGTAACATTGCCTCAGGATTCACAGATTCCACTTGTTGTGCCTGGCCTTACTGGATTGCATGTGTGGACAGATTATATTGCCATACTACTGATCAGTAATTACGTCATTGTTCATGCTTGCTCTATCATGTAGTAGCTTCCTCATTCTCTTGCATGTTTTGGTTATGGCTGGTGTCCACCATGCCAGATTTAGGCACTGTGTCTTGTTTTAATTTGGGACTGCATAATCCAAGCATTCCTGGCAGTGTTCATGGAATGGCTGTCTTACAGGTTCTGAGGCGTGGCCCATATTTTGCACCTGCACGGACCTTTCATGGATTCCACATCAGTTTGGAGGTGTGCAAATAATGCTTAGCACATGTTTTCCACTGTGATTTTCCGGACAGGGACTGTGGTCAGGATTTGTATATCCAGTGTGATTACTATATGGTCTGGTTTTACCAGTGAGCAATACACTTCTCATCTTGAGATCCCGCACCCATGTTGCTGATTATCACATCCTGTATGCTTGACCCTCTTGTGGGTGTGGTACGTTGTTCCTGGGCCTTTTGGTTTGTGGATTCAATGACCTTTTGTCCTACACTGTTGCAGCTGGTATAATGCTCCCAGTCTATGTGTCTGGGTATTTGCAGTCGCCCAATATAATGTGGTTTGGAGGACTTGATATATTCATGTATTCCAGCATGGGCCCGATGCAGTTCCTGGTGTTGGGCCAGTACTCTGTAGCAGGCTATACACTGGGGGGCAGTTTTAGCCACTGTTACTTGAGCATGGCTAGTCCATGCTGCTTTTTGTGGTGGTACCAACATGTGGGTGTGGTTATCCTTGACAATTCTTGCTGGTCACCCTCCTTTGTAGCTTGTTCCAAGTGTTGAGGATGTACAGCACAGTATGAGGTGTAACCTGGTAGTGTTAGGGTGCTGTTGTGAGCCTTGACTCAGATTTCTGTTACAGCACAGTTATCAACATTCTCCATACTGGGTGGGCTTAGACTGCATGCATCTTGCTGTTTGAACTTATCCCTTATCTTATTCTTATCCCTTCTGGTACCTATGGAGATAGGTTTGTGTTTTGAGCCTTACCTATTCAGGGCACACTGTGCGTGACAACAGCCTTTGCCAGTATCCATACGGCCTGCACTGATAGGTGCACGCCAGTCCTAGCAGGTGGTGCATCATGTCATGCTCAGCATGTCATCCCAGACTGGCACACAGTGGGTCCCCTTTGCCTAACTGCATTACTTCAGCAATTGTTGCACTTCATCATCTCGTTGTCCTGTTGTGGCATGCTGCTTGTTGAGGGTAGGATGTTAGTCGGGGTCCTCAGGTGTGCATATGGTACTTGGTGTTACATTACTTAACACATAGCATTCATGCCTCAGGTGGTGCTGCAGGGCTGCCTCTGTCGGATGCACATATTACACTTCCCTGTACATGTTTGTGAGCAGGTTGTGTCACGTTAGGCATCCCTGTTACTATATGAGTGAGTCAGAGAGGGGTATCATTCCCAAGGTTCCTACTGAGCCAATGTATGTGCTATGCGTTGCCTCTTTGCCAAGGCCAGGGCATACTGGGCACGCCTCCTTCTGCCTACTGGGGCAGGCTCAGGTTGTTCCTCCTCCGAGTCACGCTGTGCCTGTGGTGGCCTTGGCGATGGTGGGGGCTGTTTGGCCCAGCCCTATGCTGGTCCTGCTGCAGCTGTTTTCGCAAGATCATATTATGTAGCATAGCACATACCATGACAATTTGGGTACATGTAGTTGGTGTGTACTGCAAGGCTCCACCAGATGTGTCCAGACACCGGAACCGTGACTTGAGCAGCCCAAACACACGCTCTATTACATTACGTGTTTGTGCGTGTGCCTCATTATGGCGTTCCTGTTCAGGTGTGTGTGCGTTTCTGATGGGTGTCATCAGCCACGGCTCCAGTGCATATCCTGCATGCCCCACTAGGTGTCCGTGCGGGATGTCCCCATTGGCAAATGTCTGGTACAGCTGCGTCAAATGCCAGATGTGGGAATCGTGGTAGCTCCCAGGACAGCCAGCACACACATTCATTATTATGCCCTGGGCATCACACACGACCTGGCAGTTGATGGAGGGAAGCCCTTGCGGTTTATGTAGGCCCTACCCCGCTCTCCTGCTGGTGCTTTGATGCGTATGTGCGTGCAGTCTATAGCACCCAGTACCTCAGGGTATTCCGCTATTTGCTGGAAGAGACGATGTTGCTGGCCAATACCTCACGGGCATTGGGGAAGTATACATGATCACCGACATGTGCTGACATGGCATCCAGGAACTGGTGCAGTACCCTGGAGGCTGATGCCTGTGATATCCCCATCATATCGCCAGTTGGTCTCTGGAAGGTACCTGTTGCTAGTATTCTTAGGCCAACACATACCTTGGTTTCCACTGGGATGGGTTCCCCTCTGTTGGTTCTGTGTGTGAGGCGTGGCCTGCACAGCTCCACTATTTGCTGCAGGAGGTCTCTGTCCACTCTATAGCGCTCTACTATCTCCAGCTCATGTAACCCGTGGTAGGTGACCCTGGGCCTGTACACTCTTCTCCGTCTCCTCACTGCGGGTTGTCTGGCACCATCTGCATTGTCACCACCCTCAGCAAGTCGCCTATGTCTCATTATGACAGCTATGGCAGCCCCTAACATTTCTGCTCTGAGTTCAGCTTTTTCAGTTTTCACTTCTGATAACTTAACTCCTGTCTTGCAGTGTCTCTTGAGAGAAACATTCTGCACTGCTGTTTGCAGAGTTTTAAGTGCTGGGCTGGCCTAGTATTCTGCCTGTGTAATTGCCTGCATCTAATTGTTTTCACCTGCCAGCTCCAGCAGTATTCCCTGCTAACTTCCTAGTACATCTGTTGCTTCCTTTTTCCTCTCTGTTTCCTCAGGGTGGAGCCGTGTGCAAACCAGCAGAAACACGCTCACAGTGGCTTACACGCGCGCACACATACTTACACAGTTCAGAATCTGCTTATTCGGTTTTAAACGCGTGCACGCCCGCGCAAACAGTGTTAAACATCTCCCAACACGCTCCCACATGCTTAGTCTGCCTTACACGCGCGCACACTGCCTTACACGCGCGCACACTGCCTTACACGCGCGCACACCGCCTTACTCGCGCTTCATGGCGCGCACACGTGCGCATACACGTCCAGCAAGAAACTTTGGTGTAGGCAACAGTGTACACCTTCCATTTCTTGACTTTCTCATGTTTACTTAGTGGCACACCTCCTTCCTTGATATCTCTCTGACATCTGTCATGTAACTCTACCTTCCAATGAATTCCATCCCTTTCTACCATTCCCCCCTGTGATGTCACCTATCTCCTACTCTGTTCCTCCCCCTTCTGTAACTCTTACACTACTCAGAATGTGCTCATTTGCTATGTGACAGTGGAATTCAGTATCCTTACCCTCATTTGCATCAGATTGCCTACTAATGCTTAGTTACATCTCTTAGACTTAGCTTCCCCCCTTGACAACCACTACACGGTGGCCATGTTGCTTTTGCTCTGCTGGTCCCTCCATTGACATTCCATGTATTGCATAAAACCTACATTTGTAGGTTTAAAACCTTCGTTTTCATGTTTTATGCAGCGCAGCCCGTTTGCTGGGCTGCGCTGGGTTTACACATCGGCAATTGCCGAAAAAAAAAAATTATAATTTTAATATTTTTGCATGGGGTTGCATTGCCAATGGCCACATATTTGGCCATTGGCATGCTGCCTATAACATATGCACCCTTTATTTGGAGCTGACATGGCTCCATTGCCGTGTTTGCAGAAACGTACTCAGTTGTCAACTGAGTACATTTCTGCAGCTAACACGGCTCTTACACAGGCTGTTCTTGGCTTCCTGGATCGCTAATCAGCCTCATTTGCATGCTATTCGGCTGCAAGTGGGCTGATTAGCTTAGCCACGCCCACTCCGTGTAAGAGCCATTTTAGACTGACTCTTACACCGACTTTGGGCTGTTCCTGGATCACGAAGGCTACATGGAGTCTTACACTACTCTTAGACTCCGTGTAAGCCTTCGTGAATCCGGCCCTTAGTCTAATCTTTATAGTCCTAGCTATTTCTACAAGAAAACACACTTCTAAAGTAACTTACATAGAGCAAGGCAGTGCTGAGTTGAATATCAAGTCAAAAATGCTCAATAATTTCTGGTTCTCACTGTTTAAATTAAAACTGCAGTTCTGATAAAACATTACATCATTTGTTTACACTTTCTTGGTTCCCAGGCCACACCGAAACTGCATTTACATTCTTTTACACTTAGAGCAATAAAGGACATTCCACATGTAAATTCTGGCCATTAACCTTAGTCTGAAAACAATAGGCAGGATGCTTACTCCAGACTCATCGACTTCAAATTCTAACTTCAAAGTACATACAAAACATAATTTTAATTTCAAAGAACATTTGAAATGCTTGGCTTAGTTTTCCCTACAGCAGATGGCAATGTTGCTACAATCTTGAAGGTCACATTTTACAGTGTTTTCTTTCAATTAAGACACAAGCCTGTATTTTACATTTATATTTACAAATGCCAGAATTATGTATCAAATTCTATTTAACTAGGCTGGCAGCCTTCTCCCTTCTCTACCAGTCTTCACAGGCAGTATGCAGATGTGATTAGTGGTATTGCTCATTGAGCTGATACGTAAACTCCATGGAAGCTTTGTTCAAAGTCTACACAGAGTTTATTGAATACCTGGGCTTATCTTTTAACCTCTTAGCAGAAGATATCTGGACAAAAACTAAAATAAAGGGGGTCAAAGACCATAAAATAGGGACAGATTTTAAATATTGCTCTTTTAAACTTGGAAAATTCCTAGAATAAGAGGTTTTGTATTAATATACATTTTCTGCAGGGTAAGAAATCATCTGAAACTCAATGACTATTATTATTTTGTGACTTCAACCCTCAGTTATTTTCCAGAAAACCACAAATTTTATGAGGAATACACAAAAAATATGAAGTGAAAATTTGGACAGTTTAGAGATATGATACAGATGCACACACACACACACACACACACACACACACACACACACACACACACACACACACATATATATATATATATATATATATATATATATATATATATATACAATTTACTATCAAAATGCTGAAACACAGTTCTTCGAGTAATCACTTACTCGAAAAAAAAATGTCAGAAATGAAAACTTCATTCACTTAAAACAAGAATGTGATAATGTAGATAATTTGACTTTGACATTATCAACATTACCCAACTTATTTTGACATCTAGTGATTTCCTTCAAACGTTTTCCAGGGGGCAAGTCCCCCTGCATCCCCCACACCCCCTGCTAATTATATATTCCAACTCCGAGATCGCACTACAGTGCGGAAAAGGGTAAATGTCCCGATCCCCACTATAGTACAATCTCCAATCAAAACATTGATCTCACAACAGAGATTGCACACTAGCATTTGCTGTTGTGGCTTTGAGCAATTCCAGATCGGTGTTACATGAACTTGAAAACAGCCTTTCGACAATCCCAGTTCGTGTAACTGCCATCTGAAATTTTGATAGTAAACCTATACATATATATACATATATATATATAGATAGATTTATATTTATTCAGTAAAGGTTTTATGTCTGATGATGATTTTCAGCTACTTCCCGTGCTACAATCTTTGTTCTTGGAGTGCAGCACAAACAAGTTGTGCAAGGTCATATGGAGAGATGATCAAATCAACCAAAGTATACCTCTCAACCTCTTAGAGCAAAAACTCTGGACAAAGCCACACATAAAGGGGGGAAAGGCCCCAAAATATGGACACTTTTTTTTAAATATTGTTCTTACAAACTTAGAAACTTGATAGAAAAATAACATGTTTTTGTATTAGTATGAATTTTCTGAAAGGTATGGAGTCTGAAATTCAAATGTCTGCTATTATTTTTCAACTTAAACACTTAATGATTTGCCAAAACTAGAATTTTGTAAAACAGACAAAAATATGAGCCAAATATCTTGGCATTCTGTGAAAATCTTGACAGTTGAGAGGTATGAAAATTGTAAAACATTGTTTTATTGTTTATTAGAATCTATTTCTCAGAGTAAATGATAAATTAATTTTCTGTTGCTTAGCAAATAATTTAACAAATAAAAAAGACAGCTTAGAGGATCATATTTACTGTAAACTGTATATATTTTTTTTGTTTCTTAAACTGCTTGAAGAACATACTTATCAATGGTATGTAAACTCTGCACAACCTCTTCCTTAAAGATCTTATAGATAATAGATAGTAGATATCTCAGGTAATATGCAAACTATATATGCTCATAGGACATGATTATTTGAGAAGATACTCAGGATCTCTAAGAGATAACATCATCACAAAAACATACCTCACAACCTGTTAGCACCTGAAATCTGGACAAAGCCTAAAATAATAAGAGGAGAACAAAGGCCCAAAAATAAGAACAGATTTTACATATTGCTCTTATAACCTTAAAATGTTGCCACAATAACATGATTTGTGTTAGCATGCATTTGCTGAAGGATATAAAGTCCAATTCCAAGCCAAGAGGCTTTGCTAAACTGCTCTTTCACCTTGTCTCCTGGATACACAATGGAGGCACTTAGACCTATCCCTCTTTAACCATGGGTACCTGGTGTACTTCAGAGTAAGCCAGGTTCTCAGCCCAGTTATCACTGGCAAATACCCATGCCTTTCATATGCAGTAATAGTCTAAGTAAACACATTACCTGGAAGCAATTTTTATATCAAGTGGCTAACCTTAACACAGAGTGCTGGCTGTAATCCATGTCCTTCTATCTAGAAGATACTGTGCACCACAGTCAATACATAAAATGGTTAGTCTGCACATTTCTTCCACAAGTAGATATACCATACAGTCTGGTCTGTTGTCCATATCTCTGCTGAATGTTGGGGTAGTTTTGAGTTGGAAACATCTAGCATGTTTTAAGTGGTGGAAGAAACCCCTCAGAGACATGAAAAGAAAAAAAAGGCATATTCCACACAGGCATTGGCCAGAGCTCAGGCTCAAACCTTGTACCTAGGGCTTGTAATGCAAATAACCTCATGGCCTATAGTTCTGAACTAGATGTAGCTACTCTACCTGCATTGTTTTATATTGTTGTATGTTATGCCTCTCACTGACTACTGCAGTGTCATCTCATACAGGCTTCTGCCTTGTTGCCGTCTGGGGATGCTACCACTGTAGATTTTTGTGCTCGTATGTGGCCATGGTCCCAGCACAGCTGTATTATGGGCCTAAGCTTCTTCTATCTTCAGTATCATATTTTGTGGTATGGCATACACTAGAATGAGATTGTAGGCTATGACTGTGAAAGACTGAAGAACCCACTAGATGCATTGAGCATTTCACACTTCTTGAGTCTAGAACAGACTATTCACCTGGTGACAGCTGCCATACACAGCCATTACAGAGATGGCAGTGAAAACCGTGTGTGTGTGTGTGTGTGTGTGTGTGTGTGTGTGTGTGTGCGTGTGTGCGTGTGTGCATGTGTGCGCATGTGCGCGTGTGCGCGTGTGCGCGTGTGCGCGTGTGTGCGTGTGTGCGTGTGTGTGTGTGTGTGTGTGTGTGTTGTGTGTGTGATCATAGCCATCATTAGGTCAATAATTGCATGGCCTCTGGACTCATTGCCCTCACAGAATTTCTGAGAGTGCCAGGCAAAATGCTATTGAATGTTACTCACCACACCAGTTAGTTCCATGCCAGACTGTGCTGCAGCAGGTGGTACCTGGATGACATTTCTCCACATCTAGTAATTGATTCTGAGTGACACCCACATGTCAGGGGCCAAGGGTACTGGGAACCCCTTTAAGGCTGCGCTACAGAGAGTGTATGCACATTTGACATAGTTCACTCATTTACTGCATCAGCAACTGGAGGAGCACTGTTAGGGTTCACATCAGTGGGTATTTCCTCCTCATCTGGCAATGCTGAATGCTCAGATTGTACTGCTATGGGTACATCCATGGATGTGGCTGTAGGGTCACTTTGTGCAAAGTGTGCATAGTCACCAAGAGACAGACAGTACCATTGCATCCCCAGACTGATATTCTGTTATAATTGTTTTGGCATTATCACCAGCCTCATCATAGGTGCCAATATCAACCATATGTCTTTCCACAACCTCTACATTTGTCAGTGTTGCAGCTGCCTGTTCTATGACTACATACTATAGAACTAAGAAAGTGAATGTGACTACCTGTGGCACAAGTGTAACGGCCTACAAAAATAGTGATAACATAGCTATACAGTACTATAGTGAGAGGGATGCATATCACATATACGTACTGATTCTGATGGTGAACCTGCCTGACGTAGACTCCCATATAATCTCCACATGGCCAGCCTCTTCATTAGGTTTCAGACATATGTATATGAATTGGAAGACTTATGGTGGGCTGACACTGCCTGCTAAAATCACAAGGAATGCAGTAACAGACATACAGCAGAGAGGTTTGCAATCTATGACACTCGGATACCTACATTCTTTATTGTTATCTACAAGTACAAGCCACATTTGAGAATACTGGGACTCCTAGCAGAAATGGGTAATGCTGTACCAGCATCAGCTAGAAGAACACACCTTTAAATAGCTGGGATAATAGATTTAACAAACAAATATGGATGCTTCTTTACTCCAGAGACCTCATTACACCACATTTTCAAAGTCTACAATTTTATATCTAGATGCATATTATTTAGGCAAATGAGCCAACAGACCATGAATGTCTGTTAGTCAATTAATTATGCTACATTTACAAGAGGCCAGTGGAAGCCACCTGTACATTGTTTGAGGTAGACAAATGTGATTCTGTAACCTTTCCACAGCAAGTACATATGTTGGCTATCAGGGCCTTGTATAATATTTTTAGAAAAACAAATGTCTTGTATGACTTGTCTGATTCTCTTATCAGGGTCACAGTTCACATATGAGATGGGACAGTAATGAAGGCATATATATGATGACATGTGTGATACCACTATTCTTTTGTACTCCATCAGTGAAAGGTAGACATGATGGAACAACACCCTGAATGTTATTTTGTCTGTCACTGTATACTTTTTTTCATTTTTGAGAGGTATTGTCAGTGTCATATACAGATGTGTCCCTGCTACTTACAGCTCTATCTCGCATATGCAATATATTTATACTGGAAAATATGAGAGGCTAATATGGAAGCAGTGAATAATCTGTGTGGAAGAAATGGCCCTGAACAGATATCTTCCTGGTACCTGCATATCTCCCTGTGTTATGTAATTGATTTTTGTGGTTTGATGGTGTAAGGAGCTCATATATGTGGAGGTGGTGGAAGTCAATCTCAGAAAGGCAGTATGCTAACTTGTCTTTCTCCATTCATTCTAGGGATTTTTTTACTGTGTAGCTCTTTTGAATTGTGTAGATGAGGCATGTGTGTGCTTGTTCATTGGACAACAAGGTTATGGACATAGGTCTGGAAGTCTGGGTTTTATATGTTTTGCCATCAACTTTCTGCTTCACCTGTCACAATTCATTGATGTGCACTTTTGTGTTTTGGCATGGGTAGAATGGGATCTCAAAAATATATAAGAAATGTCACCGAAACACAGCTTACTAGTCACTAAGTTCAAATAAAAATTCAAAACGTTGAATAAAACAGTTTTATTTCATGAGAGCTTTCGTGAATCACTTGCTTCTTCAGACAAATTAAAACATTCACTTCCACATTTATATAATACATCAAAATATAAACAAACCAATCAGAATTGATAAACAATTAAAATGCTATCAATTGGCATGTCTTTTACTACTCCTCAGCCTGCACTTCTTCAGCTCTGGTTTGAGGAATAAATAATCATTTAAACCATTTCCTTGATGAGATCTAAGTTTAAAAATCCACCGTAATTCACAGTTTTCAGTTTTGTTGACCATGTCCCCCATACGCTCATTTTCATGCAACATATCTATAATCATAAAATCTCAGTTGACTAGGCTGCCACCACAGGAGGCTGTAATGAATGACAGGATGACAGGATGACAGGGAATATGTATATATATATATATATATGTATATACACACACATGTGTGCATGTGTGTGTGCTTTGTGGATGCATATGTGTTGTGTGTGAGTGAACATGTGTGTGCAAGTGTGCACACAGGCATGTGTGTGTGTGAGTGCATGTGTTGTGTGTGCATGTGTGTGTGTATAAAGTTCCACTTCATAACGTCGAAAGCTCATAGTATCTAATTGCAAAACAGCGAGACCAAATGATCGAAAATTCAAAATATCTAAAACTCATAACATCGAATCTCACAACATCGAAAACTATAAAGCAAATATAAATAACATCCGATACACTTTTTTTACTACATTTCTGCAGGGAGGCAAGCCCCTCTGCACCCCCACACCCCCCCATAAATTAAATATACCAACTCCAAGATTGCACTACAGTGGGAAAATGTTAATTTCATAACACCACTGTATCACGATCAGCATAAAGAATGTACGCATAATGTCTAAATCACTACCTGTATGGCTTAAACACATGTACAGAGTGGCATAATAAACACTGTATACAGATTAACTGAATAAACTATAACATTTACAAGTTTGATGATGCATGACTCAATTCTATACATTTTCGATGTTGTGAGATTCAATGTTACGAGTTTTAGATGTTTTGAATTTTCAATCATTTGGTCTTAGTGTTTTGCAATTAGATGTTATGAGCTGTTGACATTATGAAGTGGAACCGTGTATACACATATTGCAGTTATTGTACTAATATATTTATGGCCCCTTCCTACTGTGTCCCTGCTCTGCAAGTCCAGAAGAGTGATAGGATGAGCAGGCACCTGAACCACAGCCCTTGCCTGTTCATGCTGTAGCTGTAGAGGATGATGTGGAAAGGAGTCTCTCACCTGAAGGGTTGCTGACACCTCTCCGTCTGGTAGCCCAGTCCCACTGACTATGGTCGTCCAGCTACTGCTATAGCAGTTAGTGGAATGTATGGTTGAGAGGGAGCTAGATGCATACCTCGACCAAAATGAATGCCTTGGCATTGATTAGCAGATTCACTAATACAACAGATCTTAACCACACTGGGCCAATGGAGGTTGAACTCGTCCAGACTATTGACCATGCTTATCTGTCTGCTACTAGAGACATGAGTTTGTGTAGTTTTCCTCTGGGATAGGTGGTGGAGTTCATGCTGCTAGCAATCAACATTATGCACAGCCTGCTGTGCTCTATTTCTGCTGTGTGAAGCCACACTTCTTATGTATTATCAAGCCCTCCCCATCACCAGTTATCCATTGTCTTTGTGTCTATGCATCCTGTGTCTCCCTATTTTAGTCTCTGCCCAACTATAGCATTTGCCTAATTGTTATGTGTTTGTCTGCTCCTTCACACTCAGCCACCCTCTTTTCCCTTTTTGTGTTTTCCTGTCATTCTTCCACATCATCTTCCATCTCTAATTTAAAGGGTCCTGCAATTTTACAAAAAGGATGCCTTCCTTATATGTTGCTCTTGTGCGCAGTCTTTCACTGTCTCCTATTTTCCTGTGCACTCCATTAATCACCTAGTTTTATGCATCATAAGAGTGATCACTTTTGATGCCATTACAATTTAGTTATGTGGCCAAAGTGATACTTAGTATCAGTCTGAGGCAGGATGTCCTACCCATCATAGCAGCTCTGATATACTGCAACTTGCTGCTGGGAAGTCTCACTGAACAATGGTTGCTTGCAGCTGTATAGATTCATACAATTTCTTTGCTTCCTATTTGCTCACAGATATTGCAAGGATCACCATATCCGTCTTGCTGTGCTCCATGAACCCACTTTGTCATTGTATAACTTTAGTTGATTGTATGGCCATTATATTGGTTAGCTATTAGTAACTGAACTGAGCTGTCCTTTCCTGAATGCTGTATGTTTGTGTCTGCATTTAGAATTATTGTCTTTATTGCCACACATCACTACGGAGCTGTACAAACTCTGTGCAGATATGAACTGCTTATCTATGAATCCCAGTCATACTGTTTTAAAAAGCATCGTTTTCCACATAGAATATTAAGTAAAACCAGCACATGTTTGTTTTATTCTCAGTTAGACACACCTAGTGTCAACCTGCATGCATTGAAAATGGAAACACAGGCCCCTGATAAACAGGACCATCCAGCTAAAAATCAGGGCATCTAATAAGCATAACATTTGCATATCAAATAGCATATATCTCTTCCCACTTTCTGTAGGAATGTGGGATACTACTAAGAAACACAATTAAGAAACAGACAGAGACAAAGGTGATGGAAAATATAAACACAATACCAAATAGTGTAAAATCTGAAGATCTTAATGAACATGATTGCAAAATTCTGCCACACAAGGTCACTTGTTTTGCTTCAGAAAAACAAAGTTACAAGGTGTGTCCTTTTTCTTTAAATTATTGTTGCCACTAGTATGTTGGTTATGTAGTACAGTTTTCTGTGCACTAGAAATTTTCAAAAATCACATGTGATGAGGGTGGATTCAGAAAAATTTGTGAAGGGTAAATCAAGTATGAGAATATACTTTCAAAAATAGGAGCATCCAAAATCAGACCTGAAAATATGAACATTCCTTCAAAACAGGGACAGTTGAGAGACATGCAGTTAGGTGTTTTATTTATTTAATAGGAATTAATTAATTTTAAGAATTTTACATTACTTGCAATTTAAGTCAGAATTTTTTATATGTCACAGCAGAATTATGAAATGTAATAAATGTATCAAATAATGTACTTTACATGTAAAGGTTCTTTTGTTTTACAACTTCCCAGAGGTTGAGCTAAGAACAACAACACTCATCTCCAGTGATTATTTATTTTATTTATTATTTATTTAGTTGTCTTTGTTTACTGGGAAAGTCCAACTGGGTAATATCCATTTTAAGCGGAGGCCCTGGGAGAAAAGCTTCATTTGCTTACACTGCATTATACTAAGTTCCAGTCAATCACAGAGTAGTTACATTGCTATTTACATTTATACACAAACAGTAATTATATTTCTATTTACATTTATACACAAACAGTTGTTACATTTCTATTTACATTTATACACAAACAATAGTTACATTTATACATATACATTCTAAGATTTTACAGAGGCGGAAGTTACTAAAGAGAAAGCACTTGTGTAACTTAAAGGATTGTACAGGCAGCAGTTATGTATAGAACTTGTTTTGTCATTTCAGTAAGAAGCTGAGTTTATTATGTTTATGGAGAGTATTTGGATAGTATTGTATAGTGAAAAAGTTTTAACCCTGTGATGAGCATGTACAGGACCAGGATTGGTTAAGATGTTTGAGCAGTGGTTTAAAACTACTGAGTTTGTTGGAGAGTTTTATTTGCATGGGGATACTATTCTAGAGTTTAGCAATGCACTGGGAGAAGAGCGAGTCTCCTGCAATATTATTTGACTTATTTGTAAGTAATAAGAATTTGTTACTGGAATAGAGGTCCCTTGCTGGACAGTAGGGCAGTAATAAGTTTTGTATGCAGGGCATTTTTCTGGATGGCGAATGAGTTTGTGTACTGTATTTAGTTGTGAATATGTTGTACAGTTGTGCAGTTCAGGCCAGTTCAATTGCTTTAAGCTATGCAATGGTGGGTCCTATGAGAGAGACTAGTGGCAAATTTAGCTATTTTATTGTAGCAGGAGGCAATTTTCTTTATTTGAGTATTGCTTACTTTTGGTAGGATAAGAGCGATGTATAAGAGAGTCGGCAGTCATAAGGTGGTGGATAGAGTTTTTCTTGCAGTATCTGTAAGGAATCCATTGATAAGGGAGCCTAATTCCTGGTGTGTAGATTTAATACTGTACTTTATATGGTGGTCATACTTGAGATTTTCATCTGTTATAATACCTAAAAGTTTACTGTTAGTTACAGTTTCAGTTATAGTATTATTTCCTGACTTTATGGTAAAAGATTGCTTTTGATTTTAGCAACTTTTTGAGGTAAAAAGCATTGTTAGTTTTCTTGGGGTTGAGTGGGAAGCTTGATTCTTCAAGCCAGGTTACTACAGAGGAGAAATATTTTTGGGTAATGTCTTGAAGCTTATTTATTGATGAGGCTGCACATATTAATGTTGAGCCATCTGCATACTGAATTAAACTATCATGGTGAGTGGAGGTGTGGAGGTCATTAATAAAAATATTAATTAGTAGAGGATCATACCTCTCAACATGTTAGAGCCAGAAATCTGGGGAAAGCCATAAATAATTGGGGGACAAAGGGCCCAAAATAGGGACAGGTTTTAAATACTGCCCTTACAAACTTAGATAGCTGCTACAATAACAGGTTTTGCATTAGCGTGCATTTTTCTAAATGGTATGAAGTCTGAAACTAAAATCTGTTCATTATTTTCTGACTTTAGTCTTTAATGATTTGCAAATGATTTGCCAGGAAACCACGATTTCATGAAAAACAGCAAGATTATGATGCAAAACTCTGGACATTCAGCAAAAATCTGTACAGTTGAGATGTATGCAGAGGACCATGGATAGAGCCCTGAAGAACACTTCTAGTAACTGGTTAAAAGGATGAGTAGATTGGTTGCCATTTAATGGCTTGTTGACTTCCAGATAAGTAATTAAGGAACCACAGCAAGGAGCATTGTAAAAGTCCTATTGAGGAGAGTCAAATGAACATTTGTTGGTGCAAGACAGTATCAAATGCATATGACAAGTCTAAGAACATGGTGGACACAAGCAAGCCATAATTTCTATGTCAGTTTATTATACTGGTAAAATGTAGTAGAGCAATAGTGGTGCTGTGCTGGGGCCTAAAGCCATGTTGCCTTTCTGAGACCAGGTTATTTGAGGTTAGGTATTGCATCAGCTGCATATGGATGTATTAATTAATTGTTAAAAAAGCTAGTGAAGCAGAGGACTCAGAATCTCAAAGAATATTGAATGGATGATGTTTGGGCTCCTTAAATGTTAATCTATAAATGAAATAAATTAGAAGGCAAAGAAATTCATGTCACTGTGCTTAATTGGTATCAGGTGTGATGTCTCCACTCTGGGCCAGTAATCAAGGAGACTCAATCCTCACCAGAAACACTGGAGAGGGACGTTCACCTGGAATAAAAATGGATACACTCAGTATTTCGAGATGCAGACCTTTCTGCATTAAGCACAATTTCCCTTAAGAGCACACAGGGAACACAGTCAGCCTGGGGTCTGGATTTCTCTATAACTGTCTCCCTTCAGATCCCCAATAAAACTCCCCACTGGTACAGCTGTAGGGTTAGGCCTGCAGCCGCGTGTCCAAACCAAGTCCTCCAGCACTGTATCTGTCAAACCAGTGCTTCATGTCCCTGCTCCAAGTAGCTGACACACACACAAACATACACACACACACTCTGAAATTTAATTTTCACACACACACACACACACACACACACACACACACACACACACACACACACACACACACACACACACACACGACCATAGACACACACCTGGGAAAGACTGGCACAAAATATCTGGTATACCAACTTTGCCCAGACTATAAGGTAGATTCACTGCCACCAGTTAGTTACTATAAGGCTCTTAAAAGGGTATCCAATTATGCTGAGTGAAGTTAATATTAATACAAATGGTAATGTTGATCAAGCAGCCAGGCTTTCAGGAGTGGCCAGAGTTATCACTAAATAAATATCTGCAAATACTCTCAAAACTTAAATATTTTTCTTTAAAGGACCAGCCACAATGAAACATTTAGATATATTTAATAATAGATAATAAAAGAACCAGAAAATACCAATATATATTTTTACAGTAAACACCAGAGTTTCAGCCACAGGGAATATTAAAAATAACACAGATGGAAAGTTTTACAGTCATAGAAAAAACAGTTTTAGCTAGTCTCCCTAGCTATTCCTGACTGACTAAAATAATTACTGTTCCTACTTACTGAATAGAGCAAGACAAGATGGGTGAGTGGTCCTTGTTGTCCAATCCAAGACAGAATACAGAATGCTCCTGAGACTTCAGTCTCCTCTAATATTAAAACATTATTTCTGTACAGAATGACATCACATACATCCAGTCATCTGTCTCTGTTTCCTGCACTATCCACCATCACTAGAAGCTACCAGGGTTTGGCACCTATGTGCTACAATACACACAGATAGAGCTTTGCTTAGATGTGCTACAGCTGCTGGAAGTCATAAAACCATAAATCTATTTCACTCTTCCTAAAGGAGCTACCAACTATTCTCTATCCCAGACATTGCTTCTCTGGCTCCATTCAAAATTGTAGGATAACATTTTTATCGTTTAACCCATAAAGTAATTTAATTTCAGATATATTTTACAAAGTCGGGTGGATTATGTTTAATATCTTCACTTCCAGTATATGCTGTTATGACCTATGCAATTATTTCAGTTACAATAATACACACACATTTCTTTTCCTTTCAGCAGGGCACACTGTTGATATGTTTCAACACAAGCAAACTTCACAAATACATTTTCAGCACAAGCATCTCTACAAATCAGTTTGATATACAAATGACATGTAACTGTTTATGAAATTCCAGCTAGCTGTGCTGGCATATGTTACAAATCCAATGTCCTATTTCTGCTGGCATGGCTGGCAATACCTCCTATCATCACACTTCTCCCCCCTTTGAAGACTCATGCTAGTTTTTCAAGTGCCCCTTGAGAAACATTCCTTGAGAGGAATGAGGCTATCTGGGAATACATTATCCTATACCCTGTCTTGAGATCCCATTTGCCTTGGCATTGCTAACCCCACTACAGTAATGTACTGTACTGTCATATCATATGCCTGCAACCCAAGGCTCAACCATAGTAACTTGGCATTTTGCTGGTTGTGTTCCTGTAGCCATAGATCCCTCTCAGACTCTTCCTGCCTCCTACTGCAAATAATTAGCACCAGGGCCTCCCTATCATGGTAAGATTTGGTCATGTTAACATGGTACGGTTTGGGCCCCTGCCTCCTACCTAGCAATTCTGTCATGTAGATAACATCACTGAACTTCCTTACCACTTTGAAGGGTCCCTCCCAAGCTACCTGCAACTTATTGTGTCTGACAGGAATTTAAACCATAAGCTGCTGCCCCACAGAATACTTTCTGGCTTGAGCATTCCTGTCATACCAGATCTTTTTTTGCTGCTGGGCTCCTGACAGTTTCTCCTGGGCCAAGCCCATGAGCTCCCTGAACCTTGTTCTGAGGTTTAGGAAATATGCAAAAACAGACTCCTTGTGAGATACACTCTCACCCTCCCACTTATTATGAATCAAATCTAAAGGTCCCCTCATCCTATGCCCATACAGCAACTCAAAGGGTGAAATACCTGTGGATTCCTGAGGAACCTCTCTATAAACAAACAGCAGATGAGGCAAATATTTGCTCACTCTCTCTTAAACTTGTCTGCAAATGCCCATAGTATGGTCTTTAGTATAGAATTTAAACTCTCCACAAGACCATTAGTCTGGTGATGGTAGGGGGTGATCTTTAGGTGCTTCATCTCACAGTGCTTCCACAGACAAGCCATCAGGTCTGACATAAAATTGGCACGTTTTTCAGTGACTATTTCTATGCTGAAAATCTCTAACAAAGCATTTGCCACCTTTTCTGTCTCAATGGAGGACAGAACAACTATCTAGTAGCATAATCTACTACCACCAGGATATACTTATTCCCTGTGGAGTTTGGGGTACTTAGATGTCCCACAATATCCATGCCTACCCTCTGAAATGGATCCTCATTCACAGACAAATGTATCAAAGAAGCTTTGATCTTGTCTCCTGCCTTGCCTACTTGTTGGCACTGTTCACAGGTCCTGAAGTACCTGTTACATTCCTTCCAATCCCAAGTCAATAAAAGTTATGTGTAATATGTCTCTTGGTATGCTTTATGCCCATATGACCTGCAAAAGGAATGTCATGGGCTATTGTTAGAAATGCCAGATGGTAGGGTCTAGGCAATACCAACTGCTGTATTATCTCACCCTCTAGCCCTCCCTCAGGGGTCAACTGTCTATTCAATAACCCTTTGCTCCAGTATACAGACTTCCCTTTTCCTTGAGAATTAGGTGCCTCCCTAGCTACGCCCCTTAAGCCTTTTAGTGTAGTGTTTGAGAGCTGAGTCTGTCTCAGCTCTACTTTTGTGACCCCTCCCAGGTCCCCTTCCATAGGAAGTCTGTTATCCTCTGACAGCGGTGTCTCACTGTCATCCTGGGTACTACCACTCACCTCTGCCCTTGCAGTGAATCTGTCCAAGGGAACATCGGTACCTATCAGTAGCTGTGGCCCACCTTCAGGCTCACTGCTACAGGTAGCTCCCTCCTTGAAATAGCCATCTCACCAGCCCTGGCTTCAGGTGTGAGGTCTCACTGGGTTTCCCCCAGGCTACCAGACCCACATGCCTGTCTGCAAGCCTGAATGCATGTAACTACATGCACACAGGTACTGCATTATCAAAATCGTTCCCTATCAGGATGTTCACAGGGATATCCTCAAACACACCTACTTGCTTGCTTCCTTTTCCACCCCCATAGTCAAGGTGAACCCTGGCCAAAGGTATTTGGAATGGGGTCCCTCCTAAAGCTCTGACTAGAGTGGACTGTACAAGCAAGTACTGTTCATCTTTAACCACTGCAGGCTTCACAATGGTTATGTCAAAGGCTGTGGCTCTCTTAGCAGTGGCCTGTTTTCTATCCACTAAGATAGGATATAACCTCTTGTAATAGTTTGGTACTCTTGTGATCTCCAGACAAGTTACCACTGCCATACTGTTATTCCCAATTGCTGGCTCCCCCACCTTTTGTTGCCCACCTTGTTTCCATGGACATCTATATGCTACATGGCCCCACTGGTTGCATTTAAAACATTTAATCATTGATCCTGGTCATGTACTTGAACTAATGGCTTCCCCTGTTCCTAGTGGACTCTGTTGGGAAAGTTTATACTGCCCAACACAGGTTCCCTTATACCCATGTGCAGCACTGGGTATCCCTTTCCTGTGCAGTGATGCCCTGATTGCTAAGTAGAAATCCTTCTTTTTCCTGAGCTCATCTACAGAGTTGCACTGCTGGTTTGCCAACCAGATTCTCATGTCCTTAGGCAAAGTGCAAAGGGCTTGTTCCCTCATCAAAAGGTCTGCCAGCCCTTCAAAAGTGGTGACTTGACACCCGGTCACCCACCTATGAAAATAAGTGCTTAACTCAACAATATAATCACACACACTTTCAACTGCCTTCTGTCTAATCTCACAAAACTTTTTCTTTAAGTTTTAGGTGTTAACTTAAAACATGCTAGTAAATGTTTCTTGACTTTTTCATAGTTTGGACAATCAATATCAGACAATTTAGAAAGAGCAGTTACAGCTTTACCATGGAGTAAGGGGGTTAGGAACAATACCCAGAGCCCTTGGTCAACATTATACTGCTTACATACCCTTTCCAATATGTGAAAAAACTATCAAAATTTTCACTCTCTGTAAACTGTGGAATAAATTTACTGACCTTTTTTGCTCCTGGGGTTCAGTTATTCCCTTCCCCATTACCTCCACGATGCTGGAAAGAGTCAGCATCTCTCTCTCATGTTGACTTTGCTTCTCATTTCATTCAGCCTTCAAATGCCACAGTATCTACTTTTTTTTAGCATCCAAATGCTGCAGTCGTTCTTCTGATTCTAATTCTATCTGTTTTGTCTGCCTCAGTCCCTCCCTGAATCTAATTCCATATGTTTGGCCTCCAGTTTAAGTCTCTTTAAATCCAGATGGATTTTTAAGGCCTATGAGGAAAAGATGAACTGTCCTGTTTCTGAGGGCTACAAATTCTCTTCACCAGACTGGTTATCCTCCTGGTTGCTGCACTGAGCTGTGACTGAGGATGAAATCATTTCCTCTTTAGTCAAGTAGGCATATGCCATTCCTTTGCTTTGCAGACCTTGGCCAGCTGTTTTTTGTCAGCTTGCCATAATCCTCTGTTAACATTTTTGCCTGCTCTCCCTGAATAAACTAAACTAACAAAAAAATAAATAAATGAATAAAAATGTTGTGATATAAAACTCTGAATGTTTACCATTTGGCTGCTGGGAGAATGCACACCTTCAGTGACAACTGCTTACAAGCTAGAGAAGTTCATTATCCATAGCACTGCTCACCAATATGTGAAGTTCCCACTCTGGGCCAGTAATCAAGGAGCCTAAATCCTCACAACTGACACTGGAGAGGGATGTCCACTTGGAATACAAATGGATATGTATTTCCAGATGCAGACCTCTCTACATCAAGCACAATCTCCCTTAAGAGCACACAGAGAACACAGTCAACCTGGGGTCTGGATTTCTCTACATCTAACTCCCTCCAGGTCCCCAGTAATACTTTCCACTGGCACAGCTGTAGGGTTAGGTCCTTAGCCTAGTGTCCAAGCCAAGTCCTCCAGCACCCTGTCTGTGAAACCAGTGCTTTGTGTCCCTGCTTCACACACACATATACACACACACACACACACACACACACACACACACACACACACACACACACACACACACACACACACACACACACACACACACACACCTGGGAAAGGCTGGTACAAATTACCCACTCTACCAACTTTGCCCAAACTATAAGGTAGATTTACTGCCACCAATCAGTCACTATAAGGTTCTTAAATAGGTATTCAATTATGCTGAGTGAAGGTAATATTAATACAAATGGAAATGTTGACCAAGTAGTCAGGCTTTCAGGAGTGGTCAGAGTTATCACTGAATAAATATGTGCAAATACTCTCAAAGTTTAAATATTTTCTAAAAAGGGCAATCCACAATCAAAAGCTTAAATTTGTTTAATAATAAATAATAAAAGAACAAGAACATACTAAATATCTATTTACTGTAAACACCAGAGATTCAGCCACAGGTTATATTAAAAATAACACCAATGAAAAGTTTCACACAGTTATAGAAAAACAGCGTATAGTTAGTCACACTATCTATTCCTGAGTGACTAAAAGAATTAATGTTCCTACTTACTGAATAGAGCAAGGCAAGATAGGTGTGTAATCCTTGCTGTCTGATCCAAGACAAAATACAGAATGTTCCTGAGACTTCAGTCTCCCCTAATATTGAAACATTATTTCTGTACAGAATGACATCACATACATGTGATCATCTGACTCTGTTTCTTGGACTATCCCCCATCACTAGAAGCTACCAGGGTTTAGCACCTATGTGCTACCATAACCACAGATAGAACATTGCTCAGATGTGGTGCAGCTAGTGGAAATCATAAAACCATAAAACCATTTCACTCTTCCTACAGGAGCTACCAACTATTCTCTAGCCCAGACACTGTGTTGCTGGCTCCATTCACAACTGTGGGATAACATAATTATGGCTTAATCCATAAAATAATTTAATTTCAGATATATTTTAGAAAGTCAGGTGGATTAAGATTAGTCTCTTCACTTCCAGTATATGCTGTTACAACTTATACATTTAATTCAGTTACAATAATACATGTACATTTATTTTCCTTCCAGTAGGGTACATTGTGGATATGTTTTAACACAAGCAAACCTCACAAAAACATTTTCAGCACAAGCATCTGTACAAATCAGTTTGATATGCAAATGGCATATAATTATTTACACAATTCCAGGTAGCTGTGGTGGCAAATGTTACAAATCCACTGCCCCATTTCTCCTGGAATGTCTGGCAGTACCTCTTATCATCATATTAGGTACAGCAAGGGGAATGGTAAAAGATAAATTCAGTTTAACAATTCCTGGTGGACATGATGAGAAGTGGAGATGAAGTCTAGCGGGAGTGATAAAATAATTTGTAAGAGGCTGACATGGATTATGAGTGCAACTGAGGTGCTTCTAGTACAAGCAAAAAGTCAATATAAAACTGAAAGCAGGTATTATATTTATTTTATTATCATAGAAAACTAAGCAACATAACTATAAAAGTAGGACTTACTATTAGTGCTAGGTTAGGGCAAACAGATGAAACTAAAGAGGTAATATGCCACAGGACAAACATAAACACCTCTGCTAAATCTGTGCCATGATCTCCAGTGAATAACAATAAATGATTTCCATTCTATCATTGATCTGGTTAATAATCAATTATCTGTTATTATGGAGGGTAAAAGGGTTTTTTAATATTCCAAAAGAAAGTGCATTGTATTATCATTACAATCAATCATGCTGCCATGCCTAAACAATGCCATATGACAACTTCCTAAGAGGTTAATTACATTTTAAATCTATTATATGTTACACTTGTTTTAGCTGCAGTGCATCTTCTCCATGTATTTAATCTTTAATATTTTAAACAGGTATAATGGGTCTCATTTGTGAAATCTTCATTTCCAGTATTGAATGTACATGTTTTATATTTTGCAACTTTCTTTCATTAAGAAATGTATTGAAATACATTGCAAAACTATAAAACTGAAGGGTTACAGAAGTATGCATCAGTTCACTGCTCATCTGACATAGTATTATTTTAACTTTATCAGTTAATGACTATGAGAACTCTAGGTGCTCATAAGCTTGACTTACTGACATTGATCAGACTCTAACACTGAACTTGTATCTTTGAATTATTTTTGGCAGTAGCTGACTTTCAGTTTTACATGAATATGTGACTTGTAGTCAGTATTTCAATCTCTTTAAACAACTTTTTTTTAGATCCCTGTTTATAAAGAATTTAGTATATCAACACCCATGGCTCTGCCTGACTGACTGGTACTTTGAAAAGTTTGTATAATATACCAAACATTTGTTTCCTTTTTTCCTAAGAACATGGACAGTTTGTTCACTTCCAGCATGATAGGAAGTAAATAACTATTTGAAATACCAACTAAAGAATTCAGTGTTTTGAATTACCTTTTGATTGCCTTAGCCGTACTTCTCATAAACCCCAAGTGGTTATGTGTGCAAATCAATGGAAGTCTAAACTTTGCTCTTCTACTCCTGATCCCTTTCTTCTGATTGCTTTGCCTTTATACTGCATCTAATGTACATTCCTGGCCTCATTATTTTCAAACTCCTTGTCAGAATATATGCATCTATTATTTTTATCTTATTTTCCCATATGGCTGCTAACAGCTTGCAATTTTAATGTACTTGTTCCTAACTGTACCTTAAAGTTCTGTAAAAACACATACCTTATAATTTTTCACATATAATTTACTTACCCCCAATTAATTTTCTAGGAAATATTGCATTTTGATGCCTTAGAAAATATCCTAAATTACAGACAGTACTAGAAGATTAAATAATGTAATATAATCAATGTGAAGTGTTTTGAAAACTCTTCGATTCCCTTCCTGCTGCTGCCTTTATATTTCTTCAACCCATGTCACACGGGACATCAATATGAGTAGGTTATTTTAGTCATTATTTTGTTAAACCTTAAACACATGACAAATGCCTGTGTACCACTCTTGTGTAAGCTGGTAAATCAGATGTATAGCACTGACTGTGATAGCATGTAAGTGATCAAAGGCCAAGGGGTACTCTAGCCCTTAAAAAAGTTCAAAGGGATCTCTGGTTGTTCTGTAAAGTAAGTTCAAATTTGCAGTACATTGGATCAACTAGATAACATGAGTGGCCTTGTCATAAAGCAGGTTTAGGAATTCAATATATTTATTGTCATTTTTCCAATTATATTAACTCTGATGGATCCCCTGGTTCTAGTGGTCTTTCAAACCAATCAAATGCATCTCTGATTGCACAGCATATACATTTAAATTGTTTGAAAGAGGCAAATCTTAGTCATGTGAAGTGATTTTCTATCAAAAGATAAGGATTCATTATGTTACTAAATCTATTGTGAGTCCCTTGACTCTCTTAACATAGACAGGACCCCTCACTTACATCATTGTAGTAGAAGGTGACTTCCTTTGTTAATGATGATTTACACACCTGAACTGTTAACTAATTAATGCCCCAGACCTGCAGTTGATGTAATGTCAAGTGCTATATAGCTTGTGGCTGAATGAGCTTTGCTGAGTGAATCTCAGTAAATGCATATGAAATATATTATACTCACATTGATCTGAGAACAGCAGACAAGAAATAATAATTGCAGATATTTCTATTGCACAGGAAGATGCAGCCCTGACTGCAGCTGTGGTGATGAACGTTCTATTACTGGGCCCAGGTGCAGGGGAAGCTAGCTGGGTTATGGAACTGCATGGCTAACACCCAGCTTACTGATCCATGTTGGGGCAAGGCAGGTTATGAATCTGCTCATGGAGTGTCCACTTAGCATAAGACATCTAGAATGACCATGGCAAGCACAGAGCTCCAAGGAAGCACCTTGCCAATGGGCATGCATTGATCTAGTTTGGAAGTAGTAAATCAATATTAAAGCACTTCTAAGTGGCCCAGACATAGCTGATATTGTATATTTATTGGCTAAGTGGATTAACTTTAAGGCTTATAGATCTTCACAGCTGCCTGTCAGATTTAAGAGGACCAGTGAACATTTATTACAAAAATGCCAGCATTCTGAACATATCTAGCTACCCCTGTATTTGCACATTCAAAGTTGTGTATAATATGTGCATTTTCATGCATTTCAGTCTAGTGTACTGTACCACTACTTGGACTGGATGTCAGGTTCTCTAGCCTTCAGTAAGGTCTCAAGTAGAGTGCTTTTGTCCAATTCCTTTTCTTAATAAAAGAGAATAGAAGTAGCCACAGTGCTATCAGAGTTTATCACTTTTGATAATGCAACATCACCTAGGGGATCATTCAAACCTTCAGCCACATGAGTAAAACAAAGCTTCTTTTCCTTAGGCTGGTGGTCGTGGAGAGAGACAGAGGGAGAGCGACAGTATCACTGCACCGGAGAACGTTAGTACAGGCACAACAGACCTAGCATTTAGTTTCAGATCTCTTATCCCTCACAGACTTCAAAATTCCACTGGCAGACATTTTTTCCAACTAATAAAACTGTCCAGCAATGGAAAACATAAAGACACAGACATGATGCAATTCCTTTTATTTGACCAACATAGGTTTTGTAATTATTCAAGCTTTTAGGATAGCATGAACCCTTCATCAGATGTTATCAAGTTACTGATATTAGATACAATGCTTAAATGTCCACTTAGGTTCATAGGCAAGTACTAAGCTAGATGCTTTTGTGAGCCATTTTAAGTCTAGCCAATTTCCCTTTCAAATGTGAGAATCAAACCCTTAACCTTGTGTCTGTAAGATAAAGACCTTAACCATTATACAAACTCCCCATCCCTGTATACCACCCCCACCCCTTTATACCAACCTGCCAACCCAACTTGTACCCAGAAACAGAAATGCATAATTTCTTTCTTTCTTACTTATTGGCTAGAAAAAGGTACTTGAAAAATGTCAGTGTGTAGCTCAGATCCTTAGTATGACAACTACACCTCAAAAACAATAAAGTGTGTGTGTGTGTGTAAGACTGTGTGAACCTGAATCTTTAGAAGGTCAGGGTATAAAAATGCATGTATATTTTTGCATGCTAGATTACAGTAAGGTTCATTTAGCCAAGAAGGTAGCAGCAGGAGCTTATTTTTTTCTTTTTTCATTAAGGGACTATGCAGTCTCTTGGATAAATGAACCTAACTCAAAAGTAACATGCGAGGACAACCTTTTACGGCAAGCTGGAACCTGGCCTTCTAAAGTTTCAGGATTACACACATAGTCACAAACACACACACACACACACACACACACACACACACACACACACACACACACACACACACACACACACACACACACACACACACACACACAGGCACGCATGCACACACAAACACACATTGATAGATTGTGATTGACCTTTTGGCAAAAGTTATTAATGCCAAAGTGCTGAGACTAGACTTATCTCTGTTGACCCAACTGTAATTCCTAAAAAGAGAGGGAGAAAGACAGCTTTGTGATGTGGTGATAATTTTTTGAACACACTTCTGTGTAAATATGTATACCAAGATGACCATGGTAGAGCAGTCAGTACAGACCATAACAGCTGCAGCTGAAGTAATGGTCAAGTAAATAGTTACTTCAAGGGCAGTGCCACTATTAAAAAAAAAAAAAAAACTACCTAGGATGAGGACAGTGAGACATATATTCCTATATTTGAATAACAAGCCCACCAGGAGGCTTGAGAATCAAGTGACTGGGCCAGGAACTTATCAGCCCAATTAAGTGGAGATTAATTAATTTTCTTCTTGGATATGGTGGGAACTGATTGCCAGGTCTATGATTATGTCAAACAAGTATAAAATGCCAGAGCTGGTATTCATAGGTTCATAGGTAGGTACTAGGCTATCAGCCCGAAGGCCTATACAAGCCTAGCCAAAAAGGTACCCTGGCTTTCGCCACCAAGAAAATTATTTTCCTGTGCCCCTGTCGAGTAGAGCCACAGAGGTGATCCCTGGGGTGAATTTCCAATTTCCTATCCAATCATCAAGATTTTTCTTGAAGAGTGCTAATGAGGAGCTTTGTTTGATATAGATAGGTAGTTTGTTCCAGAGTATGGGAAGTCTCTGGGACAGGAATCTATCTCTCCAGCATGTTGTGTTTATTGTGGTGACAAGGTTTAGATCCCTAGAGAGTGTAGCTCGGAGGTATTGGGCTTTCTTTAAGTGGAGCATGTCCAACAGCACTGGGTTTGACATAGCTTTGTATGTTAGGCAGAGATTGCCTCTTAGCAGGCGATATGCAATGGAGTAAAGCTGAAGTTTTTTGAGACAGTCTGCTTAGGGCATCTGTTTGAGGCTGGTAATCCTCTTTGTGAGCTATTTCTGTGGCCTTTCCAGTTGCTGCAGCTGTCTTGTGAGGTACATACCAAAAGGGCATTGTACTCTGTAATAGGTCTAATGAGTGATGAGTAGAGGGGAACAATGACCTCTTTTTTCCTGGATGAGAAACCTTTTGTGATGAGGTGTGCCACGTAGAAGGATTTCCTGACTACTATGGCGATGTGATTATCAAAGGAGAGACTACTGTCCACCTGTGTCCCAAGGTCTCTTATCACACTTTCGATGTTAAGTAGACTACCTCCTATGTGGTAGCTCATGGGTACAGAGTTTTTACCAAAGGGGATGACAATGCACCTTTTGGCAGCTTGAGGCCATGGCTTTGACGCCAGGCATCTGTCTCAGTGAGGCCCTTTTTTATGGTCCACATCATTAGGAGTTTCAATTATGGCTCCTATTTTGCAGTCATCTGCAAACTTTGTTAGCCAAAGACCTTCTGTGTTAGCCTGTACTTCAGAAAAGTAGAAACCAAATAGGAGAGAACCCAGGACTGAACCCTGTGGTACTCCACTTGTCACTGGTCAGAAGCCGGATTTGGAATCTGCTACTTTCACAGTGTGGGTTCTGTCAGTGAGCCAGATGGCAACCCATCTTGTGATATAGTGATTTTTACCTAGTTTTGTGAGTTTATCTATAATTCCAGAGTGGGAGATGGTGTCAAAAGCCTTGGCGAGATCTAGATAGGCCGTGTGAACCACCTTACCCTCGTCTACAGCTTTGTTGACTGCTTCAAAGAAGTCAATCAGGTTTAGGAGACATGATCTGCCTTTTACAAACCCAAACTGGGTGGGGTCCAGAGTTTGGAGATTACCAGTGCCTTTGCTTATAAGTTCCATTCAATTAGAATGTCACTGGTTTGAACATGGATATTGGTTTTATGAGACACTATACCACTTTTTCTTCTGAGTAACTAACAATAGACACAAATATGGTTTGCTGAAGGGTAACAAATGTTTCTTTTTTTCTGGCAATGCATGATTTTCTAATGAATTTGCCCTCACTCCTAAGTGTAGACTGATTGAAGAAACAAGCTCAAAAGTCTCATAGCCTGACATTTTCTCATAACAAAACAATAAGGTCACAATTATGTAACTTAACGCATATTATTCATTAATGGTTAGATCCTGAGGGTCAACGGAAAAGAATAGAATGATAGAAATGACAGCAACTGACAAATGCAAAAGCTCTTTACCTATTCATTTAAGAGAATATATGTGTCAGACTGACCCTAATGACTCTGAAAGTTCTGTCATGCTAGTAAAAAGACTTTTCTGCCATAGTAGAACTGCATACTTCAGACCTGTGGTAAAATGTGTGTCAAATGATAACAACAAACAAAAAGTATCATCTGTAGATATACTCTTTTTTTAATTGTGAAACATGGGTCACATAGCTAGATTTTGTATTGTTTATAACAATGTTGTTAAACCTGTGAAAACTACGACCTCTGAAAAGTATACCACTAATGATCTTATCCTTCTAAATTGTGAACAGTTATCTGCTGGACTGGCTGGGAATGCAGTTTATTACTGTGGAATTTCTACGTTAAATGCAATGTCATAATTAATGGCCGAGAACTGCAACAGGCAGTATGATAACTGTTATAACAGGGCAGTAAGTAGGCAGGTATGCAGGGTCACCACTTGTCCCTCATTAGGCAGGACAGTATCTATATGGGCAGATACATCCTATGAAAAAACATGAAAAAATGGAAAATGTTCTTAAAATTTGGAGACAAACAGAATTTCCTCTGTTTCTTTACATCATACCTCTCAAACTCTTAGTGCAAGAAATCTGGGCAAAGCCAAAAACAATGGGAGGATAAAGGACCAAAATCAGGAATGGATTTTAAATATTGCTCTGATAAACTTGTGTGCTAAAATAATAGGTTTTGCATTGACATGCATTTTCTGAAAGATAGGAAGTCTGAAAAAACAAACGGTCTCCATTATTTAGTGACTTAAATCCCCTGTGAGTTCATAGAAAACCAACATTTTTTATGAGGGACAGAGCAAAAATATGTCACAGATATCTGGACATTCTGCAAAAATCTGGGCAGTTGACAGTTATGTCTGGTAGAGTTGCATAAAACAGCATTTTTCTATTTTAAGTACCTTAATATGATATAAAACAAGATGAGCAACTGAAATTCTACAAGAGTAAACTTTTACTTTGGCAAAAAAGTAAAAGTCCAGCCCTTTGCACTGGTTATTAGCATGGTCTGTTCTTTAAAGGTTCACATTTACATTAAAATTGTTCTAACCTGTGCAGCTGAAAAGGTAACAACCCTATATGTATGCAAAAAGTAAATTGTTCATAACAAAGCAGTAAAAATGGTGGGCATTCATAGGGATGATGAATAGTATATTATTACTCAGACAGAAGTATAAACTGGGGTTAGAAAGCTAGTCCATCCATTTGTTACTGTTCCTAATTTAACACATGACAGGAGAATAGGAAAGTATTTCCCTGGTATGCTTGAGCAGGAGTGGCCTTAGGTCAACTGGTGTCCTAAGCTAAAGGGCTCCACGGCACCCCCCACACCACCTGGAGCCCCCATCCTGGTCTGCCTACAGCAAATAAATACTGACAAAGTTCTCCTGCTAGAGCTGTGCCCTAGGTGGTTGCCTAATTGGCCTATGGCTAAAGCCGGCTATGGGCCTGAGAAGAATGTAATTCCTGTGCAGAGCTTCCTTTCAATGTGGAGAGGGGAAACCACCAGGTAAATAAGCTTATAGACATGCCTTTGCCTAACCCAGAAAAAGTGGGACAACTGTCAGACTCATTCGTTAGAGTGTATGAATCCAACAAAGTCCAAGGCATAGTCTAAGAAAGCTGTAAATATAAACACATTAGGTTAAGGATACAAAGAGAATAACCTACAAAAGTTTGACAGATATGTCAATGTATACCTCAAACTGAACCATTAGAAGGCTGGAACTTACACACTAAAATATCACTACTTAGAAGAGTTGCAAATTAGGGAAAAAAAGTGTCACTGCAACCTGAAATTGTTGCAAGGGAGGAGCTGAAGTGATTATTGAAATGATGAAAAGAAGAAACTCACTGAAATGGAGTACTTTAAGGAAATGAAATTAGAATGTATGGAAAATGTACCACTTGAGATGAATTCTTAACTTTTTTTCATTCTGAAACAGAAAGATCCAAAAATGAAGAAATACAAGGAGAAAGTCAATAATGAGAAAGAGAAATGCTACAATAAAAAAGTATTTCACCACAATAGTTTAAGATAGAGAAACAATACCTGACTAGAGTTTTAAACCCATATTAAAACCAAAACACCACCAAGCTGTTTTATAAAACAAAAAAATGACCAGCCAATGTCCATAAAATGTTTTAATGATCTCTAGTGTCTTGGAAGAACGCCTTCAAGGAGTAAAACATTGCAAAACAACTGCCTTACATGCATCTACCAATAAATCACTTAACACATCATTAAATATTTAAATAAAAAATCTCCAATTACATTCTAAATTTAACCTCATAGGGGCTAAAGTGTTAAATTTTAAAATATATACAGATTCCTTAAACAAGAATTCCCTTTTTTATGGACACATTGTCATACTGGCAACATTTTGTTTTAAACCCATATCGTCAGTGTAAGACAGAAATCTCATATTAGGGAAGACTCTAGACATCAAATATCTATAAGTAAGGAGAAAAAATAAAACTAAAGAGAAATACCTCGAAGAGGAAGAATAACCCAGAGAAGAGAAAGGGTGGAGCAGTGGTGCAGTGGTTAATGCTGTCACCTCACAGCAAGAGGTTCTCTGGTTTGATTCTTGGTTGGGGTGCCTTTCGTATGGAGTCTGCATTCACATGGGTTACTCCAGTTTCCTCCCACATTCCAAAGACATAAATCTGGAATGTTTCTTCCTGGACATCTGCTGAAAATAGGTTCTGCCCTAGTCAGACTTTCCTGGTCAACAAATGACAATAAGTGAAATTGAGAGGATGGTAGTCACTCATTGACAGATGGACAGCAACACAGAGAGAACAAGAATAAACAAAAGGTATTGTTTACTTATAGGTTCATATGTTATAATTAAACTTATAACCAAGGAGACCATTGTGAAGTTTAGCCACATCACAAATTCTGGTAGACGACTAACAATGGCTGTCATTAAGTAGATTTTCTCCACATATTCCCAGTGGAAATTTACAATCAGTCATCCAGATTAGTTTTAGTGATTGTTAGGGAAGTACTCATCTTGACAGGTTAGGACAGCCTTTTCCAAAAACTGGAGATACATTGGGCAAGGTATCTGTCATACCGTCAGGTTTTGCTGATGCTGTTGTATAGGATTAGGGCTTTAGAGGAATTTACTTTTTATCTGTGGCCAGATTTAAGTGAAAGTCATTCTTAACATGGAAGACTTAGAAGAAACCATTCCTTAAGAGTCTGTATGACTTTAAGTAGAGGGATATTGCTTTTAGTCTGTCTGAGTAACAATGGTTGAATGAAGTGTGACTATAACTTCTTTGGACCTTGAGAAAATATTACAACTTACAAGATAGGTAAGGTCAAAGAATATTCTTACCGTCACAGCAGAGTTTGTTACTAATATAGTCCCTGATGACTGTGTCAAAGTTAAGAGGAATGCTACAGATGGATATAGTTAATGGCAGCAATGTCAGACTTAACAAAGGAAACTGCACAACTAATATACCAAACATTTGTTTGGTAAAGTCATGCTGGAGAATTTGAGTATCAGAATGGGATTTGATAACTATCCTCATTTTTCAGTCATCAGTAAACTTAGTTAGCCATAGTCCTTTGATATCAATTTTATGTCAGAGACATATATATATCAAATTGGAGGGTTCCCACAACATAACTCTATGGCTCTCCACTGGTGAAATTTTCTTTTTAGAACATATACCCCTGACCTTGAGGGTAATGGTTCTGTCTGACAGCCAATTACCTATCCAGCAAACTGCATTTGTTAATGTTGAGTTCGGAGACTTTATCAATAATCCCAGCATGAGGAATAGTGTCAAAGGCCTTGGCAAAGTCCATATAAGCAGTGTGGACTGCATGCATCCTATCCATGTCTTCAGTAACCATTTCAAAGAACTCAGCTATATTGATCAGCACGATCTGCCCTTTACAAAACAAGACTGGTGTGAATCCAGGGATATAAGGTTACCTAAATCATTGTTTATTAGCTTAGTTAAGTTTATATTGTAAAGCCTTAAAAATAATACTGATGAGACCAATAAGCTTGTAATTCTTATGTCAGTAAAGAGACCATCTTTATTCAAGGGCACCACAACTGCCATTCACCACACTTGGGGACATAACCAGTGAAGGAACTGAGGTTGAAGAGTTGATGGAGGGATTTTTCTAGGTGGGACTCTATGCTTCTCAGCAGATATCCAGGGTTATTATCAGGACCCATGGAGGTATTATTTTTAATTTTTAAAATTATAAAAAGGACATGGTCCAAATTGATCACAAGAGGGCATGTGAGAAGAAGAGGGAGACAGCGTAGAGGATGGGTGGAGTAAAGCTGGAAGAGGATTTGTCCAGTACAATATTTACAATGTCCTTGGGATCACAGAATAAGGTACCATTTAAAATAAGTTCAGTACCAAATTATTTTTACTTTTAAGCTTCCTAATACAGCTGAAGAAGACCTTAAAGTTGTCTTTTGAATTAGTTTCAACCCCAAGTTCATACTTGCCTTTGCATTTTCTAAGAGTCCTACCAGTTTTAAATTCCTTTTATAATGATGAAGTGGACATCTTTTAATGATAGTAATGATTTTGTTTTCTTTTTACTGTAGAGTTTGTTGATAATTTCATCATTTGGATTTAGTTCTGAATATGATATTATGATTATGCCAGATTGTTATGAGTGCCTTAATGCATCTATACAAGGGGGAGTAACATCAGGGGTGAAGGCATCAGCCACAGTTAAAATGGCCTCCTGGAGAGCTATGCTATTTCTGCTTATAAATAAAATCAATAAACAGTAAATAAGTTATTATGTTAGAATCATTCCTGAATACAAAGGCATTACTAGGTTTTCCTATAGAAGATGACAACAAGATGGTCAGATGTGACTTCACAGGGGGTAACAACTGGAGTGGTGCAAGTGGGAGAAATGTTTGTGTAGACAAGATTTATATATGGATGAATTTTTGTGCGTATGCATGCATGTATGTAGTTTGTAAATCAGGCAGGTGGACTGGTGCTTGAGCCTTTTCAGCCACCACTTGAGCCATATGGCAAGGACTACAACAACAATTACGGTGGAAAAGTACAGTAGTAGATATACATCAAATCAACATCACATATGTAACTAACGCAAACACAGAATCATTCCATTGAAATACAATACCTAGAATTCTTCTTCTTCTTCTTTCGGCTGCTCCCGTTAGGGGTCGCCACAGCAGATCAACTGTTTCCATTTCTTCCTGTCCTCTGCATCTTGCTCTGTCACACCAACCACCTGCATTTCCTCTCTCACCACATCCATAAACCTTATCTTAGGCCTCCCTCTTTTCCTGTTACCTGGCAGCTTCATCCTTAGCATCTTTTTCCCAATATACTCTGCATCCATCCTCAGCACATGTCCAAACCAATGTAATCTTGCCTCTCTGGCTTTGTCTCCAAACCTTCCAACCTGGGCTGACCCTCTAATATACCTATTCCTAATCCTGTCCATCCTCGTCACGCCCAGTGCAAATCTTAACATCTTCAACTCTGCCACGTCAAGCTCTGACTCCTGCCTTTTTGTCAATGCCACTGTCTCCAACCCATATAACATAGCTGGTCTCACTACCCTCTTGTAGACTTTCCCTTTCACTTTTACTTGTACTCGTTTGTCACAAATCACTCCTGACACTCTTCTCCACCCACTCCATCCTGCCTGTACTCTCTTCATCACCTCTCTTCCACACTCACCATTACTCTGAACTGTTGACCCCAAGTACTTAAACTCATCTACCTTCCCCACCTCTACTCCCTGCATCCTCACCATTCCTCTATCCTCCCTCTCATTCACAAACATATATTCTGTCTTAGCCCTGCTGACCTTCATTCCTCTTCTCTTTAGAGCATAGCTCCACCTCTCCAGTGTCTCCTCCACCTGTTCCCTACTCTCACTACATATCACAATGTCATCTGCAAACATCATAGTCCACGGGGACTCCTGTCTTATCTCGTCTGTCAACCTGTCCATCACCATTGCAAATAAGAAAGGGCTCAGAGCTGATCCTTGATGTAATCCCACCTCCACCTTAAACACATCCATCACTCCCACTGCAGACCTCACCGCTGTCACACTACCCTCGTACATATCCTGTACCACTCTAACATACTTCTCTGACACTCCCGGCTTCCTCATACAATACCACAACTCCTCTCTAGGCACCCTGTCATATGCTTTCTTTAAATCCACAAAGACACAATGCAACTCCTTCTGACCTTCTCTGTACTTCTCCATCAACACTCTGAGAGCAAACATCGCATCTGTAGTGCTCTTTCCTGGCATGAAACCATACTGCTGATTACTAATCATCACC
The DNA here is from genome assembly GCF_019279795.1 of Protopterus annectens. Lineage (NCBI taxonomy): Eukaryota > Metazoa > Chordata > Ceratodontiformes > Protopteridae > Protopterus > Protopterus annectens. Next base: position 80,514,358 of record NC_056736.1, on the reverse strand, counting down.
TCCCTTCTTAACCTAGCTTCCACTACTCTTTCCCATAACCTCATGCTGTGACTGATCAGTTTAATCCCTCTGTAGTTACTACAGCTCTGCACATCACCCTTATTCTTAAAAATCGGTGCCAAAACACTTTTTATCCATTCCTCAGGCATCATCTCACTTTCCAAGATTTCATTAAACAATCTAGTTAAAAACTCCACTTCCATTTCACTTAAACACCTCCATGCTTCCACAGGTATGTCATCTGGACCAACAGGCTTTCTGTTCTTCATAGTCTTCATAGCTGTCCTTACTTCCTCCTTGCTAATCCACTGCACATCATGATTCACTATCCGCACATCATTCAACTTTCTCTCCCTCTCATTCTCTTCATTCATCAACCCCTCAGAGTACTTTTTCCATCTGCTCAACACACTCTCCTCGCCTGTGAGTACATTTCCCTCATTATCCTTTATCACCCTTACCTGCTACACATCTTTACTAGCTCGGTCCCTCTGTCTAGCCAATCGGTATAGGTCCTTTTCTCCCTCCTTAGTGTCCAACCTTTTATACAACTCTTCATACGCCTTATCCTTAGCCTTCACCACCTCTCTATTTGCCATGCACCTCATCTCCTTATACTCTTGTCTACTTTCTTCATCTCTTTGACTATACCACTTCTTCTTCACCACCCTCTTTCTCTGTATACTCTCCTGTACTTCTTCATTCCACCACCAGGTCTCCTTGTCCTCCTTCCTCTTTCCAGATGTCACACCAAGCACCTTTCTAGCCATCGCTCTTATTAGCTCTGCTGTAGTTACCCAGCTATTCAGTAACTCTTCATTGCCACCCAGTGCCTGTCTTAACTCTTCCCTGAACATCACCTCACAATTACCCTATTTCAGTTTCCACCATTTGATCCTTGGTGCTGCCCTCACACTTATCCTCCTCTTCTTGATCACCAATGTCATCCTACAAACCACCATCCTATGCTGCCTAACTACACTTTCCCCTGCCACCACTTTGCAGTCTCCAATCTCCTTCAGACTGGCCCTTCTACATAAGATTTAATCCACCTGTGTGCATCTTCCTCCACTCTTGTATGTCACCTTATGCTCCTCCCTCTTGTTAAAATACGTATTCATCACAGCCATGTCCATCCTTTTCACAACATCTACTACCATCTGACCTTCTGCATTCCTTTGCTTAACACCATACCTACCCATCACTTCCTCATCCCCTCTGTTCCCTTCACCAACATGCCCATTGAAATCTGCTCCAATCACAAGTCTCTCACCCTTGGGTACAGTCATCACCACTTCATCCAAATACAATACCTAGAATCAGTACATTTAACTAGACTGTATGTAATGCATGTATGAAATATATACAGAAAGCAATTTTGTACAATATGAAGAAAGCCATCCTTGCTAAAGAGTACTGACTTCAATCAATAATACAAAGATCAGTAACTCTGACTAAACTTTGGTTTAGTGTATTGGCATTTACAATGTCCAGAAATGTTTGTTATATTTGCTTCTAGTCATATCTGCTTTCCATTTGATTCTTACTCTTGATCTAATGGATGCAATCACCTTGATGAAGTCTATAATGGTATTCCTTTTGAGCCAAAATATAAACATTATAAAAAGAAAGAGGGTTCTGTGCATCAGATTTATAAGAAAGAGAACATGAAAAGTTAGAAAACTAGAGACAGCAACTTACTCTAAAGAGTACTAGTATGAGTTATCATTTCTGGGAGAAAAGGTGCACACCAAAATGCCAGTGTCTCTGTTGGTAGGGTAGAAGACAGTGACCAATACCTCACAGCAGGTTCATCTTGAAGAAACTCCAGTGTTACTTGACGTTCAGGTAAGACAGATACTTTCTGTGAAAGCTGAGTGGGAGGATGACATTTTGAGTAGGGCACTGGAAACTATAAGCAGGTTTGTAGGGGAAGCTGAACAAGATCTTTCTAGTTTTTATCCATACTTTGAGTTGCAACGTAGCTTTTTATACTGCCTAAGCAAGGACTTAGGGTTATTGGCTAGACTTGTAAAAGTCTGCAGACTGATTGTCTATTACTCAGCTATGAACTTGTGAAAATATATAGAAAAAGAGGTGCAACAACTGAGACAATGTCTTTCAAAAACCTAGTGATGAGACTGGCACACAGTTATGTACTAGGGGAGCACCTAGGATTGGAAAGACTAAAGCATACATCCCAGCAAGGTTTTGTTGGACAAAAATAATGAAAGAAGTTGAGAACTTCTGTACTGGTTGCCCTAAGTGTCAGAAGAAAGACCCTCATGCTGACTTCAAAAATATTTTAATTCCAATACCATAGCAGAGTTGCCTTTGAAAGTATCCCAATGGACACTGTCAAGACATTGGTAAAGTACAGCACTGGATTTCAACATATTAGGTCATTCTAAACTATGCAACTAAATAACTTGATGCCATTCAACTACAGAAAGTTAATGCTATATCAATAGCTATAGAGCAAGGTACATTATTTTCCAGGATGTGGATAGCAATTAAAATGCACTTTGAACAGGAGCCTCCTTTTATATCCAGAATAATGTATAAATTGTGGCATTGTTTTAAGATCAAGCGACTAAAAATCCTCAGTCTACCATTCTCAGAAGGATGAATATGTGGAACATTTTAATCCAGACACTAAAGTCCATTTTAAAAATGTTTCCTAGGAAGATCCAAAACCTGGAGCCAGTGAATGACATGCCTCCTATTTCCTATTAGAGAAGTTCCACAAGCCCTAACTGAAATTAGTCCTTTTGAGTTAAATGGTAGACATCCCTAATGACTATTACATAATTTTTTCATTAATTATTTTTATTAAGTTTCAAATAACAAATACCATAAACAAATCAACAAATAGCAAGTGAAACAAAACATATAAAACATTAAACATCTCAAAATGTCATGGCAATCTATTTGCACTATTTATGCAGCTCAGATACTAACATATCATTGAACATCATTGGTACCTTAATCATCAATATCTGAATGCCACTGTTTCAAACTTTCAGATCCATAACAAAAAAGTTTTTTTTCATTCTACAAATGACTGTTACCTATTTCCAGAGTAATTTGTGAAGACGAGAAAACTCTATCAAAAAATGCCATGGAACAATATACTAGGTTGCAGGATAGGCTGAAAATAGTGATGTTTATGGTATGAGACAAATAGAAAAGCTAAAGCTGAACAGTAAGGTGGTCTATAACAGAATGCAAAGATCAAGGAATTTAAAGGTGTAGAACAGGTGTTAGTTTAGCCTGCTCAACAGCAAACAAATGTTTGGGAACATAGGTCCATAGGAGATTACTAGGCTAATGGTCCTAGAGCCCTTACAAGCCTAGCCATATTTATCCTTAGTTGCCCCAATTGTTGATGGTTAGGTAAGTGATGTTTGCAGAGGTAAGGGTCTATGGTAGTTAATACTGACTTCCTCTGTCCAGGAGGGACATGGGCACCACCTCAGGAGTTTATTTGCAGTCACTCCTCCGTTGAAGAGGGTCATAGTGGGGCTTGGAGGCTTGATCACGGGGATTGGAAGCTTGTTCCAGAGACTAGGTTAAGATCCCTGGAGCTAGTGACCCTCCTGCAGTTTGATTTACAAATGTGTAGCATTTCCAACAGGGTCAGGTCAGAGACTGCCCTGTAAGTCAGGCACAGGTCTCCCCTTAGCAACTTGTAGATGCCAGAATACAGTGACAAGGCTTTCAGTCTTTCTGTGTAAGACTTGCTTTGTGTACTCTGTAATTTCTTTGTGAGAAACATCTGTGGTCTCTCCAGTTGTTGCAGGTGCCTGGTGAGGTGCATACAAATGGAAGCATTGTACTTAATTATTGGTCTGATGAGGGCCAAGTATAATGGAATTACAACATCCTTAGATCTAGATATGATGCCTTTACTTATAAAATGTGCAATACAGAAAGATTTCCTTACTACTTTGGATACACGGTGGTCAGAGTTCAGATTGCTATCAATCTGAGTATCCAGATTTATTTAATACTTGTTAACTGGGAAAGTCCAACTTGGAACAAAGCCAATTTTCAGTGGGTGCCCAGGGTGAAACGCTCCAGATGTATGTCTTTGTAACATGGGAGGAAACCGGAGTACCCAGAGGAAACCCACACAAATGCAAGGAGGACATGCAGACTCCACACAGAAGGCATCCCAGCTGAGAATCAAAGCAGAGGACCTCTTGCTGTGAGTCGACAATGCTACCGCTGCACCACTGAGCTCACAAACCACTGGGTCTATACTTTGGGCTACTGTCTATAATGTCATTAGCAGGGATGTCATTTTTGCATTTAGCTTTAATCTGTGGTTCTGGCACCAATCATTTGTCTGCATTAATCCTGTCTGCAGTATATTAACATTGATGGGGGACTCAATGATTGCTCCCAATTTGCAATCATCAGCGAACTTGATCAGCCACAGGCCAACTAAGTTGCCTATAGAGCTTATTTGAAAAAAAAAAAGAAAATAAAGGAGGTAAAACATTCAGAGTTAGAAGGGTAAGAGGATGCCAGAACAGATATACCGTATTAATGTTCTGAAAATGTGGAAGGAATTGTAAACTACATAATGCCCTAGAAACCTTCCACATAGTTACATGGTTCACTGAATATGGTATAAAAGGAAAACTGATTTTTATAACTACAATTCCAATAGATGAAGCACAGTCCAAATTCATAAACAAGAAATATAAGAATTTCCAAAGACATGCATCTGGAGTGTTTCTTCCCAGGCCTCCACTGAAAATAGGCTCTGTCCTAGTTAGACTTTTCCAGTCAACAAATGTTAAATAAATAAATACATACAATAAATAAATACATTTTCCATTATGCAACAAGGAGGTGTTTTCAGATTTGTCCTCCAAAACTAATTTGATTCAGCACCAAACCAAGACTAATCCAGATGTAAGGGTCAGCTTAAAATCTAGAATCACAAAGAAAGAAAGTACAAGAAGAAGAAAGAAATGTTTCAGCTGGAGATAACTGAAGAGGCCAAAAGTGAGTGGAGCAGTGCCATAATGTCAAGGTGAGCAACATTTCAAAATTTTACAGCTAACCAATGCCTGTGGTTGATGAGTAGCAGTGTTAAACCAGAGGAAACGCTGCTGACAATCTCTTTAACATCTGATGCTAAGGAAAAGACAGAGGAATTGTTCCAGTATAATGCCCTTCCTTTTGGGCTACATGATGCCCAAAAACGTTCTAAAGATTAATAGATAGCATTTTGAGTTCTGTCAATAAAACTTTCTTTGATAGGAAACTTAAGAAATTAGTTAGGGACAGAATGGAAAAGAACAAACCTATTTATGTGGAGGACATTTCATGCAATAATTATGCAGACAAAAGGGGGAAGGGTCAGTCAGGGAACAACCAGGATGTACGTACATTTGAAAAATGACACTACAGGTCCCGAGTATAGCACCAAGGATGCAACACCAATCAGGTTGTTTTTTTAGAGAATTCCTCCAATCTTCAGTTCCATTCATATGTAAGCAGCAGGAAGCTATCTCAATCAGGATGGAATGTTCTGTAGAGACCAATCAGAGATCAAGAGGAGAATGTCTCATGAGAAATCAAGGTCAGCAGAGCACTGGTGAATGATTCAGGAAGGAGTTTTTTTGAGAAACTATCATTCTCAAGGTACTTTTAATATCATCAATTTATCAGACAGAACATTGACTGAGGATGAAGTATGAAGTTTTAACTACAGGTTTAACTTTTGTTCCATCTAAAAATGCCACATTTGTGGAGACTATGATATGGGTTCATTGGTTCATAGGTAAGTCCTGGGCTGGCTGCCCTAGCACACCATTTTAAGAATAGTCAGTTTCTCCTATTGTACTCAAATTGACCTAGCCCATTTGATTAGAGATTGGTCTTACACACCCCATGGTCAATAATTATATATATTACCCTTAATGAGAATAACTGGGATCATACCATAGATAATATGAGGGACCCCATGCATAGAATAAAGCATTTAGGAGCTGCCTTTGTCCACTAGTAGTACAGGGGGAAGACCTGTGATACATTTTTTGTTTTGCATCCATATATCCAAGTTGGACCTGAATATAAACAGGGAGGAATTTTGTTTCATGTGGATGGGGAATCTGTTCCAGATTAGCGATATCCTCTGTGAGATATACCCGCCCCTCCAAACCATTCTGTTGATGTTGCAGAAGAGGATTAGAGCTCTAGATTGAGTATTTCTAATGCCATTTGACTTGCTGATGTACAATAAATCCATCAGCATTGTGTCAGAGGATGCCTTGTATGCCAGACACAGGTCACCTCTTAGCAATTTGTATAATACAGAAAATAGTCACAGTGTGTTTTGAATCAGTTCATGTAGGACATGTTGTTTAGGGCTTGTATCCTTTCAGTAAGGAATCTGTCATTTTAAATTTCTCCAAGTCTTTTGGGTTTTTAATACCATGACAGGAATGGACCCCATTCCTAATTCAAAGTACGATTAAAGTTCATGAAATTAGTATTGTTTCACTCTTTGATGTCAGCCAAAAGTGCTCTTCACAGCACCCGCAGTGTGCCCAGTAATGACTCCTTTTGCAATGCATACGGTGTTACATGAATTAGTAACATATCTAAATACGATTATAAATTCTTTTTTATAAGACCTATTGCTCCTACTACTATTGGAACTGCCTGGGTATCTTTCTTCCACATGTCTCTTATTTCTGTCTACAGATCCAGGTATTTTATGACATTGTTTGTCTCTCTGTAGACAAGACACTGTAGTCACTGGGTGTGGCAATTTTAATGAATAATGCTACTTTTGTCTTTTTTTCTTGGACCACTATATCCGTTTTTCTAGCATCTATCTTTTGAACTGTTGGTATTGGGTGATCCCATGTGATACAAAACTTCATCATTTTCTATGATTCTTTGTGGCTCATGTTTCTAGTGTTTTTCAGTCACTTTGATACCATAATGTTTGCACAATTTCCAGTGTAACAGTCTAGCCACATTATTATGCCTTTCAGTATGGAGTCCCTCTGTCATTAGTGCATTGCAACCAGCAACAAGGTGTGTGACTGTTTCCAATTTGGTTTTACAAAACCTACATACGTCTGTTTCTCCCACCTTTTCAATGGACTGTGTAAACCAGCTTGTAAGTAGCCCGTTAACTTGGGCTGCCAATATAAACCTTTCAACTCTTGGTTTGAATTCACCTCTCCTGTCAAAGGAAAAAACTTCAAAGACCAGTACACGTAAGGTTCAGTTAAGGCACTTTTATTTATTTGCAGCAAGGAGACAAAAACATGCAAATACAAGGATTTATCTAACTACTAACAGGAAGTATGTTCATTCTTATACTATTTTACAAGACATGGCCTTCTAAGCTGACGTAATCAAGCACAACGTTTAGCATTGTTCTACAGCAGATGTTACTTCAGATTTTCTGCTGACATGACTAGATTTGTGAGAAACTTTTCAGAAAAACAACCTGGCCTTGGTGACCATTAATCCGTTTACAAGCATCTATTGTACAGTGTTACTTTTCAAGGTGCTTTTCTAATACAGATATAAGCAAATGCTGATTGCAGTTCATATATTCAAGCAGGCTTTGTACTAATTATCTGTAACTTCTACAGCTATGTATTTTCTCATGGCACAGCGGAACTTCTTGTCTAAGTGTCATACAAGTAGTATTGTTCTATTCATTATTTTCCTAACGCAAGCAGGAATCACCTGCTTCTCAGTAAATTTCCAAGGCACACGCAAGATTTTAGCTAACAGTACAAGGTCAGAAAGCAACTGCAGTTTGTACAGATTTATGCAGTATGAAATAGAAAAAATGTATTAACCCCTTTCAAGCTCTAAATGCACTAAGCATATTGCTAATACACACATTAATACATATTTTTCTAACATTTCCCCCCTATTAATACTTTTATTCTACTTTCAAAATAAGCATAAACAGTTTGTTTTCTTCTCCTAACCTCTTCCACTCAGGTTTTGCAGTTAAGAGAGTCATTCAGTTTAAAGTTATGAAAGCATTTTTAATCTTTTAACAGTTCTTCAAACTCAGTACTTTGATATAAGGTTTCAGAAACTGACATGTCTATAAGGTCTTTAATCAGTCTTTTCATGCAGGGGATACCACAACAAACACATACTCCCAGTAGGAGCATACCTACACAAATGGCAATCAGGATGTTCATTAGGATGGTACCCCACCACCCAAATCATTTCTGGAAATAGTCTGTCAGTGGGTTTGGGCCTGGTTTGGTCATGGCCGACACTTGCTGAATTACCTCAAGATGATTGTCTATCTCGTGTTTATGGTCAGAAATATACGAACAGCATTCTTCTTGGATTAAAGCGCATGTACCACCTCTCGCTGCTAGGGTGAAGTCGAGAGCCGTGCGGTTTTGGAGTACTACAGTTCTCATAGCATTCAGTTCATCAGTCACCAATTCAAGAGCAGAAAAAGTTGCGTTGCTCATTACTTTGAGAAGTTTTGACAGTTTTCTCAGCTCCCAGATCGATTTAACTGCTCCATATGCTGGTAATATGCCTGCCCACGATATAACGCTATCACTCAAGTCCATGTGTGTCAGTCCTTTGCCTAGAGAGTGATGGTCTATCCAACACGCATCGATTTGTCCCACTGAATTTACAGGTTTCTTGATGACCTCTCGGACATTTCGAATTTTCCCATGAGGCAAAACTGCAGTGTGTCATATGGCCGGAACCAGGTAACCCAAAAAACAACTGCCGGACCAATTCTCAGTTAACCATTTGTATGCCTTTCTGCCACACACAAAATAACAGTCCTCTACTTTAGTAGTAACCTTGCTATGAATGTACACTCACCCTGCATGAAACATTTTTCTATCAATTATAGATAGCTGTTTATAAAGAACAGAATTATGTTTTACTTGATCAAGTGTTTTGTGCATCAATCCAAGAAATGAATCATAGTTTGTATTACAATAAAGATCTACTTTGTTACCTTTAGTGTAACATCTATAAGGAACAGTCACATTGCAATTGCTCCAACCCATCTGAACAGTATCATTTTTATAAAAACACACAGTTCCCTTTTGTGGAACAGACAAGTGCAATGCTATTTTATCTTGTGCTGTAATGGCTGAGGTATCATAAATCAAGTTCTCCAAGGTCTCATTGACCCCTAGGGAGACTGTAGTCATTAATAACCCCCCCCCGTATGTTGTCGGCAAAGCTGTGCAAATCCAGCAATTTGAAACATTGAAAGCCTCAGCATACACATATTTAATTGCCTGGTAAGTGTTAAAGTTTGGATGCCAGTTTATGAGTAACGCTTCACGTTTATTCAGTTCAGTCTGTGTGGCTGGGAAAAGAAAAGGCCACAACAAAAAGATTATTGTCACTAATACAGTTAACAGGATGATTATGCAATATTTCTAAGGAAAGGGTTGTTCTGCATTCCTGTTTCTTCTGGACTCTGTCATTTTTGCTCTTGGCATGTAACAAGATTTTTGTCCAGTTCAAAGTTTTTAACTAATTTACAGTGCATCAAGTGGATCCAGGAGGCACGCTCCACAATTTTGACTGCAGTGGGTGTTGACAAAAGCACTTGATATAGACCTTCCCACTTCGCAGACACCCAATTTTTCCTCTTAACTATCTTCACACAGATCCATGCTCCAGGGGGCACTGCCACTTCTGACGGTCTGGTTTGTTCTTTATCTGAAACAGAATTTAACTGCAACAAATGTTTAGAATTTAACAAATTACGCATATACTCTGCTAATGTACTGTCAGCTTCCTGGTCTGTGGGCATGAAAGATTTCCACTGAGGTATATAGTAAGCCCTTCCAAAGAGCTTTTCAAAAGGAGTCAAGCCTTTTGCATTCGGAACAGTTCTCATGCTCAACAGTGCCAGGGGCAGACAGTACACCCAGTTTCTCTGCGTTTCTGTCATTAATTTTCTTAGCTTACTCTTTAAAATCCCATTATGCCTCTCTACTAGCCCTGCTGATTGCAGGTGATACCCACAATGATTCTTTAGAGAAATACAAAAATGCTTACTTAACTGCTGTATGGTCTGATTCATGAAGTGTGTGCCGTTGTCACTGTAGATCCTTTCTGGAATGCTGAATATAGGGATGATTTCTTTAACAAGCACTTTGGCCACAGTTGTAGCGTCCGGATTTTTAGTCAGAAAGGCTTCCACCCATCTGGAAAACATATCTACAATGACAAGACAATACTTCTTATTTTCACATTTAACTATATGAAATCCATACAACTAGTATGAAACGGATACGGTGGTGTAGGGAAACTCCCTTGCTTGGGCTTTAACGCCCCTTGTGCATGATGTTTATTACAGATGTGGCATAACGAACAAAATCTTTTAGAGTAGTTTGTAAATCCGTACGTCATGAACACTTGGTTCACCAGCTGTATCATCCCCTCTGTTGAGACATGGCATTGCCCATGGCTCAACAAAGCTGCATATCTAAACAAATTAGACGGCAGTATCGATTTTCCTTTTTTAGAGATGTACAGCCCCTTTTTGAGAATTACTCCTCGTTTTACCCATCTTTGTTTTTCAGTTTGCGTAGTAAGTGTTTGCATTGTCTTCAACATTTCTATGTCTAAAATCTCAGAGAGTTGTAGTTCCTCATTCAAAAGAAATACTTCTGAAGCTGCCTGCTTTGCAGCTGTATCAGCTCTCCCATTACCTTTTGAAATCCTGTCCTGTTGCTTGGTATGAGCTGTGCATTTACAAATAGCTACTTTCTGAGGTAACTGAATAGATTCTAAAAGATCTAAAATAAACTGTGCTTGATTGATTGGTTTGCCAGTAGATGTTATCATTCCTCGATTTTTCCACTGTTGCGCAAAAACATGTACAGTAGAAAAAGCATACTGGCTGTCAGTAAAAATGTTCACACATTTACTCTTTGCTAAGGTACATGCCCGTGTCAAGGCAATCAATTCTGCTGCCTGTGCAGATAAACTGTGTGGTAAAGATTTCGCTTCTATAGTGTCTGTGTCAGAAACTACTGCATATCCTACTAGGTTCTGTCCTGCAGGACCCCTTTTGCATGAGCCGTCCACGTAGTATGTCACCCCGGCATCATCCAAGGGAACATCCGTAAGGTCTTTTCTAGGCAGTGTCTTTTGCTCAATCACCTGCAGGCAGCTGTGTGGTGTGCCATCTGCAGGGGTTGGGAGCAAGGTAGAAGGGGTCAAAGTCGTACATCGTTCAATTGTCATATGAGGTTGGCTCAACAATATAGTCATACAGGAAAGACGCCTAGCAGTGGAAAGATATGCTACCTTCTCTTGCAGTAAAATAATCACGATTGCATGAGGCACTCTCAATATGAGAGGGTGGAACAACACTACTGAGGCTGAAGCCTGTACTGCCATTGCAGCTGCAACTACTGCTTGTACACAGTGAGGTAAAGACTGTGCCACTGGGTCCAGTTGTGATGAATAATAAGCAATAGGGTGTTGCTTGTCCCCATGCTGCTGTGTTAACACTGATGTCATATAACCTTGCTTACAATCTACAGTTTGGAAAAAACGTTTATGATAGTTTGGTAATCCCAAAACTAATGAGGACGCTATTAACTGTTTCAGTTTGCAGAAAGCAGATTCTGCTTCTGGTGTCCATTGTAATAAATCCTGTGCTGCCATAGGCTTTTTATAAATCAGGTTAGTCAACGGCGCAGATTCCAAGGCATAGTTTGGAATCCAACTCCGACAAAAATTAGTCTACCCAGGAAGGACATCATTTCTTTTTGGTAGTGGGTTTTGGTGCTTGCAAAATCGCTATTTTTCTGTCCTCATCTAATGTCCTACCTTCCTTGGATATTACATATCCTAGGTATTTAACTTGTTTTTTCCAAAGCTGCAGTTTATTTTTGTTTACTTTATGTCCTTCAGTGGCTAAAAATTGTAATAGTGCTATGGTATCTTCTTTACAGTCTTGCTGGGTGGGGGACGCCAGCAGGATATCGTCAACATAAAACAAAATCTGACTACCTCTTGGTGGGGTAAATTCTGCCAAGTTGCTTGCCATTTCTTGTGAGAATATTGTTGGACTTTCACAATACTCCTGTGGTAGTCATGTATATGTATACCTTTTCCCCTGAAATGTGAATGCAAACCAATGCTGGCTGTCAGGGTGTATCAGTATTGAAAAGAACGCATTGCTGATATCTACCACAGAAAAATATTTCTGTTGAGGTTTTAAATCATTCAACAGGGTGTGTGGGTCTGGCACCATAGGTGCCCTTGGTATTACTGCATCATTTACAGCTTGTAAATCTTGGACCATACGCCACTCTCCATTCACTTTCTTAACAGGAAATAAGGGTGTGTTACATGGTGAATCAAGAGATTCCACCAGCACCCCTTCCTTAAGTAAAGCTGCTATAATAGGTTTGATTCCTACCTCTGCATCTTTTCTTAAGGGATACTGTCTCTTTTGTGGTCTGAATGCTGACTTTGGCATAATAGTAACTGGTCCTGCTGTATGAATAAGTCCTACATCTGATTTTCCTTTTGACCAGAGATTTTCTGGTATATTCTGTAAGGCATTCTCTTCCTCCTTCAATAGGAGTGCCAATCAGCTGTCCTTGCTAGACTGTGGGTCTGAGTTATCCAATTCAGCTTCTGCACTTGTATTCCCTGTTCTGACAGTTCTAACTCTATCTGTTTTTCCCATATCGTGACTTTTTCTCGTAAGTGTAGCCATTTTATATTCTTGTCCTTAGTCAAGCTAACATGTGGTATTCGATTAGATTTATAGAGTGTAAAGAACTCCTGGGGCAATGAACAGCTGGCTACACTGTTCCCTTCTGTGTCCCAGTACAGATTACGTAATACCAATCTGTTTGCATGATTTTTAAACAATTCTTGCTCATATTCCTTATCAGGTCCTGGTGTACTACAGTAATACAGAGTACAGTGCAACAAATGCTGTTTATCAATGTCAAGGGAGGGGAACTTGCTGATGGCTACATTCATCAACTCCTAGGTCACTGCCCCTGGACCAGTTGTAACTAAGTCCTGGCTGTACCAATAAAACATTTCACTGTCCAATTGCACTGCAAAGGTATCAATTTGTCGCCTGGCTTCCATACCCTGCATAGTCGCAACTACTGCTATACCAAATAGCTGCATAAGGTCTCTGCCCAAGAGGTTTACTGGGCATTTTGCAGATACAACAATTTTACTTTTCTGGGTCAATCCTGAAACAGGATCAGTTATCACAATATTAAGGGAGAGGGGCTCCCGATACAGCTGTCCATTAGCTACTTTCACTAATATGTAATCAGGTGACTCTGAATTCTCTGGCAGTTTGGAGGGATGTACCAGGGTCCGTGATGCCCCTGAGTCACAAAAGAATCTGACTTCCCTCCCTTCTACCAGGAGTGTAACTTCTGGTTTCATGCCTGCTAAATAGAGCTCTAAGCTCAATAAAGCCAAATCCAGTATTTCATTTTCTTCACTATCCGTGACTTCTTGCTCTTCCTCTATTTCTTCTGTCACATTCTCTACTCCCGCTATCACATACTCATTTGTCCTTTCTCCGCTATCCCCTTCTAGTGATTCCTGACTACCATATAGTCAGTCCTCACCCTCCTTATCCTCCGTGGTTGCCTTCTTGTTTTTCTTGCAATCCCTTGCCAAGTGTCCTTTCTTACCGCATTTAAAACATTCACCCCTTTTCTTTCGCCCTTCAAAGTCCTCTGATCGTTGATCAGATTGTTTGTTTCCCTGGGCATTTTTTTTTGCCCTTTTTCCCGGACTGTACTACATATACTTCTGCTCCATTTTCTACAGAAAATACTTGGGCTTTCTTTTTATTTTTGCTATTAAAATGCCTTCTGGCATGCCTAGCATATTCAAGCAATGATTGTAACCTGCTTGTACGATGATCTACCATGTGTTTTGTAATAAAACTGCTTATAGGTGCAATACTGCCTTTCAAAAATGCATTCTTTAACTGCTGCTCGTATGGGGAATCGTGTGTCTGATCTTCAGGAACCTGCATTCCACAATGGTTATTAAAACATTCTAATAGTCTGGCATAATATCGGTCAACAGTTTCACCTTCCTGTTGGATGCATTGATTAATGCAAGTCCAGTCTGCCCTAGGCTTCCATTTCTCAGAGATTCGGTCTGTAAGACCTTTCACTCTGTTGTCTAATTCTGCTCTGCTATGTGGGAGGGGCCTGAGTGCAATATCACGGGGATTCCAGTCACCACTAATCATGTGCCAATCTGGTCCCACAATTTGTCTGACTACTTTTTCTACCTCTTCTCCATTTAAATTATAACTCAGCCTCATTCCTTGCAAATCTTCTAAGAACTTTCTAAAATTAACTTTTGGATGGGGAATTCCCTCAGTGGCTTTCCGGATGTCTTCCGGAGTCCAGGGTCTATACACTAGAATAGTTGGGTCCTGACCTTCTTGCCCTGCCTGAGGATTAGGCACTTCTATTTCTTCTTCACTCATAAATCGTGACTTTCTACCCATTTGATATAACTCAATGTCCCCTTTTGAGTTTCCTTCCCGTGTTCGAGACCTGGTCTCGACAGGATCTCTAACAAACGGTTTCGCTTTTGTAGTGTCTCTACTCATAGTGACAGTAGGATATCGCAGGGGTGGACTAACTTGTTCACTTGCCTCATATTCTGGTAAAGGAGGTGGAGGGGATGACGCTATTAATAAGTTATTGTCCTCCTTATCGAAAAACATTGCTTTTGAATTATTACTCTTTTGTTCCCTTCGGTTTACTTCCTCAATCCACCTGTGTGCCTGAGGAATTCCTAATTGACGTTGCTTTTTTACCAGACCTCTAGAATCGGTTTTAAGCTGTTTGACAAGTTTGACAAGTGAGGATTTCTCTAGTTTACCATCAAATTTATACTTATTAACCCATTTTGAGTAGTATTTAATATTATCAGCACACTGTGACTGCATGTATTTCGCGTCTTCGGTTAACGGCGGATTTTGGGACCTTTTTGTACAATTATTACCCATTTTGTTCTACCCTTTTAATCATTACGTAACACCTTATTTTTAACGTGGTACCATGGATATTTTTATAGTCTCTTCAGAATGACTGCCTACCTGCTCTGTTTCCCTAATCTATGACAAGACGGTAATCTTTCTGTCCCTGACTTAAAAATAAAGTCTTAACAGAACAAATACAAATCTAGTCCCTGATCTAAAACAGAAAAAGAAGGTAGATTCACCTTACCTGAGCCTTCGTGATTGATCACCTGGTTCGAGTAAACCCGTCCTTCAGTCGCAGATCAGAAAGTGGCTGGCCTCTTTTGTATGACAATTCAGTCGGAGGACTTTTCAAGTAAGAAGAACCTATGTGGTTTCTTCCCCGTACAGTTTCAAGCCACCTGGCCTGTCTGATCCGAGGTGAAGTGAAGGTTTCCGGTCCAAAGGACCAATCTGTCAAAGGAAAAAAACTTCAAAGACCAATACACGTAAGGTTCAGTTAAGGCACTTTAATTTACTTGCAGCAAGGAGACAAAACATGCAAACACAAGGATTTGTCTAACTACTAGCAGGAAGTATGTTCATTCTTATACTATTTTACAAGACATGGCCTTCTAAGCTGACGTAATCAAGCACAACTTTTAGCATTGTTCTACAGCAGATGTTACTTCAGATTTTCTGCTGACATGATTAGATTTGTGAGAAACTTTTCAGAAAAACAACCTGGCCTTGGTGACCATTAATCCGTTTACAAGCATCTATTGTACAGTGTTACTTTTCAAGGTACATTTCCAATACAGATATAAGCAAATGCTGATTGCAGTTCATATTTTCAAGCAGGCTTTGTACTAATTATCTGTAACTTCTACAGCTGTGTATTTTCTCATGGCACAGCGGAACTTCTTGTCTAAGTTTCATACAAGTAGTATTGTTCTATTCATTATTTTCCTAACGCAAACAGAAATCACCTGCTTCTCAGTACATTTCTAAGGCACAAGCAAGATTTTAGCTAACAGTACAAGGTCAGAAAGCAACTGCAGTTTGTACAGATTTATACAGTATGAAATAGAATAAATGTGTTAACCCTTTTCAAGCTCTAAATGCACTAAGCATATTGCTAATACACACATTAATACATATTTTTCTAACACTCCTTAACTATTCCTGTGTTCGTTCTTGATCAACATCAGGCTGTTCCAAAAGTTTTCTATACTTGCAACTATATTTATGTTTTATCCACATTTCTTGTCTTCTCATCTGGTCCTTCACCTTATATTCTTTCTTTTCTTTTTGGGCACATTCAGTTGCTGCCTGGTTTTTATCCACTTCTGGTTTGATTTCCTTGCCTGCTTGATGTTGATATGCTTCTGCTAAATTAAGCAAAGACATCATCTTAGATTTATTTTCCTCATGTTTCAAAACGTTCACTACATTTGGATCTTGTGAGGTCAGTAAATATGTGTGGAGTTCCATGATTGCAGATCTATACATGTCATCAATTTCAAGGTGGCCCATCTCTCCCTCATTTGGTGAGCATGAAGCATCCTTCTTGTTTTAATATCTAGTCTATCCAACACATTTTGGGGCCAGTCAATCACTCCAAAACTGTAAGTTAGGACAGGAAGAGCAAATTGATTTATATCTTGAATCTTGTTCCTATATGTCAATGCTGTTTTCAGGATTAATTCAAGTCTTTTGAAGTACTCCTTACTGAGTTTTATTTGCATTTGTTCATGTTTTATTGCTGATTCTTCATCAATTCCCAAGTATTTATACACTCCTTTTTGCTCAAGTTCTTTTATATCACATTCTTGTCCCAAACTGATGTTTTTCTGGTGCTGCAGTTTTCCTTTTTTTAAAGGTGCTTTTGCACATTTATCAAAACCAAATGACATCCCAATATCATCTGAAAAAGTTTTGTCAACCTGCATCTGTGCTTTCAGTTCCTCATCTGATGAGCTATACAGTTTCAAATCATCGACAAAGAGAAGATGAGAAGTAATTAGACTTTGTTGTTTTCTAGGAGCTAAATTGTAGCCATGGCCTAAGCTATTAAGTAAACAGTTTAATGGATTAATGGCAAGGCAGAATAGCAATGGTGACAGAGTCACCATGGAATATCCCCCTTTGAATTTTTATCTCTGGGATAATAATCTGCCCTTTATCATGGCTTAATTGCAAAGTGGTCTACCACTATTTCCTGGTTACTGTAATGTAGTCAATCAGTGTAGGTTGTATCTTATACATTTTAAGCACTCTTTTATCCATGAATGTGGGATACTATCAAATGCTTTTTTGTAGTCAATCCATGCCATACTTAGATTATTCCCCTTCTTACAGTTCTCCACTATAATTTTAATAACAAAAGATCCTTTGATCCATATGACTTTCTTTTATTGCCCTTTTGTTCTACTGCCATAATTGAGTTTTTTCTAAATGACTATAAACTCTGTTGGCGTCAATTCCCGTGTATAGTTTATACGTCGTTGGAAGACAAGTTATTGATCTATAATTTTTAGGGTAGTTTGCAGGTTCACTCTTAAGTAAGAGCATTGTTTTTCCTGTTGTTAAACAGTGCGGTGTGTGTTTGTGGTGCACATATAAATAGTTCTTACTCATGGCTAAATCTTCGTGCAAAGAAGTTAATACTTTAAGCCAAAAGTTAGGTACTGCATCTCGGCCTGGGGTTTTCCAGTTAGAGACTTTTCTCAACTTTGTTTCAATCTCTCTGGCTGTTATTTCATCCAATTTCATATCCTGTACCTTTAAACTTCTTATTCTTTCTTTTACTTCTGCTATCCATTTAGCATCTTTGTTATGTTCCACAGGATCTTCATAGATACTTCTCCAAAATATATCTAGTTCCTCTTTTTTGTTGGTCTTTCAATTCCTTTTACCTTATTTCTCAGTTCTCTGTAAAACTTTTTTGGGTCATCAATAAATTGTTTATTTTGTGCTTTTCCCTTATATTTATCTTTGTATCTTCTAAGTCTTTCCGGCTGTTTTGAAATTTTTAGTTTGTTATCTCCAATAGTGCATAATAGATCCTGGTCTGTTCTAATACTGCACATTGCTTTTATCACATCTATCTTTCTCAGTATTTTTGTTGATCTATTCCCTCTTATATAATCTTCTAACAATGACACTTCTTGTCTTAGCTGCTATATAGTTTTCTCTGTTCGATATTTCCATGAAGGTATTCACTTTCACCCCCCCTTTTCCCTCACTACCCTGTGTTCCTGTGGTAGAACTATATCAGTTATTAATTTAGCAGCACAGTAATATATTCTGTTTACTTCTGTTATATTGCATGGATCTCTATGGACATTGGTAATTACTGTGTTCATTTGTTTTATCAAGCTTCTGACTTTTGGGGTTTTATTAACCTTCTGCAGTCTGTTTCTCTCATTGATCTTGATATATCTGTCTTTGTCGATTAAATCAAGCAACTCTTCTCTTAACTTATTTTCTTCCATACTGAGGGCACATCCCTTGTTCTCCATTTCCTGTGGGCATTCTCTAGAAAGTTCTATAGCATCTTCCTGTGGCACATTGTCTTCAATTTCATCCTGTGTCATCTGTTGTCCTGTCATATGAGAACTCACTGGCCTATCACTCCTCAACATTGACTGCATCAGAGTTTCCACAGTTTCCTGTTCTTTCCTTGCTGCCTAGCTTCAAATGAATATTTATAATGGTTTTCTGTGGGACGCTCGAAAATATCTTTATATGGCACCTGATCAATTGCTTCCTGTTCCACAGGTTTCCCTTTAATTTGGATATCCACTGCTCTATCCTGTTGTGGTGCTTTCTGTATTTGATTTACTACATTAAATTGGGTTGGCACAGTGGTGCAGTGGTTAACATTGTCACCTCACAGCAAGAGGTTCTCCGGTTCGATTCTCAGCTGGGGTGCCTTCTGTGTGGAGTTTGCATGTTCTCCCTGTGTTCGAGTGGGTTTCCTCCGGGTACTCCGGTTTCCTCCCACATTCCAAAGACATGCATCTGGAGCATTTCTCCCTGGGCCTCCGCTGAAAACAGGCTCTGTGGAACCTAGTCGGACATTCCCGGTCAACAAATGTTAAAAAAATAAATAAATAAAATCCTTTTCTTTGCAGCTGTTCCATAACCTCAGTTTCTATTTCTTTGACTTCTCCATTACTAATCTCTTTTTCTACTTTTCCTCTTAGTCTTCTTATTTTTTGTATTGTAAAGATTTCCATATCCAGATTTCTTTCCCTATAATTTTTTTTTTTCAAATATCTTTGATGTTGCTCTTTTTGTACTGGTTAGTTTTGCTTTCTCCTTTTCATAAATATTACACCATATTAAATCTCTTTTCCTTATCCCTGTCCATATTTCTTCTTCACATGTCTCCTGATCTTCTTGCTTTTCCTTATTCTGGGAACTCACTCCATCATGCTGTGATGTAGTCTGTTTTAGACCTTCTACATTAAATCCTTCACTTCGCAGGCACTCCATTACTTCAACTTCTATTTCTTTAACTTCTGCTTTACTAATCATCTTTTCTACATTACATCTTTTTACTATTAATCTTTTTATTGTGAAATTTTCCATATCTGGATGCCTTTGCCTGTATTTCTCTTTGAATATCTTTGAGACTGCCTTCTCTATATTAGTTAACTTGGCTTTCTCTTTTGCTTAAATATTGCACAATATCAAATCTCTCTTGCTTTCCCATGTCCATATTTCTTTTTTATATTTTTCAAATATCTCTAGGTTTCAGTGTTTATATTTTCTCACTTCCTCAGAAGCTTCTTTTTCCAAACAGATCAAAATGTTTTGATATATATACTGTTTTCAAAAATCTGTTGTATTAATGAACACACATTTTTATTTGAAACTTCTGAAGTTTTTCCTGCAGATATATTTTTCTTTCCTCTAATTTCTCTCTTAATCGTTTTGTATATCTTTTGTCTGGAAATTCTGGGCTTTTTACATAATAGTAACAATACATAATTTCTTTCTTATACTCAATAGTCGAGTCTATTGTCTTTATGGCTCTTCTTTGACCAATCAATTTTTGTCGTTTTTGTGGACTGCTACTTCCTTCTACAACAGGACATCCTCCCCCTGAGCCTGGCTTGGCCCCATTGTAGGAATGTTTCCATATTTTGAGGATTCTACACTGTCATTTTTTTCCAGTTCTGGCACCAGTGCGCCTACCAGGATTGGGCACTTTTTTATCCTAGGTCTTGTGCACCCAGCTATCTTTTTTATTTTTGATTTACTTCTGTCCATGATATATGCTATAAAAATACAGTCTATATATCAGTGTTGCCTTGGTGAGATTTTGTGAAAAACAGGGTCCACCTTGCAAAGGTACTCACCAAGACTTGAGGATGAATTCAGTTTCAGCACTACTACTCTCCTTTGCTTGCTGACTTTTCATCTCTCCATCATGACCCCTTTAAAGTATCTCTGTGGATGTTCCAGTTGTTGCAAGTGTCTGGATAGATACATGTCAAAGGGGGCATTATATTCAATGAATAGCTTAATGAGGGCTGAGTAAAGGGGGAAAAAACATCCCTAGATCTAGGCACAATGCCTTTGTTTATAAGTTGTGTAATATAGAAGGACTTTCTTACAACAATGGGAACATGTTGTACATAACTTAGGTCATTGTCCACATTAGTTCCAAAAGCCAGAAACACGGGACCAACTCTTAGGGTGTATTGTTAATTTTGCAGTTCCCTGGGGTAGATGACTTCCCAGAGGACACAATAATGCATTATTTGGCATTTAGTTTCAGTCCCGTATTATTTTAATTGAAAAATGTAGAGTTAGAAATACATGGTATCTTTTAAGTTGTTTATTAAAACTTTGAACTTAAAGACCTATTTCATGAAACATAATAAGGATTGTTTTAATGCCAATCAAGGTAACATTTAAAAAAAAAACATGTTTCTGCAACCCTCTGGGAGATTTTGATATTAGTGTATTTTCTGAGTTATGTGAAAGGGATTTTATTAATTATTTTGAGATGTGCAATAAATGCAGGTCATTTTTTTTTATTTAAATAAAACTTAATTTGAAGCACTGAAGGGATTATCAAATTCCAAATCAATATGTATTATGTTAAATGATAAAACAGGGAGCTTAGAGATTATGTAGCAGGATAAGTATGTGTCCAAATTTATTTTTAAAACATGATGGTATGTATCAAAAAGTTACCAAAAGATAAACAAATTGATTCTTTGTTAATTGATTTAGCTGAAGAAGGTATTTTACAAATGAAACAGTTTCATTTTTTTATAGTGAAGAATACAAGGCTACTGGTGATTTTTGGAAACCCAAAATACATAAAAATATCATGGAACCACCTTTTAGGCCTATAGTGATAGCCAGGGGGTCTGAACCTCTGTCCCTGGCAGCCATAGTAAAACACTGGATTAGATTCCATAAAGTTCCCAGAACTCTGTGGTGCAAGAATTACGGATAACCAAGTAATATGCAAATATGACCATGTCTACAGAGAATATTTCAGCACAAGGCAGATGTAACCAGAGATGTCAGCACAAACACAATGTCATGTCAACTGTGCATTCCAGGACAAGTTGTCCATGAAGTAATATATGTGTGTGCATCACTGATGGACAACCACAGAATTTATACAAATCCAATGGAAATTACATTAATATGTGGAAAGTAATACATGAAGACAAGTGTGCATCCGCTGTTTTGTATGAAAAATAACAAATATCTGCAAGCACTTAGAAATATCATTGGAAACCATAGAAGGAAATAAATAACTACACCCCTCACAATTTGCAAAATCTGACATACTCTGGAAAAGTTCTTATAAAAAATAATTAAGGATGCACATTCCCAAGGAAACAGGGTGATAGAAAAGCAAATATGGGTTGATGTTGTAGAAGAGGGGCACACAAAGGGTATGATGAAATAGGGAGGTTAGATTGAGAGTCAGAGGGTTATGGTCAATCTATTGGTGGGAATAAGGTCCTTTTTTAGGAGAATAGAAGGGAAGGAATAGACATGGAAAAATGAGGTGGGGAAAAGAGCAGGTACAAACATAAAACAAATATCAAAAGAGAGAACAGACCAAGGTCAAAAATACACATAATGAATAGATAGGACAGCATACATATATAGACCATACAACGAGGGTGAAGGAAAATTGACAAAACAGAGTAGGGATACATACCAGACATTGTGCAACACAAAATTACATATGTACAAAAGCACAAGTTATTGTTGAGATTTTGCAAACTATATGACAGTCATACCAGAATGGCATGACTGATGGTAGGTGTGTGTTGGAGAGAACTAAATGGGGTTGGCTGTTATTGCAGTGCAGAGTGGATATTGAATCAGTCAACCAATAAGCTGTCAACAGTGCAAGTGTAAGCTAAGCAACAACAAGGTGAGGAAGTGCAGGAGGAGTCAGATGGAGGGTAGACTAGAACCACCAATACTGCATATGAAAGGCAAACAACTAAGCACACTGCAAAACTGCAGTACCACAGCCAAAGGGCAATGTGGCTGTGTAATAAATAAATACGTATACACACAACAAACAGGAGAAATTTGATTCATATGTCAATGACAAATGTCATGCCAGATGCAATACATATGAGTGTTCAGATATACAACATAGATGTGTGATATGCAATAGCATTAAATAAGCCAAACTGAAAGAAGGCTCCTCACACACCGACAGCAATGACATGAAATATTATGCAAATGGTGATACATATCTTTAATGAAAGCTAAAGAAAGCAAGCCTGTACATAGGCAGGGAAAATAGAAATATCTGGGTAATCCACAATATACAAGTGCAGCATAAAAACTAATGGAATCTACTCAGTTGCCAATACCTTATGTGCATATGCCTTGCATGTGTATGATGTCCATTATGGTGGCCCAGGACCATATTATACCAGTACACTTACATTACAACAATGATACAATTCAGGAAGGCAAATATGAACATAATATATGCCATGTATATGTGAAACAAGAAGGGCAAAGCTGTAAGTGGGAAGGGAGATGCACAATATAGACCCACATCAGTGAGGAAATGCCAGAAAGAAAATGCTGGCACAGAATTCTTTAGAAGGGCAACCATAGCTAAGGAGCCACAAGTGCACATGCATGTGCCCAAAACACAAGATGGACTGTGAGTCTGCACAAGGTACAGTATAGCCAATGGCCAATGCCTGACACATGTGCATAGTGCATTAGGGATGGCTATAAACATGTGTACAAATGACACATACAACACAGTAATGCACAACAAGTAAACAGAAAATGATATGGGTACACAATGGAAGTAGTTTTGAATATCACATACACGCATATACTGCCATGCAAGCATAATAAAAGAGGTGGTGCAAACACTATTATTGACATAGCTATCACCATACATGTGCAGGACTGATCAAAGGACATTTCTGCGTACACACAAACAGCACAACAAAATGGAGTAAGTTTATTTAGCAAGTTACATATTATGGCTGTGTGTCAATCATATTATGACCATACATATGCACATCCATTTAAATAAGTGCATATCTACTACAAAGGCATACATACTCACAGACATATATGCTAACTTGTGTATACACCCCATGTATGTGTCTCAATATAAGCTAGGTTCAAAAAGGTTGGCTAGTGCCATAAGCAAGATACAGATAAAAAAGGAATTATGAATCATGCTAAGCAAAGCATCACCTCTGTATATTCACTAAGAGACCACCGAATGTCAAAGCAGTATGTGAAGGATACGTGTACATATGTACATGTTACAGTACTGTACAACAATAACTGCTAGTGCACGGCACATACAAGGTCATTGCAACAATGGGACAGCATGAACCAAATATGTTATATAAGATACAAAATCATGGACATGTCACGTTGTTGAACGGACATAAGACAGCAGCTATCAATGCACAAATATTTGCAATGCATACACATGAATACTATGTACAAACAAACACACTTGACAGACCACATTGTGTTATGTGATAAGAATGGGAACAATATAGCATGTGAGTTGCTGTCATCTTTCATAAGTATAGACAAGAACAACAGAAGTAGAACAATTGCTTACCACTCACATTATTCTAACTGCAACAGTCTTATCTGTCACATACAGAAACAGACTTTATCAGACATAACAATATTATGCCGCACAGCATATATAAGAGTACACACACATACAGATTGAAGGAGTAGCATCCCTGGCCATATGGAGCAATAAATGCAGTAATGACAGCATGTGATGATTATGTAAATAATAATGGCAATGCATGAGTAACTGGGCAATGCTGGTCATACTGCAGCAGCAAGATATAGCCACATATGACCTGATATGTACAGCACACATTATGACATATGACAGAAAAGCATGACAGCAATATGAAATGTCTGCACAAAAGTGTGTAGGCTGTACAGTACAGATTTAAATGTGGAAAGCACTGTGGAGCCAGCATTACAAAAGTGAATCACATAGACAATACTTATATTCCTGAGGGACCACTCTGATGGGGCCGAACATCAACAAAGATCTCTCTTATGATGTTTTGGAAGGAGTCAAGAATGGCTCAGTCCATGAATTGAAAGAAGTTACCCAACATGGCTCTCATTTTTGTCTGGAAAATGTCTGTCATTATGCCCCAGATCTGATCCCAAAAACTGTCTGCCTGGTGTGGTGGTTAATATCTTCTCTGCTGATCCATAGGAACAATCGTGCATGCAGGTCCTGGACTGTCATCATCATCATCATCCCTCTCATCATCATCCTGGTCCTTAGAGTCCATCTCACCAGACAGTTGTCTGGTGAATCGTCATCACCCATTTGGTCATATGGCATGGGTCCCATGGTCTCTCAAATTTGATCACAGGAGCAAAACATTTTCCATGCATAATAGGTATCAACGGAAAATCGATGAATAAATGAAACTGCACACAAAAGTTATGAAATCTAAATTTTGTAATTGTTATGTATGTGATGTTATACTACTGTTTGACTTTATCCAAGTATAACATCTTATGTGATGCCAGACATACATCCAATCCATAATAACTTTCAACATGGTGTGTAATGTACAACACGGTTATACAGAAAATATGTCTGAAATAAAATCCAATCAGTGATAAGGCATGTAGATAAATGGATGTCAGTAAAAATACTTTTTCATTATGTATGTATATAGGCAGACATCATATACATGGTGTGACCTGTGCAATGGGTTGCTATGACAGGTCTGTTACAAAACATGACAGTAGTCATATGCATGTGCATTGTGTAACAAACTACAGATTAAACAATAAATGTCACTTCTTCTTCTTCTTCTTCTTCTTTCGGCTTTTCCCGGTTAGGGGTCACCACAGCGGATCACCTTGTCCGCACATTGAATGGCAGTGGAGTTTTACGGTGTCGAGTTGCCAGCCCGGCGCCCAACCTTCCACAGAAGGCACACTCACACGCACACCTAGGGCCAATTTAGAGTGTCCAATCCACCTGCAGCATGTCTTTGGGATGTGGGAGGAAACCGAGCACCGGAGGAAACCCGCGACCACAGGGAGGACATGCAGACTCCGCACAGAAGGCACCCCAGCCGAGGATCGAACCGGAGAACCTCTTGTTGTGAGGCAGCAATGCTAACCACTGCACCACCGTGGCCGCCCTAAACAATAAATGTCACTAAAGCATAAAAAGGTCAAGGAAAGGAAGTAGCTTTCACAGTGCTGATATGTATATGGATGTAATTCACACACGGCAAGTCATCCTATATTGCCACATCTATTTACTGCTTCATCTATTGACATGTCACATATCACAGTCAGCTTCAATGGCAGACATCTGAAACAACTATGTATCACTGTAATGGAAGATGTGAACCAACATAACTGTAAAGTGTTTATATGATATGCAAGTAATAACATCAAAACTTATGAAATAGGACATGTGTAATGTTTTCTAATGCACATCACATTATGGTACGCTTGCTGTGACAAAGCAATGATTACCAGAGCCAGACAATAAGGTTTATTTATATGTTGTATAAAAAATAGTGTAATACTAACAAGCATAATGTCATGATTATGCAACCTGCTAAATTTCAAAATAGTCATATATTGATGATATAAATAGAAGGCCATGAATGAGTCAGTGTGTCCATCATATGCTGTCATTAAGTTATTCTACTACATTACATGGCATGCAGTAATCATGCCTGGTGTGGTGGTAGACATCTTCTGTTACTACTCATACATTTACTGATATCACATCCTTCAGTATGAATGCAAAAAATGTGTTAAAACAAGTATGTCATACCATAATTGCATGCAGCACTGACATAGGAAATTATTCCAAAAGACTTAGAGCCGGATTCACGAAGGCTTGCATGGAGTCTAAGAGTAGAGTAAGACTCCAGACAGCCAACATGTCTGCCGAGCGATCCAGGAACAGCCGGCAGGAGCGTGCATGAGAGCTCCTAAAACGACTCTTGCACGGACAGTGTTAGGATATGCAAATTACCTCATTTGCTGCTGAAAGCTATGCAAATGAGGTAAATTTGTGATCCAGGAAACACTAACCTGTCTGAGTAAGAGTAGTGTTATTTGCAGAAATGTACTCCATTGGTAAGTGAATACCATTCTGCAAATAGCAAAACGGAGCTATTATAGCTCCAAATAAAGGATGCATCCAGTTGAGGAAGCATGCCAATGGCCAAATATAAGGCCATTGGCATTATTATGTGCTGCAAAATAATAAAAAACAATTTCCCCTCTGATCTCCGATGTTTAAGCGTAGCGCAGCACCGCACAAATGTGCGGTGCTCTAAAAACTAGAAAAAAAAAATCTAAAAATAGGCATTTTATTAAATATATTCATCTGCCATGCAGGTGAATGGCAGGCTGAAGACAACATGGCTACTGAGTAGTGGTTGCTAAGGGGGGAAGCTCAGTCTGAGAGATGTAACCAAACATTAGAAGGCAAACCTATGCAAATGAGTATAAGTATAGTGAATCCCAATTTTCCCTGCCATGTGAACCATGTCCCTAGAGAGTAAGAGTAGGATTAGGGGAGTAACAGAGTAGAAGATAGGTGAAATCATGAGGGGGGTATGTATCAAAGACTGTAAGCTTATTGGAGCAGAGTGGCATGTGTTTGCTGTGAGTTACTCAGGACTGGAAGAGGCGTATCTACAGTTGTCTGAACTGAAACCCAGACACTGAAGGTGTACGCCGTGGCTATCACTAAAGTTTCTTGCAAAGATGCTTACACTGTGTGCGTGCGTGTGCGCTCCTGTAAACCCGTCTAAGCCTGTGTGCGCGTGTGTGCACCCGTGTAAGCCTGTGTAAGGCTGTCTAAGCCTGTGTGCATGCATGTGCACCCGCCTAAGCCTGTGTAAGACTGTGTAAGCATGTGTGCGTGTGTGTGCGCGTGTTTGCGCTTGTTTGCGTGTCGCTACCCCCTGTGGAAACAGAAAGGGAAAAGGAAGGAAAAGAAGTAGTAGGAAGTTAACCAAGGAGAACTAGCAGAGCTGCCAGGTGAAATCAATCAGAATCAACCAATTACACAGGCAGTACACTAGCCCAGCCCAGCCCAGCACTTAAAACTCTGCAAACAACATTCCCCCATGTTTTTCTCAGAAACACTGCAACACTGCAGTCTACAAAGAGAAGTGAAAACTTAAAAAGCTTAACTGAGACCAAAAATGTTAAGGGCTGCCATTGCTATTATAAGGCAACATGTGCAAGATGCTGAGGGTGGTGCCATTACAAATGCTGCTGAGTAACCCACAGTGAGGAGATGGAGAAGAGTGTACAGACCCAGGGTAACCTACCAGGGGCTACATGAGCTGGAGATAGTGGAGCACTATAGAATGGACAGAGACCTCCTGCAGCAAATTGTTGAGCTGTACAGGCCATGCCTCACACACAGAACCAACAGAGGGGAACCCATCCCAGTGGAAACCAAGGTATGTGTTGGCCTAAGAATACTAGCAACAAGTACCTTCCAGAGACCAACTGGTGATATGATGGGGATTTCACAGGCATCAGCATCCAGGGTACTGCACCAGTTGCTGAATGCCATGTCAGCACATGTCGATGATCATGTATATTTCCCCAATTCCCGTGAGGTATTGGCCAGCAATATGCGTCTCTTCCAGCAAATAGCGGAATACCCTGAGGTAGTGGGTGCAATTGACTGCATGCACATACACATCAAAGTACCAGCTGGTGAGCAGGGTAGGGCCTACATCAACTGCAAGGGCTTCCACTCCATCAACTGCCAGGTCGTATGCGATGCCCAGGGCATAATACTGAATGCGTGTGCTGGCTGCCCTTGAAGCTACCATGATTCCCATATCTGGCATCTGACGCAGCTGTACCAGACATTTGCCAATGAGGACATCCCTGACGGTCACCTAGTGGGGGATGCTGGATATACACTGGAGCCGTGGCTGATGACACCCATCAGAAATGCACACACACCTGAACAAGAACTCCATAATGAGGCACACGCATAAACACAAAATGTAATCAAGCGTGGGTTTGGGATGCTCAAGTCACGGTTCTGGTGCCTGGACACATCTGGTGGAGTCTTGCAGTACTCACCAACTACATGTACCCAAATTGTCATGGTATGTGCCATGCTACACAATATGATCCTGCAAAAACAGCTGCAGCAGGAACAGAATGGGGCAGGGCCACACAGCCCCCCCACCATTGCCAAGGCCTGCACAGGCACAGCATGACTCTGAAGAGGAACAACCTGAGCCTGCCCCAGTAGGCAGAAGGAGGCATGCCCAGTATGCCTTGGCCTTGGCAAAGAGGTAATGCATAGCACATACACTGGCTCAGTAGGAACCCTGGAAATGATACTTCTCTCTGACTCACACATAAAATAAAAGGGATGCCTAACTTGACACTACCTGTTTCCAAACATGTATAGGGAGTGTAGTATGTGCATACCACATAGGTAGCCCTGCAGCACCACCTGAGGCATGATTGCCATGTTTTAAGCAATATAAAGCAGTGCTAAGCAGCATTTACCAATAGTTAGTATATGTAAACAAAATTGCCCGTGTTAACTAGCGCAATGTTGGGCAACATTGAGCAATGTTGGGCAAGGTCGGCAAAGTCCTGCAAAGTTGAGCAAAGTCAGGTAAAGATGCTCATATTTGCTTTACTGTTCCTTTAGCAGTCTGGTCTGCCCAGCATGAAAATAAAAAGCAGTGATAGGGCTCGAACCCAGGATACTCTGCACTATAGTCAGAGTACGGAACCACTAAGCCATGATAGCATTTCAGTGGCACCAACACAGCAGGACAATTGTACACTAATGCAAACACAAAGAAATGCTGTATCATGCCCCTAAAGAGGCATATAGGTAACCTCCCCCACAGGCCTACGCAGACAGAGAACATCATGCCAGGCGGTGTGATGTGGGTTGTGTAGGCTATGAAGTCGCAATCTAATATACGTGACATTGGATACTAGGATCTGTAGCACAGTAGTATGCCTCAAGCCAGTATGATAGGCAACAGTATAGACTGAAATGGTGTACTGTACATAGCAGTGCAGGCATAGCAAATGTGTATAAGTGTCAGGTGAAACCCTCATCCTATGTACACCCACAGTAACAATCAGGTGTGCCCTTGGGTAGAAATGTACAAAGAATAGCTGCCCCCCCTTTATGTAGAAATGTTGATAAGTCTATGCAAAGTGTCTCATGGAAGCCCTGCAGGCACAGCATGATCCCTGTTGATCTATGACACAAAGGTGAGCCCTGCTGTAAAAATACAACTTGATTTGCCATACACATATAGTATAAATGCCTATATTGGGCGTGCTCACACACTCCAAAAAATGTAGTGGATTTCATTCAGCATCACACTGAAAGGTCATACTGGGCATGCCCACACACCTTAATAAATGAAGCAAATGTCAGGCAGCAACATACTGAAAGTTCATACTGGGCATGCTCACACACTTAGGCTAAATACGGATGTGATAATAAGGGATCTATGGACAAAAGTGGATAGTCATCTCTGTTTCCAGAAACACATACACAAAGTGGTCAGAAAATCATGCTATGTGTTCACACAAACTGTCAAGGTCTGTGCATGTAGGTCAAAGGAGGTTCCCACTACTCAGCGGTCATCAGACCCATCAGAGATTACCACAACACACTTGCGATGAATCTGACTAGGCATGTTCACAAGCCAGAAAGACCACTGAAGTACCTTAACAAGAAGATTACTGGCCTCAAATAGTTGCCCCATGCAGCAAGACTGAATGTAACCCAATCTGTACTCTGTTGCATACTGTCTACTGAGGAGATCTTTGCCCAACAGACAGGTCCATGTCATGGCTACACTCAGATCTGTTCTGAGTTACAGCTCAATGGCACTAAATATACAGACCCAACTGATATTGCCAACATCCTGGCAGACAGGATCAGTGTTAACTTTACCCCCCTCTCACCCATGAAAGAGCACATCTCTGTAATGGAAGACTGCAAAGTTGTTGTCATCACAGCTGCCCAGGTAAAGCACACTCTCCAAACCCAATATCACAGCAGCCGTGGGACCAGATAATATCCCAGGCTGTGTAGCATCTACTTCCCTGAAGTAAAATTTAACATGGAAGGTCTGTGGCTACTGAAGTTTCCAGAGGACTGCAAACTAGGAGCCATAATCGTAAACACTAAAAATGTGGGCATCCTACAAAAGGGCCTCACTGAGACAGATGGCTGTTGTCAAAGCCATGGGCTCTAGCTCAATGCCAAAAGGTGCATTGTCATCCCCTTTGTTAAAAACTCTGTAGCCAAGAACTACAACATAGGTGGTAGTATACTTCACACTGAAAGTGTGACGAGACCTTGGGTCACAGATGGACAGTGGACACAACTGTGATAATCACATTCCCACAGTAGTCAGGAAACTCTCCTATGTGGCACACCTCATCACAAAATGTGTCTCATGCAGAATAGAAGAGGACATTGTTCCCCTCTACTCATCGCTCACTAAAACTATAATAGAGTACAATGCCACTTTTGCTATGTACCTCACAAGACAACCACAACAACTGGAAAGCCTGCAGCAATACCTCAAAAGAGCATTACTGGCCTGAAATACATGCCATACACAGGCCATCTCAAAATGTTCCATCCGTACTCCCTTGCGTATCACCTACTCAGAGGTGTTCACTGCCTAACATACAAAGCTATGTCAAACACAGAGCTGTTGGACATGCTCCACGTAAAATACTCACAATCCCTCTGACCTTCAGACCCAAAACCACAAGTGAAATACAAAAGGAAGGGGTGTACCCATTTACCTTATGGATACCCACACCTTCAGGTTAGTGGCACTGCATGAGGCCTTGGAGACCATGCAAGTGCAACTAACATTGGGCAAAGCTGCTCATTAGACTGTAGCCTGCTACAGATCACGTACCTTGTCTCAGGAACCTCACTCAGTATTCTTGAGAACAGTGGAAAATACAAAGGTCCTGTCAAACACCATTATATGAAGGGATTACAACTACCCAAACAGTGAGTGGGAGAATTACTCATGTACAACGTCCTTTGCCCAATGCTTCCTAGAGTTTAAAAACTCTAACACCCTGGAACAGCTGGTCACTATGCCTACTAGAAGTGACAACATACTGGACATGATCATCACCAACATGGGGTACCAGTGTTCCACAACAGAGATAAACCCCTCACTGGTAATATCAGATCATAAAGTAATCACACTGGACATCCACATCCCACCCCCCCACCCAGTCAATGAAATCACTGTGAAGACATATTCAAAAGCAAACTGCACACTTCCCAAGACCAAAGTGGAACGTTCCAAAGACCTCTTGCTATAGGATAATGGTATACAATCTGCCGAATCATTTACAAGTGCATCCTATGAGCATCTACAGGGATGTATGGAATGAGACAACACAAATAAATCCAAGATGCACTCCTCCAAAAATAATACAACAATCAGGTGGTTGTTGCCCATAAATAAGCTAGACAACAGACGGAGGAAACGAACACATGATCACTAAAGGAAAGGCATCACTGACCATTATTAGTAAGAACAATGATTGCTCATAAAATAATCCAAGGACTGTTTCTAAAGACAAATAGCCAAGGAATGTAAGAATAACAACCACAAAGCCTTCGGTAGCTATACCAGACATGTAGGTATCAACTTCCAAATATGCTGTCAGCTACTGAAAAATGGAAAGAAATACACTGAACCAAATTTCATTGCCCACATCCAGGGGGGCAACTTCAGTGTAAACTCCCCCCAAATGGCCCTGTGTCCATCACAGAAGGATGATGAGCCCCAAATGTCATGGACATGCAGGTAAAGACAGCCCTCTCCAAAGCTAAGAACACAGCATCAGTGGGACTGGATGGTGTCCCAGGCTGGGTCTTACACTAGGCCCAAAACGAACTACACCCTCACCTACATCCACTGTCCAGACTCAAGCGTACCACAGGCTATGTACCCAAAGAATGGCATACACTAACATTCATCCATCTCCACAAAGGGGGTGCCACAAAAGGACCTGGAAACCATTGCCCTATATGTCTACTCAGCCTGGTCTACAAAGCTATTGAGCAAATTGTTATGGAGCCCATAAACAGACACATTGGAGACCTCCAGACACTGGACTCTACACATCTTAGCCTTGTTAAAGGCAGATGCTGTCTCCTACACCTAGTTGACTTATTTCAAACAGTTACCAAGGACATAGATGGAGGTGAAAGTAGTCCACACAGCCCACCTGGACCTCACTAAGGACTTTCTACACCATTCCCCACTCTGTCATCATGGACAAGCATACCAGCTTGAACATTAACAGCTATGTCACAGGATGTGTGGCCAACTGGCTCACAGATCAAACACACATGGTCAGAGTTGTGGGTGCTATGTCCGACTCTAAGCCAGTCACAAATGACATCCCACAGGTCTTGTTCCTGGGACCCCACCTGTTCAGTAGATACTGCTCAGAGGTGCAGGCAAGGCTAGGAGTTGTATGGCTGAACAGGTTTGCAGATGACTGCTAACTGTGGTCCATAATTGACTCTATGGCTGACACAGACATCCTGCAGAAGTGTCTTACAGAGACTGATACCTGGTGTGAAAACAATGCCCTCAAGCTGAATGCCAATGAATGCATAGTCATCCCCTTTGGTTAAAACAATGTGCACACAAAGTACCACATAGGTGGTAATCCAGTATGTATGGAGAAAGTCATTATGGCCCTGGGGACACAGGTAGAAAGCAAACTCCCCTTTGATGGTCACATGGCCAAAGTGTTTAGACATTCCTTCTATGTAGCCCACCTAATGTCACCTAAAGTAAACCACTTTGTATAGTCTGATGATGTCACCATCCTACAAATATACCTGTGGAAAGAAGAACTCACAGTAATGTGCATAGTGTGCCGTGTAAATGCCTACTCCTGTAGTATCATAAAGTAGTTAGGTAGGGGTTTGAATCCTGCACTTAACAAGTGTGTGTGTCTGTGTGCCATCTCCTTGGGAAAGAGCAACCTTTTTGGAGAGTAGTAAAACACCTTAAAAGTGGTATACTAATCATTGTCAATTCTGATGATGTCACCATCCTACAAATATACCTGTGGAAAAAAGACTTTCCAGTAATGTGTATAGCACAACATGTTAATGCATACTCCTCTAATATCATGAAGTAATTAGGTAGGAGTTTGAATCCTGCATTTGACAACTGTGTTTGTGTGTAATCACCTTGGAAAGGCACAACCTTTTTGGAGAGGAGTAGAACACCTTAAAAGTGGCATACATATCTATGTAAAGTGTGATGATGTCACCATCCTACAAATATACCTGTGGGAAAAAAGAAATCCCACTAATGTGTATAGCGTGTTGTGTTATGCATACTCCTCTAGTGTCATGAAGTAGTTAGGTAGGGATTTGAATCCTGCTACTTGGCAACTGTGTTTGCGTGTAATTACCTTGGAAAGGAGCAACCTTTTTGTAGGGTAGTAGAACACCTTATAAGTGGTATACTTATCTTTGTCAAGTCTGATGATGTCACCATCCTACAAATATACCTGTGGAAAAAAAATCTCCCAGTAATGTGTATAACTTGTCATGTTAATGTGTACTCCTTTAGTATTATGAAGTAGTTAGGTAGGGGTTTGAATCTTGCTCTTGACAGTTGTGTAATTACCTTGGAAAAGAGCAACCTTTTGTAGAGTAGTAGAACACCTTACAAGTGGTATACTTATCTTTGTCAAGTTTGATGATGTCACCATCCTACAAATATACCTGTGGAAAAGAGTCCTCCCAGTAATGTGTATCGCATGTTGTGTTAATGCGTATTTCTCTAGTATCATGACGTAGTTAGGTAAGGGTTTAAATCCTGCACTTGGTGAGTGTGTGTGCTCTATGTGTGTGACACTTTTGTTCAATGTGTTGTGGGTTTTGCTTTTACTACTGTATGACATATCAGTATGCATTGCACATGTGAGGTAGCTGTGTGGCAAATACATATACGTACATGTTACCTCAATTATTGCATGTGTGGGAACCCTGCTTTATCCAAGAACACAGCTGTCATCTTTGCCAGACTGTGCTGCTGCTTCCCAGACCTTAGGTCACATCTGTATGCTTGTGACAAGGCCAGCCACTGCAGTGATCCCTGGCCTAGGTCATCCGTGTCATACACACTCATTACGGTTTCTATTGAATTGTGTGAGTGAGGGTTTATGGCCGAGGTATATGTCAGGCCTGTTTAAATGCAGCAAAGTCTGTCAATGATAACTATTCATTATAGGTGTACAACAACCTTTGTGGATATGCATGCAGACCCCTTATTGCTTATGTGATCCAATGAGGGATTTCAAAATACCTTAGGAAATGTGATTATCAAAGGAGAGATGACGTAATACTAGGTTGCATGTACACATCGGTACCTGTTCATCATGTTGGTGACTACTACCTATGTGGTACTGTGGGGATACTATGTTCCGTAAAGGTGGATGACTATGCTTAGTTTGGCTTATAGCTTTACAGCATGGGTTTGACAACAGGTATCTGTCTGTATGATACCCTTGTGGAGGATGTGTTTGTCACCTGGAGAATGCATTATAGGCCACAGTATGCATTACCAGACGTGGACGGACATATCCCTACTGTGATTGCTTGTACCTAAGAGAGCTATATGCCAAACAGGAATGTTCTCAGTAATGGGTGCAGGTGAATACCACTGGTTACTGGCATAGTATAGTACCTGAAGGATCCAAATGTTGCTGTGTGTCCTACATCTGTGTGTCAGTTGTCAAGACATCATCTAACGATTGGTTATGGTCAGGCTGTTGAAGTTATGTATACTACCAGAATGCAAAACAATGACAGATAGTAACAGTATCACCTACAGCACAGTGTCAAACCATGTCATACACACGTGTAGTCAGGTTCCGAAATGTGTGTAGTACAATGCATACTGGCCACCAATAGAAAGTATGGAGTGTTACTGTATAATACAGA
Source organism: Protopterus annectens (assembly GCF_019279795.1). Classification (NCBI taxonomy): domain Eukaryota; kingdom Metazoa; phylum Chordata; order Ceratodontiformes; family Protopteridae; genus Protopterus; species Protopterus annectens. Next base: position 80,478,803 of record NC_056736.1, on the reverse strand, counting down.
GCATGTCACCCTGCCTATGTGTCCACTATGCACGTACATGCAGACAGTGCACCTCCACCATGTTCACAACTGTACACCTGCAAATCTGTGCTACACACATCTCACACATACTGTCCACTCTCTAACACATGCTGCCAATACTGCACACATCAGCCAAGTGGTACATTGGCAGACAATACACTATTGGAACTAACACTGGTGTAAACAACACTACAATGACAATCATAGCTATAATGCATCATGCCTGCTCAGCTACACCTTTAAGCATATCATTACACTCTATTGCTGACAACATGCTAACATTGCTATACTGCTATAAAGACACCCTGTGCATCAGCACCATGGTAGCCTGTTCCTGCATCGATGTGACAGATGACAGGAGGTGGCACAGGTTTCATCATATGCAATGGGTGTGTTGTTGGTTTGCCAGAGGTCTACAGTGAGCCATCCAATCGACATGTATGTGTGTGTGTGTGTGTGTGTGTGTGTGTGTGTGTGTGTGTCTGTGTGAGGGGCAAGAATACTGCTATGGGCCAATGTTGATGTAATGTGTGTGGGTATGTGTTAGCCCTAGGTGTCTGGATTATGTGTGTGTGTGTCTGCATGCACACAGTTCCACCATGTGGCTGCCATATATGGGTATTTGTGGGACAGCCACAGACTGTACCTGTGAGGCTTTACAGATCAGCATCTCTGGCCACGGATACAGTACCTGTGCCTGGCAGGGGTGCTACTGACACTATCAGGTACTAAACCAGACTGAGTACTATCCCCAGAGGTAGATGGATGTACACTGGACCCAGGTCCCTGATGGGACTGTCCAGAGTTGCACGTGGTCTTCTAGGACGTTCTATGGACAGTCCACCCCTAACATTGCTGGGGCTGGTACTGGCACTACAGGAGCAGCTGTGGCTTGAGGGACGTCCGCGGCAACTGCCAGCTGCTGATGTTGCTGGCATACATCCACGTCGACAACTCAACCATCCCGCACTCTCCTGACACATGGACATGACATTGCGGAGGACATCTAATGTCTCTCCCCAATGTCTATCAGTGACCTCAGTGTAATTACGGATCGCACCAGCTAGGTCACGGATACTGTCAATTACGATGGTGTTATGTGCCCTTAGTCCCTGTCTGGTGTACCATTCCATACGTGTCTGTGCTTCCATGACAGCCTGGAACATGCGTGAGGTTGTAAGACCTGTGGCACATCTGCCAGTGGCATGATGAGCAGCAGTGCTCCAACGAGAACCCCTGGACATCTGCCTATGTGGTACCCTTACAGACATCTGGGTATGGCTGATGTGTTGGGATGCATGTGCCATGGATACCACACTGTCCTGGCCAATGCCGACTGTACGCTGTCTCTCAGCTAAGGGCATTGGTGATGGATGTATTGGCAGTATGACTGTGTGTATGGATGGGGTGGACACTTGTGTACTGTTGATTGGTGGCCCAACGACAGACCCTGGCAAACATGCCTGTGCCTCAACATACCTGTCATCATTATCACTATTTTGCTCAGTAACATCAGTTTTCCTGCTGCAGTGAACCAGCCCAAAGTCAGCACCTGTGAGAGGAAGACAGGAAACACACTTTACGACCTGTACATGATGTCGGCACACATGAACACATGCGTACATGCACACATGCACACATGAACATGTGCACACGTGCACACATGCACACATGAACACATGAACACATGCACACATGCACACATGAACACATGCACACATGAACACATGAACACATGCACACGAATGCACTCCTCACTGAAACAGACACACACACACACACACACACACAAACACACACACACACCACCAGCAATCCAGAATGTACTCAATAGCGGGTGATGGTGGGGTACAGTATCACAAGGCAAACAGTTATATCACATGTGTCAGCATGCAGGACGTGCGTTGCTCAACAGCATGAAGTGCGGGTGTAGACAGCCCTTGCTAATAACAGTATACATGGCTTTGATGCATGTGTGTTGTTGTTCAGTGATTGGCCTCATCCTGGAATGTAATGTGTACATGGACACAACTTTGCTGTGTAAGTATTAAAAGCTCTGCAATATCCTGTGCACCATCACTCACAGGTATACATACCATGGCTGGATGTGTATCTGTGTGTCACATAGATATACATTTCTGATTAGAGCATCTGTGTCTTTAGCAGATAAATGTGGACACATGTTTAGCACATGCATGCTATGTATACACACAGGATGAGTGGTGCATGCATACCTGATGGAATACCATTGCTCAACATAGCCATTGTACAGTGGTTATGTTGAGTGTAAGACATATTGTGGCCATGCCAGTGCCAGCCATGACATGGCATGCTACAACACAACTGCAACATTAAACATCATACATACACAGTGTGTGTCATGTGACCTATACACTCAATAGCATTACAAGACATATATGTGTCACTTTGTACAAAAGGTGATTGCTATGCATAGTGTGTTTCGGTCCATATGTTTGCACACACACAACATTGAGGTGCATAGCAGTTAATGCTATGTTTAGTACTGTGGTCACTGTAACTGGATGGGGTGTAGTACCATGAGCCATCATCATGCAGCATCATGTGATCACTCAAGGCTACTAATGTGTGCCAGACCAACACATACCATGCTCTACCAGAACTGCTGTACCATGGCTACATTCACCATTTCACAGCCAGTTGTTACATGGGTTTGTATGGTGCCCAATAGGGGGCATTGCCTAACATGAATGTGTTATGTGTTGAAGAGTGTCGCACAGCTACATGAGAGGCATCTGCCCCTCAGGTATATTATGTGTGCTGTGCTAATGACATTTGGGATACTGGAGTGTGACCTTACAGCGGGTGTCTGAATATGCCATGTGTAGCATGTGAACGTGTACTGCGTATGACAAAGTTGTGTATGTTGTGTGCATGTGTATTGCCTCTGCCTATCCAATGTCCACTAGTGGTGAAGCCACAATTGTGTGGGATGCTCTGTGTATTGTATGTGTTTTAGGCAGCTACCCATGTTACTAGGATGTGCATAGTCTCATAGCAAACATGCACATCATGCCATTATGCATAGGTGTGTTACGTGTACATGGCCTACAGCTCACCTATGACATGCACATTTAATTAGCAATATTAAATGTAGAACACACTCACCAGCATGGGTCTGCTGCCTTGCTGTCACACCAGGGGGACCTACAAGGATATGAGACAGTTTGTCAGTGGCAACAACTGTGGCATTGCTACTGTGTGTCTGCAATCTTACAGTTGTACAATGGTTGACAGTCACGGGCCTACAGATTACATTCCTAATTATTAGTATTGCACAACACTAGGCACCACATCCTCTAACTACACAGTACACATCTCACATGAGCATGCTCTACCAATAGAGGTAACAGTAGCCTACGGCTATGCCATGTTACCTGCACGCTCCGTGTCAACTTGCTGGGTGGCTCCGGCCTCCATGATGATACATGTTGCTTGTTATTGTGGTTGTTGCCAGGAGCCACCTGGCTCAGGAGCAGCTCCTCCACTCTGGTGAGGGAGGGATGGATGGCTACCCCACCACCTGTGGCAAGCTGTTGCCTAGGGATATCTAACGCATGCTGCCGGACATGTCTAATTAAATCACTGCAGTGATGACGTACCTGCTCAAATGTCTGGTTATGCATGCCTATGTCATTTACCCTATGGACAAGATCTTGCCACAGTGCAGTCCGCTCATGCTGGTCCTGGCTGGTTCTGGAGAACAGCAGGGCATAGTGCTGAACCAGGCTTGTTATTATCTGTTCCTCCTCTGCCGTGCTGTAGGTGGGGTTACGATGGTGGGCCATTACCCTGGAAGACAATGAAACAATATGTGTGAGCAAGTCATGTGGCACACTTAACATTCTAAAGTACAGATATCAATTAACTGCCATATATAGCAACCTGTTGGCTGTCAGAGGATACACACTTTGAATACCACATATCAGTAATCAGCCCACAACTGCCTGACAATGCCTGGCACACTCTATATATCAAACCATGTTTTGCACAGCAACAAAGATAAACCAGTATGTAAAACTATACAACAGTATATGGCAAACTGTATGTGACAAAATGCACCACCTAGCCACAGGAGGTATATATCAAGCTAATGCATCAGGAAATATGTATTCCATTGCAATGACTGTAAAGTCCAGTTACAGTATTACCAGTATACCGCACTAGTCGTTGATAGCAAACCCCTGCCTAACATATGTGCACATTCGTTAATATAGGTGGCATACTGCTGTACTAGACTATACATGTTGCTAGATACGTACTTATATCCTGTAACACACATATGACCGAGGCCATGGTACAGGCATACCCACACACACATCAGACATACATACCAGACACAAAGGTACGGCAACCCAGATTACCTTTACCTGTGTACCATACAGTACTGTGTGCCTGAGGTATGTAATCTGTGAGGACTACAGGGAATACACAAAACAGTGGTTCCAAGAAATGTGGGCATACACCATACTGTGCTGTGTAGGCATACAGCTTCAGATAGTACTACAGTTCATACATGAGTTGGATTCACCAGCAGTAACACTCAATAAGCATACATGTACTGCTTTAGCCTACAATGGGACACCCCAATCGACACCAAGGGACTACGTCAGACCGTATGGCATACTGCTTTTTCTGCCTAGCAATTACATACACATCTTTTGCTGGGATCACAGCTAGGACACATAATACCATGACAGAAACAGTTTCCCACTAAGCTATCACACATATACAGAACTCTAACACATTCACCAACACATTCACCATCACACTCAGTCAACCTCACATAGCAATTATTGCAACAAGTTTATGTGGGTGTGTATCTCTTCATAGGTAGGTAATAGGCTATAGGCCCTAGGGCCTATAGAAGTCTAGCCATACGCTACCCTGGCCTTTGACACACAGGTAAGTATGTTTCACGTGGCCCTGTCAAGCAGAGGCACAGAGGTGATTCCCGGGGTGTATTTCCTATCTCCCATACAATCATCAGGATTATTTATGATGACTGCTAATTAGGAGCTTTGTTTGCTATTTATAGGTGGTTTGTTCCAGAGTATGGGATGTCTCTGACATAGGAATCTATCCCTCCAGCATGTGCTGTTTATTGAGGTCACAAGGTTTAGGTCCCTAGAGCGTGTAGTTTGTAGAGATTGTGATCTGTCTACGTGGAGCATGTCCAACAGCTCTGGATTTGACATAGCTTAGTATGTTAGGCAGAGGTCACCTCTGTGTTGGCAGTATGTGACACAGTCTAGCTGTGGGTTTGTGATATGGTCTGCATAGAGCATCTGTTTGAGGCCGGTATTACTCTTTGTGAGGTATGTCTGTGTCGTTTCCAGTTGCTGTAGATGTCTTGTGAGGTATATACCGCATGGGGCATTGTACTCTATAATGGGCTTTATGTGTGATGAGTAGAAGGGATCACTGACCTATATTTCCCTGGATGACACACCTTTTGTAATGACATGTGCCACGTAGACAGATGACATGACTAGTGTGGCACTGTGATTATCAAAGGGGTGACTACTGTCCACCTGTGTCCCATGGTCTCTTATCACACCTTCGGTGTTAAGTAGACTACCACCTATGTGGTAGTTCATGGGTACAGAGTTTTTGCAAGAAGGTATGCCAATGCACTGTCAACATTAAGCTTGAGTCCATGGCTTTGTCACCAGGCATCTGTTGCAGTAAATGTGACCCTCTCTCTCTCTAAATATATATATATATATATATATATATATATATATATATATATATATATATATATATACACACATACATATAAACATCCATTGGTGTACATGTAGATATACATATAGGCACATATACAGTCCACCTTTCATGGTGGGGATATCAATTATGCAAAGGTTGTGAGGTATACAGTTATGTCATAATATTGCACAGTGTTGTGCGGAATGCTTTGAAGGTGTTCGCAGTCCATGTAGCTTTAGCAGGCCTCACTAGCTGCAACACTGCAAACCTGACGAATCATACCCACAGCGTTTAACCACCACATGTCATATACCAGCACTGTATGCTGTCTTGTTTGCCACACACTACAACCTACATAGAAATATGCACATAACAACTTTCAATATGTTCACCCTTCACAAACAGTTGCAGTATGTCCCTTGCTCTATGCACATGCACAGATGCTAATATATCTGACACAGACAGATCTCTCCGTATGTGTGTGCCATACACACAGAAGGTCCACACTGTTGTAATCTCGTGTACCTCATGGCTGACCTGTTGGGCCTTGCTGCAACATGAACAGGTGTCACATGTGAGCACACAGTAATATTAGAGGGTGTATATATAGCTGCAAATGCTAGATTAGCATACTAGCCTGGTACAGCTGTTGCCAATGCTAAGCTACACATTAATATGACTATCATGCATTTGTTACTCTGTCACATCCATGTTTATATAACCGTATGCGCTACTCCCACAAACAGACATTGTACACACTACTGCACAGAACACAGATAACATGGATCAGCTGTTTGACATTTAATGCTAAACTACATATGTCACAGTCATATCCCACTGCACACAGCTACACACTGATTTCTCCATGCCAGTAGTTATACAGGGCATCTGTGCATAGATACGTACTGCTGCCACATATGGATGATTCAAACTATGTAGAGTACTCTTCATAAACATCTACTATATGCCAGTAAATCCATAGCGGTTACATACCTTTCCTTTGTATGTGTTCATATTTGTCGGTTTTGTGTGTTTTGTAATAGCTTTTATTTGTATAGCTTATTATTTCTTTCAAGATATATTTCTTTTTTCAATGTAATTATTTTTTTCTTTTCAATATATTATTTGTTTTTCAATATTATTATTTTTTTCAATATATTTTTCTTTTCAAAATATTTTTTTTCAATATTTTTTCCAATATATTATTTATTTTTCAATATTATTTATTTTCAATATATTTTTCTTTTCAATATATATATATTTTCAATATTTTTTCTTTTCAATATATTATTTATTTTTCAATATTATTTTTTTCAATATATTTTTCTTTTCAGTATATATTTTTTTAATATATTTTTTCAATATATTCTTTTAGTTTTTCTTTTTTTTCAATATATTACTCTTTCTTTCAATATATTTTTGTTGATCTCTTTTCTTTTTTCCTGCTGCTGTTGTCTGCGTCCATCCATCCATCTTTCTCTCACTCGCTCTCTCTCTCTCTCTCTCTCTCTCTCCCTCCGTACTTGCAATGAAATGAATGCATGTGTGGACAGCAAGTACAGCCTGCTTTTATAGGTATCTGCACATGTGCATGTGATGGCCTCTGCACCAATTGGTGGCCACCATTTGGCAACTGCATGCAGCCTGCTGTGTGGTACTTGCAGTACTCACTGTCATAGCAACCCAGTGCTATAAATTGCTAAGTCAGGTAGGCATAGCCCTTTCAGCTTTCCAAAGTGGGGACCATGCTTGTTTGCTGTGGACACCGTTGTATAAGTCAGAAGGTTGGTATACTTCTATTAACTGATGCTAGGGGTGTAGCCAGTGATTTGAATGTTGCACTCAGACCTGAATGTTGCCACTTCCAGTACACAGTTGACAGTGTAGAATTGTACTCACCCCTACAAATGCTAACACAAGATATATGGGAGTATGTAGTTTCTTTTCTACTCATACAATTAGCTGCCATACATACGTTGTTATTGAGATGTTTTCATTTGGCACATGAACTGTTTGGGAACTGCTGTACTGTGGATATTAATGTACTCACTTCTGCACAGTTTGCGCTTATTCTTTTGTTGATATTATCACAGGATGCTCATGAAAACTGAACAATTCCAGTACTGAGTATGCCTACCTACATCCTTGCTGTACCTTGAACACACATGTATTTTGTACATTTGGGTGGGGATTGTCCTGCGATGATACTGTGTGGGGGTTGTAAATTGCTGCTGTAACATTATTTACTGCTAGAATGTCTGCTTCTGTTATCACAGTCATGTAATGCAATTCCACAACAACTGCTGGCAAAGTTCCACAGAACAGGTTTTGTGTTATGGCATTCCTATCTTTCCTTTACATTCACTCATTCTGATGCATGATATATATATTTCAGCAACAACCTGCTGTATATCTACTGTAGCTTAGTGGTACTTCATGCAGTCGAGTGTGTCTAAGGTCCGGGGTTCGAGACTGACAGTGATGTTTTATTTTGCTGCTGAGCAGAACAAGGCCCCTCATATGCAGGGTGACTAAGGCACTTTTAAGCAGTTGTAAGCGGGTTTGCGCAGGTTTGCATGACACTTAGCAATACTTAGCTAAGTGCACACAAGCGCACACCCGTGCAAACCTGCTAACTACTGCTTAAAAGTGCTTACTCCCGCTAACCCCTGCGCTCATTTCTTTGAAAGAAAAGAAAATGGGGAGATAGGAAAGTGGTGAAAAAGGGGCACAAAGAGGGAAAGACAGTAGGGAAAACAGCTCGGGATGTGCAGGACGGGTGTAGGGAAGGTCCATAGCTGCCCATTTCTTTAACAGCAACAGCTGTGCATATACTAGTAATTTGGAGGGAAATTTGAAACCTTCCACTCCTGAGAGAGGGGTGAGGACAATGAAGTATGTCATACTGCCAATTGAATTTCAGTTTATGAGTCCAGCGGACATTTGTGCAAAATGGGCAGCTATGTATGGGTGTAATTTTTTTGTGGGAGCAGATTGCCCATTTTTTTTTCAGGTGAGAGTGGAATGTGGGGTAGGGAAAGTAGTTATATTTTGGGAGGTAGGTTGGAGAGGTAAACAGACAAGACAAACAAGATGCATACAGGTGCGGAATATGACACATGGGGTGGGTGAACACCATTGATGGGAAAGGATGTTTGGAAATCGCAAGCCCATGAGCCCACAGATGGCAACAGTGGAACTGAGATCCCCACCCATGGGCAGTCACCACTGTACCTTCACAGCCCGGAGGGTGGCTGTGCTGGGGGCTGTGTAGGAGGGGCAGGCTCATCCATGAGTCGCGCCACTCTTGCCTCGAGCTGGCATAGAGGATCAGCGACTGAATGCTTGATCTCCCTACGCACCACAGCCCGGACCGTTTGGAGGGTGATAGGTGGCCCTCCTCCAGCCACACTTGCACGGGGGGGGGGTGAGCCCCATCCCCTGCAGCGCTTCCACCCGAAAGTGGCACAGGACCAATGGAGGAGAAGGTCCCGGGCTGGGAACCGAACCTGCTGGTGCCAGGTGCCATCGCCAACTGAGGTTTACAGGTGGGTCCGCTGGGACCAGCCTTCCCATACGTTCTATGTTTAGGAGGATTTAATGACAATATGGGTTAGTAATAGCCAACAGCATTCCAATTTAGTTGTAACAGCATACAGTAGTATTCCCATTAACTCAACACACCAGAGTTCTAACAGTTGAACAGCAAGCATAACACATGCATATATAGAACAACAGTGGACACTCCAACAGCATGCAGGATTGATTGGTGACAACAGGCCACCAAGATTGTGGTATGTGAACAGGGCACATGCAACATAGTAAATGCAGATATTTATGAACCAATAGGACATGTGTCCCAACAAATGTTATGAGATTAGACATACCCGTTGAGGTGTGGAATTGCATTGTTTATGCACATACAGCAGGGTGTAAAAAGATACCTCCATTAACAACTTATACATACTTATAAGTTTACACTACATTCCTATTGACTACAGTTATATATCCCCTACATGTATTATTACACTAGGCAATGTCCATTAAATTGTGAAATGGGTTTTGCTAGTTCTTGATATACCTGACCTGTATCTGACATACAAACTGTCCTGGATGCAGATGTAACTGCTACATATTTATATATTTAATTTATATTTATATATCTACATATCTGGATGTGTTCAGGTGACATTATCAGGTATATGTTGACAGCCCCCTACATTTCTAGCAGCACACTGACATTTTTGGGGAACACAATAACAAGCTACTCATGTGCCAGATTAACCTGTACATGCCGGCCATGAACCGACAGTTGAGGACTGTGTATATGCTTAACAGCTACTGGCACTCCCTTCATCCACTTTATATGGGCCTACCCATGTGTGGGTTGACTGCGCTTAATACAACAGTACTATTTCTATAATGCAAGGGTACAACAACATATCGAAGAAAGTGACACGGACACACTCCAGGAATTATACCTTTATTAATTACATTACACACTTTTCTAGTGGCTCTCTCATTTATTTGATATATCAGTGCATGCAGAGGTCTTTTATTCAAGACATATTATACCTTTATTAATGGGTTACACCACCTTTTCATGCTGTCTCACTTATTTTATATAACAGTACATGCAGAGAAGTTATTCAACACTTATTATACCTTTATTAATGGGTTACAACACTCTTTTTCAGGCTCTCTCACTTCTTTTATATGACAACACATGCAGAATAATTAGTAACCTGCCTGGTGGCGCAGCCTTAGCAGCCTATCTGCATAGGCTTGTTGATTCGCAGCACGGACACCTGCAACTCTGAAGTAAATGAAGGGATATTGAGATATACCCATCCATAATATAGACTAAAATAGCAATCCTTACATACTTCATTCCATGGCTACATACTCAGTAGTGGGGCATTTTCCGTTTCATGGGCCTCCTATATCCACTGGTTCAGTTGGTCCTCCTTGCGTCTCTTCAGGTCTGACTAGTGGTGTCTGACCTGCTCACCAGTCCAAGGGACGCCTGTGGCACTGGTGAGATCATGTGCTAGATGGTTCCAGGCTTCCACTTTGTACTCAGTGCCCTGAAACTGGCCCTGCAGGAGTCTTGCATCATGATGAAGGACGAGGAGCCAAACCATTACTTTTGACTCCTCAATGCCCCACTGTTGTGCTCAAAAACGAGAGCCCTCTCCTACACCAGCCATACTGTCTGCAGATGGGAGCTACAACCAGTTATGGCAATTATTCCCACCTCTGGAGCTTAAATGTGCCTCATTTCCCGCACTTATTTGTGATTGGCCAGTTTTGAAAATTCTCAGCTAAAAGCAAACCTGCTTAGCAATGGGTAAACTTCCATTGATATATATGAGTGTGTTGGAAATGCATCCATATGTAAAGCTGTCATGGCTTAGTGGTTTAGTACTGTGATTATGGTGCATAGTATCCCGGGTTCGAGGCCTGTCATTGCTTTTTATTTTACTACTGGCCAGACTGGCTAGGAGGTGTGGCTGTGTTTAGCCGACTTTGCTCAACTTTGCCCAACATTGCTCGACGTTGCTCTACGTTGCCCGACGTTGCGCTAGTAAGCTCGGTGCACAGCTCCACGCAAACATGTTTTGTTTGCGCTAGTTGGCAAGATGCGCAGCTCCGCGCAAAGCCATTGCGCTAATTAAAGCAGTGCCAAGCTATGAGCAATTTTACTTAACTGTGCTTAATACTAGTAAACTTTGCTTAGCAGTGCTTCACATTGCTTAGGATACGTTACTTATACATTTATCAGTATGCGTGACCATTCCACCTTCTTATATATATATTAAATATCGTTCACTACTACATAGGCTATTTCAATGCACTTTACTAACATTTAAAAGGTAAATGCCAGGAGTTATTTTTATGCACAGATTTCCAACAGAAAATGGGAAGGGGAGTGGTGGGGCTCGAACCGGGAATTCCTCCTCTTTGTGCAAAGGCTCTACCACTATGCTATTGCTATTTGGCTTAATTTGCATATACATAGTTTATTATCCTCTTTGATGTCTACACTGCTAACTGTAGCTAAGCAATGGGCAAACCCGCGCATACATGCGCAAATACAGGCAGCTATATCGGGAATAAAAAAAAATAAAATGGAAAGATTTACATTTTAAACTTGTACAGAGATTTAGAATGTGGGGGAGTGTAATGTTGGGTATGTAGACATTTGAGCGGACTCGCTCATTTCTCTTGACATTTGCAGTTTAGGCACTTGCAGGCATGTGGATATTTGGACTGCTCGCTAGTCTGACACGCCCCCTGCAGTTGTGCATGCTCCGTGTTAACCTTAGAGTTGAGTCAGCGTGCCCTCATGAATATGCATGACGCGCTGACATCATACTCTTAGGCTGCCATTTCCGAGTAAGACTTAGTTAGTCTTACATGGAGGATTAGTGAATCCTGGCCTTAGTGTAGTGCAAATCAGTACTGGTAGCAGCTCTTTAGGAATACTATCCCAATTACAAACCCATTGCCAGATAGATTTCACAATAATGTCAGTCGCAGACTCCAGCAGCAAATTATCACCATTTTCTCCAATTTTCTTTACTCAATATTTACCTCATACATTTAGGTTGAGGTGTTAGTATAACATTTAAATTTCCACTGCCACTCATCATTATGTGCAACTAATGTGCACTGTTTATATACCATGGTTAAAGTATGTGTGCACAAAATATATTGTAAGATTAACAATCCATGGCAAACTTAAAATGTATACGCAAATGAGATGAGCAATGCAAATGGCTAATGCATAACATCACAACAGTACAGTGGACGTAAAATGTTTGCACACCCCTGTTAAAATGCCAGGGTTTTTGTGATATAAAAAATGAGACCACAATAAATCATTTCAAAACTTTTCCCACCTTTAATGTGACCTATAACCTGTACAATTCAATTGAAAAACAAACAAATCTGTTAGGGGAAAAATATAAAAAATAAAAAACGTACAATAAGCTGGTTTCGTAAGTGTGCACACCCTTAAACTAATACTTTGTTGAAGCACCTTCTGATTTAATAACAGTATTCTGTCTTATTGGGTACACACCTGACATCATTTAAAGAGACTCTGATTAAGCAAGCAATAATGCACTCCAGGGTGTGTGTGTCAATGTGTAATTAATGCCCGCCCAGAGGTGTTATGGGGCCTAACGCCACAGACGGAGGGCCTCTACCCCCCCTGGAAAGGCATTAATTACACATTAACACACACCCTGTCGGGCATTATTGCACTTAGACAATGGGCTCGCTGTAAAATTGTTGTGTTTTACTTGCTTATTTCTTTTTTTAAGTACTATATTATTTTTTATATATTTTTAATGTAAAATACTTCCTCCTCCTACTGTTTCAAACTTGCTGTAGTATATGTTAATGGTGTTGGAGGAAGCATTTTACATCAAATATATATAAAAATAGTATACTACTTAAAAAACATAAGCAAGTGAAACACAACGATTTTACATACAAACCATTCTCTCTCCCATACACGCATACAGTCTCTTCTGCTTTCACACACATACATATACACACAGAGTCTCCTCTGCTTTCATACACATATCCACTCATACAAGATCTGTCTCATCCTCTTTCTCAGTCTCTCAGACTCCAGCTGCTTACACACATTCAGTTTCACTCTCTCTCGATCTCTCTCACAGGCATTCTTCTCTGCTTACATACATGCATTCACTCACACATCATTCTTGCTTTCTCTGTCACTCTCTCCATTCATCTCTCTGTCTCTCTATCTCTCTCTCTCTCTCTTTCTTTCTCTCACACACACACACACACACACACACACACACACACACACACACACACACACACACACACACACACACACACATGCTCGCACACACACACACACATACACACACACACACGCACACACACACACACACACACACACACACACACACACACACACACACACACACACACACACACACACACACACACACACACACTGCATTTTCTTTTTTTTTCTCTTTTTATTTTACACATGCTAAATAGCAAAAGCGCTGCTTAGCAAGTGTAAAATAATGGCTTGCTCACTCTCTTTCACGCATGCATACACACACACACACACGCACATGTACCTTTTTGTATTCTTTTTTTTTATATTTTAAACTCGCTAAACAGCAAAAACGCTGCTTCACTCCGAGCTCCATGGCGGCTTGATATGCTGCTGTGAAGCGGTGGACTCATTCTTCTCTGCAGGCATTACTTGTACATTAAAACCCTGCTGGAGAATGCTCACTCTCCATTCAGGGTATTGATGTACATTTTGTCCATTGTCTAACCCCAAATAAAGTTCATCTGTTCTAGTAGGATTTTCCTGACATCTACTCAATTGCCTGCTACAGCAAAAGCCATGGTTCACAGAAAGCTTACAAAGCATCAAAGGGATCTCATTGTTGAAAGGTATCAATCAGGAAAAGGGTACAAAAAAAATTTCCACAGCATTGGATATACCATGGAACACAGTGAAGACAGTCATCAAAAAGTGGAGAAAAAAATGGGACAACAGTGACGTTGCAAAGACTTGGACATCCCTCCAAAACTGATGAAAAGACGAGATGAAAACTGGTCAGGGAGGCTGCCAAGATAAGTACAACAACACTAAAGCAGCTGCGGGAACTGGCAAGTACTGGTTGTGCAATACATGTGACAACAATCTCCCGTATTCTCCATATGTCTGGGCTATAGGGTAGGGTTGTAAGATGGAAGTCTTTTGTTGCACAGAAAAACATCCAAACCTGGCTAAAATTTGAAAAAAAAACAGTACATCAAGTCTCCCAAAAGCATGTGGGAAAATGTGTTATGATCTGATGAGACCAAGGCTGAACTTTCTGGCCACAATTCCAAAAGGTATGTTTGGTGCAAAAACAACACTTCTCATCACCAAAAGAACACCATCCCCATGGTGAAACATGGTGGTGGCAGTATCATGCTTTGGGGTTGCTTTTCTTGAGCTGGAACTGGGGCTTTAGTCAAGGTGGAGGGAATTATGAACAGTTCCAAATATCAGTCACATTTGGCACAAAACCTTCAGGTGTCTGCTAGAAAGCTGAAGAGGAAGAGGAATTTCACCTTTCAACATGACAATGACCCCAAGCATACATCCACATCAACAATAGAATGGCTTCACCAGAAAAAAATAAAGTTTTGGAATGGCTCAGCCAGAGCCCAGACCTAAAGAGGGGTGTGCACAAGAGATGCCCTCGCAGTCTGACAAATTTGGAGCTCTTTTGCAAGGAAGAGTGGGCAGATATTGTTAAGTCAAGATGTACTATGCTGATAGACTCCTACCCAAGAAGACTGAATGCTGTAATTCAATTAAAAGGTGTTTCAACAAAGTATTCATTTAAGGGTGTGTGCACTTATGCAACCAGCTTATTGCACATTTTTTTATTTTTTATATTTTCCCTCTAATAGCTTTGTTTGTTTTTCAATTGAATTGTACAGGCTATAGGTCACATTAAAGGTGGTAAAAGCTTTGAAATTATTTATTGTGGTCTTATTTTTTATATCACAAAAACCTGGCATTTTAACAGGGGTCTGTGCACTTTTTATATCCACTGTAAATGGAAGTTTAAAGCTGAATAAAAACTGCACACACTTACAAGCACAGCTACAGCATGCAATATCTAGAATTTATGTATATAACACACATACATCACGGTCGCCTAACAAATGTATTAGTGTCATCGCCTGTGTTTGTTTTATGCTTCCATATGTACTTGCATGGTGAAAACATTATAATGATGATCAGGAAAATAGCATTGAACACCTCGGACATAAAATAAATCTTGGTATGGCTTGTGGCACACCAATAACAGGAAATTGTAAGTAAAGTTATATTTAACAAACCATCACAGTGCAGACTTACAGCACTGCAAAAAGATTTGGAGCTTAAAAACTGCATGACAATAAAGGTCAGCCAGCAGCTTTAAGAATGCTGAGGCAGCAGAAACCCATTCAATAACAGAAAAGGCAGACTATGCATAATTCACTGAGAACTACTACCCATATATACATTTGCTACTACCTGTTATGCAAACTTAAGTTACAACACAAGCGACAAAAATAGAAAACATTCAAGTCAAAAACATAATGCCAGGTGAATACAGGTGTCTGTCATTTAGGTTGTGTCAACAAACAGCACATAAGCTCAATGTAATAACAAATATCTGTTGATAACAGATAGCACTACATTCCAGTGAAATTCATATAAACATTAATGTTATTCGCAGTAAATTCCTACATATAACTCATATCTTGCAGATGCATTATTAAACTCTTACATAACACTAGCATGCCTGAATGTCATAGGACTACACATCCAACTTGAGGATTTAAAGATGTTAATACTATGTCCTGAGCCATAAAAGTGGAATGTCATATCACACAAATCTCTCCCTCTGCTGCTCCCCAAGCCTGTGCATTCACTCTATGCACAATGCTCTCTCTCTTCCTGGAATGATCTTTAGCAGTTGCAAACAGAAAAAGATGATGCATTCTACCAACAGAAGTAGTGCTTAATCTCAGTACATAATGACTGCTATGTACAACAAAGGACAGTGAAAAAATATTTCTCAGTATGTTAGCAAGCATTACCTTACAATACAATTTCACAGCTTGAATATTTAGTCGTTGATGTTTCACACTTAGTACTGTGCCCACGAGGACTATTACAGAGAAAGAGGAGTAACCTAGATTCAAACCTACAACTGTTTCTTATGTTTATACTATAAACTAGAATTCTACCTGCTTAGCTAAGCAGTCTTTCTTACCTTTGCATGACTTGATGGAAGTCAGACAACTTACAGCTATTAATATGCAGGGAAGTATTACACACACTAACAGGTATGCTAATATAAGATGACATTTTCTAATGAACAGACATACCTAACCATCTGGACAAAGACCCACCAATGTTAATAGTCAGGTTTACAACTGTCATAGTTTGCAAGAAAACATTTGTCTGCATTTGCAACACATAAATAGTTATTAAAGAAATTACTGTACAACTGTGTTATAGAAACCAACAAGTACAATATTTAGGAAGGCAGTTAAGTAAAAGAAGCAATGGATTAGAACAGACTGTTATGTAATTTAAACTGCATAGTTAACATATGTATGTATGTTGTGGTCTTTTGGATTTTCCTGGTTAGTGGTCGTCACAGCGGAACTACGGTCTGCTAATGATTGGCAGTAGATTTTCACGAACACCGAGGTGCCAGCTCGACTTTCAACCTTCAACGAAGGCACACCCCTTTACGCATGTCTTTTGAACGCCCACCCAACCGCAGGGAGGACATGCAGACTACACACAGAAGGCACTCCCCGCACTCCAGCCAAGAATCGAACGGGAGAACCTCTTGCTATGAGGCAACAATGCTACCGCTGCACCACCGTGGAATGTATGCATGTATGTATTATCCAGTATTCACATATACAGCATTATCAATGGTTTCTAGAAGCTTTGTGGCCAGCAGAGATATGCATAGTCATCTGTGGCCTAAGAGCTATAGGAGTCAAGGCACCACATCCATGCTAGAGGCATAAAAATAAGTACTGTATAAGATACCAAACAAATATAGATCATCCATATGCAATGTGCAACAGTACATGAATTACTGACAATAGTGTTTATAAAACAGGCTAAATGGGGAGCTGGACGCACAGATAAGGTAGCAACATTTATACTGTGCTATTGCACAGCCATTTGAGCTAACATATATCATATTGCTCTCAATATTGTCAAAGTCTATAGAATAATGATAGAATGTGCATTTATCAACATTATAGACCTATCATGTATCAGCACACCAAGTTTAACTTTCATAGTTGGCATAAAAATAATCGTATGCACTTTAAAAAAAAAAAAAAACTATGACCCAAATTATTGCACTGTTGTGGGATTCAAACCTACTCATACAAATTAAAAATAAGGGCAGACTCCACATGACGAAAGCAGACATGGATTATAAAGGACTGATGTGAATTTTAAACTGTAGGATTTACTAATGAATGCATTATTTAGCATTCACACATACAGAAGTATACTGTAAGATATTTCTAGAAGCGTTGCAGATAATGAAGAAATGCAAAGAGATCCATGTCCAAAGCATCATAGGCATAAATGCATCACAGCCAGCCCATGCCAGATATGTAAAACTGAAACCCTGTTCTGTATATGTTAGCAAATAAATATAAATTTTCCAAATGTGTTGTGCAATAGTACATAGATTACTGACAATAATGTTTAAAAAATAGGCTAAATGGGGAGTTGAATCCACACATAAGCAAGCTACATTTATACTGGCCCATTGTGCAACCATTTGACCTAACAGCTATCACCTTTCATTTGATATTATCAAAGTCTACGGAATAATGATGTAATGTGCATTTATCAATGTTATAAAGCTATCATATGTTAGCACACCATGTTTAACTTTCATAGTTTGTATAAAAATAATTGTATGTACTTTAAAAAATAAATAACTATGACATGAATTATTGCACAGCTGTGGGATTCAAACCTACTCATGCAAATTAGGAATGAGGGCAGTCTCCACATACTGAAGTATAAGACTTACAGATCCACACTTATGGTTCTTGCATTGTGTCAACAAGCCTCACACATATTTCAGTCATGATGACCTGCATTGATCTTACATTCATTAAAATGATGAAAGTAGACATGGATTATAAAAGAATGTAATTTTTAAACTGTAGGATTTACTAATGTATGTATGACTCAGCATTCACACATACAGAAGTATACTGTAAGATGTTTCTAGAAGTTTTGCAGATAATGGAGAAATATGTGGTCATCCACAAACAAAACACTATAGGCATTGATGCATCATGGCTATGCTAGATATGTAAAAATCTGTACTGTAAAGTTACCAAAAAAACAGAGATCATCCATACATGATGTACAAAAGTGCATGAGTTACTAACGATAATGTTTAAGCAACAAGCTACACTAGATTTGAACTCACACATAGGCAAATAGCATTCACTTTGCTATATATTTCCTAACCTGTTGAGCTAAGGGTCATCACAATTCCTTAGAAGTTTTTAAAGCAGATCTTATGGAATAACAGTAAAACTAGTATGCTTGAAATCCATATCAATATACAGCTATCACCAGCAGTCCTGCATAATGTTTATGCTGGCCTAGTATAGTTGCGGATAACCTCAGAATGCATTAATATCTGGCTGTTAACTTTAATAACTAGACAGAAATTTACTCCATGCAAATTGCTATAATTAATACAGATATCCTTGGAATACATTTGAAATACAATGCATCACATAAGCAGATATGTTTAGTACAGACATATATGATAATGCAGGTGTTAAGTAGTGGGGTATGAAACTTGCTATATGTATTTGGTGGCTAGAGTTGGACCTCTGCAACCCTTCAGTGAAGATTCTCTATGTGCCTTCTAATGTAGGTCATCAAAGCTGTGGTGGACCTGCATGCCAGTCTGGTAGACCCCAGTTCATCTGTAGTGCTCCCTTGAAATCCAGTTCCAGATGTCTATCATCGCAATGTTTCAGGGGTATGCTTGTATACTCTGCACATGTCCAGCATAGGCCGTGAGCATCTCTGTTATCCCTTCCTCTGTCCATTTCAGCTGAAGCCTTCTCTTAGTCAACATCTTTGTTGGAGTAGTACTGATTACAGAAAAATGCCTTTGAAAAATGCTAACTGAAGTCCCACTCATTTAACAGGTAGCAATGGTATAACAAGAATATGTATCAATATTAGATTTTAAGGTTGGCACACATAAGATAGTGGCAGACTGTTGGAGGGAATTGGGCATCTGCTGCACAGATATTCCTGTTTATTAATGCCTATTGGGTAGTTGTGCTGACCACTGTAGACTTATGCAGAGCTATTGGTTAATGCTCTGAGATTCAATAACTTACACAGACATTCAGTAATGGGATTCCAAAACACTGAATGCTAATGAATCTCATTGATTATGTATGGGTCAAATGGTACTAAAAAGGTGTGTGTAGTTAATTAAATTCACTCTGGGATATAGGTGAATCCAAACGAGCTTCCAAAAGTAAGCTGTCATCCTCTTGCATTGCTGCAGTAAAATACAATGCTATTATCACATACTTATGTTCACTTTATGCTGTGTAAAACAACTGAAACATGTTTTCATTCATATGTCGTTTATACTTTTTTGCATTGCAATGTGTCCACTACATAAAGAAGTGGGGTAGACTTCCACAATACATGCATATGGGTACATGTTCATCAGTCACAAGGTTTTTCCCATATGCAATTGTATGGCTACAAACCAGCTCTGCTGAAGTGCAGACATGAACAGAAACAACATGTATCATAGTTAATGCAAAATAACCTCTAACAGTATGTTTGTGGAGACTGATGACTTACGTGTTTATCCACAAGTCGTATGTTCATTGACTGATTTACAGATACGCTCTGATGCTGAATCATATAGCAGTAGGCAGTGCCAGTACATTTTAAATGAAAGTACCCTTATCCTCCAAGGGGTACCTTTTGGGGTTAATATACAAAAGGGAAATTGTAACACCAAAGGCATAGTTTATATAGCAGTATGTGAAGGGTGTGGGCATTACTATGTGGGTAAAAAAGAGAGATGATTAAAGAACAGGATTTATGAACACATGTATGCCAAATATTAATAATGCACTGTTCAAGCATAGTATTGAATGTCCCAACTTCACTAGTTTTAAATTTGGAATTTCAGAGGTAGTCCCCTAATAACCTCAGAGGGGAATGGTGGGAATTAATGTTAGAACTGAAAGAATTTCAATGGCAGATAAGACTGAAGACAGTTAACCCCCCAGGCATGAATGAGAATATATCTTTACTCCCAATTTTGAAAAAAGGGCACTAATATTATAAACAATATGTTATTATATAAATTTTATAGCAATAGTGTTAAGAGCTACTGCCTAGTTTATAATCTATGAGCATTAGATTTTATATATATGGTTAAGGATCGGTAAAAAATGTCAAAAAAACTAGCCATCATTTTTGCACAGTTTATATGACGAAAACATTGTATTATTCTTAATGCTGCCTATATACATATTTTCAATGATACCTTTTTATGAATGCATATATTTTCTATTATGTAAATTTTCTGAAATGTACATGTTATGGTACAGTGTTTTGAGCTCAAAGGTATCTTTGCAGAACACACAACAAAGTCTTTTATAGTTTTTTACATTTTAAATGTTAGTAAGCTTTACTATAGTCAATGACTGGGCACTTTAATGACTAATTAATTAGCCAAATGAGTGTAGTTTTGTCATATGGTTGTTCTGATGAAGTCCCATTATTAAAGTTTGGAGAGATGAAAGTGCTTTATGGATCTAAGTGGATTTTGTGTGGATTTATAATAAATAAAGCTGGACATTTTAATGCAAGGCTTTGGTGCTTGTTTTATTGATCTCTAGCATGGCAAGGTATATTAAGAGGTTTACTTTGTCTTTTTTGGTTACATTTACCTCTTTACCGCTGGTAAACTTCATTTCTTATGGCAGTAGTTGTGATAACATTCAATGGAATATAGTCAGTATATTAGGATGTCTTACATTTATGTTATTTCTTGTGGTGATATGTAGTAAGAACTGCATAACACGTCATTCTCAAATGTTGTTTTACCACCTTGTTTCTGTATAAATGACAGTAATTGTGTCATATACCCTATCAGGACTGTCACATTTGTGATGCTGTTTGTCACTGTCTATGAGATGCATCCCCCATTACTGAGGTAGAACTGCTAGTTGTATTAGGATGTGCATATAACTGTGGAAGCACCATTGTTAGAGTACTGGAGTTGTGGCATGTTGGTTATGTGTTGAGTGCTTACCTATTATAATATTCAGTGACATGAGTTTAAATCCCACCTCTTCATACATGATCTATACAAATGTTGAAAAGATTAATAGTTGTGCACATGTATGCTGATGATGTTAGGGCATGTTAGACCAGCTCTTAAGACATGACCCAGAATTTTTCACATAGCTATGCAGTGTAAATAAGGGGTAAGCCATTCATTTGACAAATACTTTTAACATTATCATGTAAATATGTGACCTCCTGTAGAAAATCTAAGATGTGGAATCCTGTCTTCCAGATATTGAACTGTAATAGTAGAGACAATTTCTCACATAGAAAAAAATCAAATTATAATAGAAGTTCTGCATCAGCATGGGCATAACCTGCTTGAATAAGCATGTGGAGCAATCAAGAGTGGACAGATCTGACACACTTGATAAATGTTGTGGTTAGTCACAAAAGTTCTACGGAGGCCTGTTGATGACATTGGTCTGACAAGATCCTCTGTGCCAGACTCTGCCACTATGAGAGGGCAAGGAGCACCAGTGGAGGTGGGCCACCATTGCCTCCCTCAGATGGGATAACCAATTTCCTGGCCTTCAATCATACCACCTACCAAGACTGTTGGATACCAGGGCGAGGTACTGAGGCAGGTGTTCCAGGACATACAGACATGTCCAAGGTTCATGAAGAATGCAACATACACCAGTTATTATTGAAGGCCATTATCACACAATTCTTAATGTGTTGCTATATTTTGTTACAGCAGCAGAACTATGCCATGGATGTGGAAGCACACCAGATGTGGATGAACAATATAAGTGATAAAGCATGTTATCTTACCAACACAGTAGATAGATAACACTGTAAGCAATATGTGTAATGTGTTTTTCACTTGCATAGGCCCATCAACATCGGAACATCAGCAGCACATCATCATAAGTGTATCCATAGTCTGTTAGTGTGATCCTTGGTTGCTGTGTGTCTCTGTGTCCTGTTATGACTGTGGTGTTTACTCACAAGTTGTTGTTTGTGTACCATTTTAACCTATAAACACATCATCTCAAGAGATGTGCCAGGAACCATCTTCTATAGGCAGAGTCCTGCTAAGGTTGTTCAACTGTTTCTATTGTGCAGCACTATTTAGCACACCTGTGATCTATGATATTTTTTCACTTTGGTCAGTCCTTGGGATGTTGTAATTAATCATACTGCTGTATGCTGTTTATTGTGTTGTACCACAGTGTTAAACATCACATTATACTATGTGTCATTCATCAGTGTCAATGTACAGTCCCTGCTTTTTATTTATGTTTGTCTTCATACATTCCCATACACTGCATGGACCTATATTTTTTTTGTGGTACTAGCTATTTTACTGCTACCTTCCCTTGTTAGTTACCTGTACAACCACACCTTCTGTTGTGCACCTCTCATGTTTGCTACACATTTACCTGTGTGGTCCTGCTTGGTGATGTACCTTATAGGGAGACCTCCTTCGGTGATATTTCCTCTGTATACATACAGATGTGTTCCTTTCTGAGTGTTGTATTTATATGTCCTTACATGTATATCATATGTTACTGTTGTGTATGATATTCAATGTGGACAAATAATAGTGTCTTTCTATTAGTGATTCTCTGTACTACTGTTGTGGAGCAACATATGAGCATCACTGTTTAGCCTGAATACATTTGTATCTGTGGCTTATCATGACTCAAAGTTGAGTGTTAGGCCCTGTGCTAGGACATTTGGCCACATCCTTTGTCACCTCTGCCTATTTCTTCTCAACCCTGTGTCCTCCCAATCATCCTATGGCATCTATGATAGCAAAGTATCAGATATTTGGGGATGTTGTGCTAGGTTATCCATACCTGTAGCTGACAGGCCACCATGTTTTGATGATATCATGTTGTGAAGCATGGCACACATGGTGATCATCTGTGATGTTTTTTTTGGTGTGCACTGCAGTACCTCCACTGATGTGTCTAGACATCTGAAGTTTACTTTCAGCAAACCAAACACATGCTTGATGGTGTTTCATGTCATCATGTGTGCTGTGCTGTAGGCATCTGTGCCAGTGTTTGATGGGGCTTTGTGTGGTGTTACTAGTCAAGGCTCCAGTGGATAACTGCAGTCACCTGTTTTCAGGGAGATGAGAAGGAATATTTGATCATCTTGCATCCTGCGGTAATGTCTAACTACTGCTTACCATATAGAGGTGGTTGTGTACTTATTACGAGCCCATCCAATATTTCACCATGTTGGAAAGCAGACCTCAGGGCACTTTCCCTCCATATTGCTGCATCATGCCTACTACCAGGGTGTGTTACCATGATATTAGTAATAATCTGTAGAGCACACTACCTGATAACTGAGTGATGGCCACCTATTTTTATTGATGTACTGTCCAGCATAAGGTAGAGAAGCTGTTTTGCTTGGGATGCAGCTGTAATCTATTGCGTGGAGGAATGAGGGATGTTGCTCATGGCATAGCACTGCTGCATGACATTTCTGTGCTCCTTGGCTGCTGTTGCAAAATGGATATATTCATCTACCTTGGTGCACATTGCTGGCAGGAAATGTGTAAGAATGATACTTGCAGCTGTCTAGGACACTCCTACAGCATCTCCCATATGCCACTGAAAGGTTCCAGAGGCCAGTATAACCAGACCCAGGCACACTTTTGTTTCTGTTGGTCCTGGATTAACCCACAGACTATGAGCACACATGTGGTACACACATACTGCACACATCCTGCACCATCTATCTATCTAATCTGTATCTATTATTTCCCATTCAGAGAGCCACTTTAACTGTAGCCTGACTTTGCACCTGGATGCCTGCATTATGAGAAGCCTTGCAGATTGTTCTCTATTATGGCCTGCAGTACCGGCCTGCTGTAGTGCATTAAATGCCAGTTGCATTTTTTAGTTATATTTGGAGAACGTGCAGAATTCCTTAGGAATTTTCTGAATATACTCACATTAATGTTTAGCACATATGGCCTCCACTGAGTGTTTTCAGAAAGTTGTCAGTGAAATTTTGTGTCACATTTAAATTGCATTGGGTGCACCCATTGTATTTGAAATCTGGTGGTTGTGTGTGGGATCCACAGTTATCCTATGCTGAAGTAATAATTGCTTCATTCAGCATGCTGTCCTGTCTGCAACTTTCTTTGGGAATCAAGCCCATTATTTGCTACCAGTAATTTGACTAACAGAGTATTTAATAAAAAATTCCTCTAACTTTGATAACCATTTTAGGCAAGTGAAACAGTTTGAACAGTGTTTATTATGAACTTTACATGTTGCATTTCTTTATACAGTTATTTCTAGGGAAAAATGATTGTAACTAACTAAAATATTGTTGGATCCATATGAAGGCATTTCTAACATTATTGTGGATTTACTTTGTACTATATTGGAGCTAATTTTACAGAGCAATATCTTTGTATTTGGAGAACAAGTATTTAACAAAAAGGAGTAATGATGGGAGCTTTAATAAAACCTACATATGTGATATATTTCTTGCAGCATGGCAAGAAAAAGAAGCATCAAAATTAGATCTATTAAACACTGCAGAATTTATTTTAGGTTTATTGATGACATTCTTATCTTATGGAATTCATCATCAATTGAAAATGGTTATGTTTTGTTGAGTTATTAAATAATACCACTTCTTTTTGAAAGTTTGAACTGAATTACAGTAGTGAAGAGATTAATTATTTTGACATGATGATATACAAGAATCCAGGAGATCAGTTGTACACAGAGTTATTTAGGAAAGACATAGTAGCAATAAATATTTAGATTACATAAGCCAGCATCGTTTACATGTCAAGAAGGGGATATTCAAGAGTCAGCTGATATGCACTTCCGTGCTTCTAGACTGACAAGTGAGAATTCAATATTTTTAAATAAGGCACATGAAGTTATACATTTGTTTTAAAGAAAGGGATTATCCTGAGGCTGTTATAGCACCTATAATTTTGCATATTTTAGAAACCAGAGAAAACAATTCATGTACCTGTTACTAAAATTGGTTTTACTGACCAAACCAGAAATAATTACAAATCTGATCAAGTTGAAATTCCAGTTACATTTAGTACTGGCAGCAAATATATCAAGAATTTAGTAAGAAAGCATTGGGACATTTTTAAAGGGCAAGAATCCTTAAGCACTTTTGTGGAAAATATTCTTAAATTTGTAGACAGAATGGGTAGGAATATTAGAAATTATTTGGTGAATGTGATACAAAAAATGAAAGGAGATTGGGGTTACTAATGAGACAAATTGAATGTTTGCCAGTTTGGGCTGTAGATAAATGCAGGCATATATCAATCAGTCCTCATGTGGTTCATTTATTTAAATCTACTGCCAATCATTAGCGGATCGGAGTTCCGCTGTGGTGACCCCTAACCGGGAAAAGCCGAAAGACAGCAACAACTGTTGAGGAAAAGAAGATTTCACTTGTGAAACTATGGTGTACCGTGAGCAATGCCAAACTTGTAACCATTTTTTATATAGGAAAAGCTGGTTGCTTGAGGAATGGGTAGCAGAATATGCATGGGCTATCAAAAAGGAGTATGAAAGGCTTGTCCTAAGTAAACACAGTCAAAATGTCACAGCGTCAGATTTCATTTTTCACTAATGGAAGGGGTATCATTAGATTCTGGGAGGGGTGATTTTGGGGTGTGTGTGATTTAGGACCATTATTGGAAAGGCTTGAATAAATGAGGCAAATGAAGTTGAATGCATTTAATAAACCAGGTTTAAATGGAGGGGTTCATTTAGCATTTCTTTAAAGTTGAAAACACTTCAATATTAAACGTTTGGTGCAATTGGCTGTTTTGGATCATGTAATGAAGTTTTTTTAATTTGTATTTAAAATGATAATTTAAGCTATATTATTCAATTTGAAGAAATTCGTGGTACAGTTGAGTGAGAACGAAAGCACTTACTGTTTGTAATTAAATCGAGTACATCTGCTGGACAGTTTTGTGTTTGTTTTATGTCAATAATGTCAATTGTATTTTGGAAATCAAACAAATAAACATGCACAAAATACGATAATACATCAGGTTCAAAAAAATTATAGCCTAGACACAATAACGCCACCCCTCCAAAATGACATATCTATTCAAAAATCTGCAGAGAGTTAAGTATCAATAATCATCTCCCTCTCTGTCTGTCTGTCTCTCTCTCTCTCTCTCTGTATATACATATATATATATATAGAGAGAGAGAGAGAGACAGATAGAGAGAGAGAGTAAGAGAAAGAGGAAGAGAGAGAGAGAGGGAGAGAGAGAGAGAGATTATATCACCAGTCTTACCTTTACACACTATATATAGAATGTTTTCTACTTGATAGACTTCCATATCCAAACTGATTACAGAATTCATGATCTAGCACATAACCCCAGAACAATAATCTTAATTAAAAGGTTAATACTAAGTTCTATTACAAAGCGTTTTAATTTACCCTTCCCGATGTGGATTAAGAAACTTGCATTATATAAATAAACCACATATCCTGAAAATACTCAACCTGGCAAATTTGCATGTATCCCAATAAACTGTTCCATATCACTGATATGAAAGGGCATCAGATGTATCCTTTGACCTATACTAAACATGTCTAGGGATACTACAACAGGGGTTTTCCCACACTGAAAGAGCCACCATCATTAGAAACATCATTATGTTCTTCTGAAATAATGTCATGCGCAACATCAGATGAAGCAGCAATAGCAATGAGGAGGGGGCTATAGAAACCAGTTCTGCAATAGGCAATGGACCTTCAGAAGGTATTTGAGTGCCCATAACAACAAGGGTATATGTTAATTTCTCAGATGGCTCAAACTGTACAGGACAATATGGGCAGAAGTGACTATCATGATGACATTTTGACAAACCAGGAAGCACTAGCATCTAAGATTGTTAGTTTTGCAACTTAAAGTACACTGATGCTTTGAAAAAGGTATAGCAACATCATCCATGGCAGAACAAATGTAAAGCTTAAGTGGCTGACCATGACATCTTTTGATACTTGTGTAGCCCCTATTTCACTAGAATTATCTGAATTTTGACAAAAGCTATTCTCATGGTAGAGATCAGCATGAGTTTTTCAATCCCCATTCCAAATACCATACTCAGAATGGACAGTTTTACAACATGTCTCCATGACAAGCTTAACATCTATTGTGTGCATATCCATAAAATTGAACAATAAATGTATTTGCTTTCTGACACTTTTTTTTATTTTGAATTTGATGTACAGCAACTAAAGAACAAAGATAAAAATGTTTCTTTTTGTTGTTGCTGAAAGACATCTAAAAACCTATTAACATTACTAGAAGTGTTAAAAGCCACATCAATAAACTTGTTGTGATTAATGCAAATAATAGCCCTATATCTTCTATGTTAATACCTAATGGCTTTAGAACTTGCAACCAAATAAAATGTCTGCTAACAGTAATAGAAGTACCTATTACAGAAATTATTTTTACATTTCTCCTTGCTGGCACCATAGAAATAGACAACAGGGGATTATCAGGTGGAAACAGTGCAGATTTCTTAACCACATCTGCAAAAGTAGACAAGGAACCAGAAGCATAGCTGACTGCAGTGCAAAAGCAGCCAACCACCACCATCCCATCTCTTGATTAGAGAAAAATCAATTGAAATTAAGAAAAAACATCAATAGAAGAAGTCATGTGTATTGAAGATTCTGAAATTGCAAAACAGTCCTTTTCAAGACAGACTGTTATACTAGATCAGGAAGAAGAAAGATCATTGTCTGCCTTTGAAAACTGAGTCATCCAAGTGCACACATACTGTCGTTAGCATTATCAGTAGCTGTAATGTCTTCAGGGGGGTCTGGAAAAGCAGGTATATCAGGCTGAGTAACAGCAGCAGAAACAGCAGTGGTGTCATACGTTCATAGGTTCATAGGTTGGTGCTAGGCTATCAGCCCTAGGGCCTATACAAGCCTAGTCATAACAATTCCCTGGCTATTTCTTCCCACAATATTTACTTCTCTGGATCCCTGTTTAGCAGGGTGACTGACGTGATCCCCGGGGTGAATTTCCTCTCTCCCATCCAATCATCAAGGTTCCTTTTGAAGAGGGCCAAAGAGGCGGTCTGCTTGACATGTATGGGCAGTCTATTCCAGAGTCGGGAGAGTCTCTGGGTCAGGAACCTATCCCTCCAGCATGTTTTATTCATTGTGATGACAAGGTTTAGATCCTTGGAGCATGTGACTCTGAAGGATTGGAATTTATTTAAGTGTAGCATGTCTAACAGGTCTGGGTTTGAAATGGCCTTGTATGTTAAGCAGAGATTGCCTCTGAGTAGATGATATGCGACAGTGTATAGCTGGAGTTTTTTTTAGACAGTCAGCTTAGGGCATCTGCTTTAGGCCTGTGATTTTTTTTAGTGAGGTATTTCTGTGGCCTTTCCAGTTGTTGCAGATGTCTTGAGAGGTACATATCAAATGGGGAGTTTTATTCTATAATGGGTCTAATGAGGGATGAGTACAGTGGGACAATGAACTCCTTTTTCCTGGAAGAAAAGCCCTTAGTGATGAGGTGTGCCACATAGAAGGATTTCCTGACTGTTGTGGTGATGTGGTTATCAAAGGTGAGACCACTGTCCACCTGTGTCACTAAGTCTCTTATACTTTCGGTGTTTAGTGTACTGCCACCAATGTGGTAATTCACAGGTAAATGTTTTTATCCCAAAGGGAATAACTATACATTTCTTGGCACTGAGCTTGAGCCCAGGGCTCTGGAACCAACCATCTGTTTTTGTAAGGCCCTTTTGTAGAATATCCATATCATTTTGGGATTCAGTAATGGCTCCCAGTTTGCAGTCATCTGCGAACGTTGTTAGCCAGAGTCCCTTAGTGTTGGTCTGTACTTCAGAGAAGTAGATGCCAAACAAGAGTGGTCCCAGGACTGAACCCTGAAGTGCTCCACTTGTCATTTGTCTGGAGCTGGATTTGGAGTCGGCTACTTTTACAGTGTGGGTTCTGTCAGTAAGCCAGTTGGCAACCCATCGAGTGATGTAGAGATTAATGCCCAGCTTTGTAAGTTTATCTATGATTCCAGAGTGGAGGATGGTGTTGAAGGCCATGGCGAGGTCCAGATAGGCTGTGTGGACTGCCTTACCCTTGTCCACAGCTCTGGAGACTGATTCAAAGAAGTCAATCAGGTTCAATAGACAAGATTGGCCCTTCACGAACCCAAACTGGGTGGGGTCTAGTGTTTGAAGGTTGCCAATGTCTTTGTTTATAAGTTCTATGATAATACATTCCAAGGCCTTGCAGAGCAGGGTCATCAGACTGATGGGGTGGTAGTTTCCAGGATCCAAGGTAGATCCCCCCTTGTGGAGTTGGATAACTGTAGCTGTGCACCACTCAGTGGGCTCGAAGCCTGAGGTGAGGCTATGATTAAACATGACACTTAACTGAGGTGCCAGTTGATTTTGTAGTTCATGTAGTACACAGCCCGGGATGTCATCTGGTCCCATGGATGCTGTATTCTTAGCTTTAGAGAGTGCCGTTTTTACCTGTGTGGCCATTATTACCGGAATTTGGCAATCTTTTGGTATTGAGATGGGCCCTTTAGTGGGTGAAAGGGGGGTGAATTTGGCACTGAATCAGTCTGCCAGAATATTGGCAATATCCTTGGGATCAGTATATTTAATGCCATTCTGTTGTAGCTCAGAGCAGATCTGAGCATTGCCATTTAGATTCTTGACATAGCTATAGAATGCCTTGTGGTTGTCTTTGGAATCTTTGGCAATTTTATTTTCGTAACTAGCTTTGGAGGATTTTATGAGGGATCTCAGCTTCTTTCTGAGGCTGATAAGGGAGTTTTTTGCATCCTAGGATTTTTCTCTTTTCTCCAACAGTTTCTTCCTTTTGTTGTAAAGTTTGTTTATGGTAGGGGACCACCAGATTGGCTTCCGTTTTTTGGATGAGAGCATCTTGGTTCTATTTGGGATGGCACGATTCATGCACGAGTGGATGTCCTCATACAGTGCCTTAGTGTAGGATTCAGCAGTGGAACTTTCAGTTCCTGTCTGCATGGGTGTCATGAAGTTTGTCACTTCTGACTTGAGTAGCATGAAGTTGGCTTTGGAGAAGTTTTTTTACGGAGGTTTCCTTACTGGGGATGGGGAAGGATGTGGATGTCAAGGGTGATTAGCTTATGGTCAGTCCTGACCAATGAGGGGGTGACCTTAGGTGTAGAGCATCGATTTCTCATGTTGGTAATGACCAGGTCTAGGATACTGGAGCCCCTGATGGGACTATGGATTAGTTGATCCAGGGCATTGGAATTTATGAATTCCAAAAACCGTTGGGCAAAGGTGTTGTTATACAAGTAGTTTTCCCAGTTAATGGCAGGGTAGTTGAAATCACCGTGTATTAGGGTGTTTGGTTGTATCTTAATATTTTCCAGTATGTTTAGAATGGTGTAGTGACAATCTTGGGGCATGGTGGGGGATCTGTAGCAAACTACAATTTGGATTGAAGTCTTACCTAGTGTTAGTTGCACCTGTAGAATTTCATACGCATTGTGTTGGGCAACTAGCCTGGTGGTTATTGTCAGCAGTAAGCCTAGAATTAATAGAAATGGAAAGTTTCAATCTGAAAAAACAGCATTGCTAAGCAAGTCTCTAGCAGCAACAGAAACATAATAAGTCATTAACAAAAATGACTAGCATCTTGCAAATAAAAGAGTTCACAAACAGAAGCAAAGTTATTGTATTAAAGTTTTAAAAAAGACAGAGATGCAATTTCAACAGTATTTGTAACAACTACACTTACTGAAGTAATAATAGTACAATATTTATTTATTTATTTATTTTACATTTGTTGACCGGGCTAGTCTAACTGGAATAAAATCCATTTTCAGTAGAGGCCCGGGGAGAAAAGCTCCAACACAGATAATTTTATACAGTAAAAATAATAAGTTCAAAGCAGTATAACAGTAGTAAAATAGCTCTAAACAGTAACAGCCATTCACATACACAATATATGACTGTAATAATTGTCTCAAATTCAAAGAATTATAATGATAATTAAAAAAGGTCTAAACAGAATACAGACATACAGATTAGGTACAGTTGACATTACAAGGATACCTAGTTCATGCTGAAGGTGATATGCAATGCAATAGAAATAAAAACGAATTAGTAGTTTTCAATTGGAAGCAGGATAATAGAAAGTATATACTGTTGATGAATTATAGAAATGTATCATATGATACAGTGAGATAAAGGTATATAGGAAGCAGCAAGAGTATGTAAATCGGTGGAATATACTCTTGTTAGGAGCAGAGAGGACATTTAGTCAGGGTTGGTACAAGGACAAAGCCAGTGAGAACTGAGAAATTGTTTTATTTTTAGTTTAAAGAGTCTTGTGGAGGTCAGAGATAGGAGTTCAGAGGGAAGTCTGTTCCAGTGTTTGCCTATGGAGTTAGAAAACAAAGAATCTCCAGCTGAGTTGTTGGATTTGTTGATAGTAATAAGTGGCTTATTGGAGGAGCGTAGGTTCTTAAGATTGTTGTAGGGGGTAATGAGGGTAGTCAGTATAGGTGTATAGGTGGGGTAGTACAAGCTCTTATGGATAATAGTGAGTTGTTGAGATAGTATCTGGTTATGAAACTCTAGCCATCCTAGTTGTTTTAGATTGTTGCAGTGATGTGTTCTAAAAGGAGATCCTGTGGCAAATCTAGCAATGGAGTGATAGGCAGTAGCAAGTTTGTTTAGGTTATTTTTTGTGAGATTGGTGTATATGGGTGAGGCATAGAGTAAGGTAGTGATTAAATGAGTTCTAGCTATAGCGATTTTGGTTGAGGCAGTAAGGAAGGGTTTGATTCTGTAAAGGGATCCCAGTTTATTATTTACTGTTTTTATAGTGATGTTAGTATGAGTGTCAAAGTTTAGATTATTATCTATGGTTATTCCAAGAAGTTTGGTGGTTATGTCAGGAGATATGAGAGTCCCATTGTTAGATGTAAGAGTAAAGTGTAGAGGGGCAGACCTACGAGTAGGAGTAAAAAGTAGGAGTTTAGTTTTTTTAGGGTTAAGTAAAAGGCAACGGTTTAAAAACCATTGTTCCACTGTGTTAAATGCATTTTGTGTAAGGGATTGTAGCTCGGTAGGGGTATTAGCTGAGCAAATAATAGTGGAGTCATCTGCATATTGAATGCAGGTAGCATGTGGGATTGCTAGGTGGAGGTCATTAATGAAAATGGAAAATAACAATGGGCCTAAAATGGAGCCCTGGGGGACACCAAGGGAAATAGGGAGGTGAGAAGATAGGTTACCTTCCCATAGTACTGCTTGTTGTCTATTTTCTAAGTAGGATTTGAACCACTGTAATGCTAGAGTATCAAGAGAAAGAGATTTAAGTATTTCAATAAGGAGCTGGTGATTGACCATATCAAAAGCCTTAGATAAATCAATGAAGACAGAAGAGGAAAGGGTATTGTTATTGCGGTTAGAATTTATACAGTCTGTGAAGGAGAGAAGGGCTGTGGTGGTGCTGTGGTTAGGTCTAAATCCATGTTGACAGTTGGCAAGTAAGTTATTATCAATTAGATGGGTGAGTACTTGCTTATGGACACATTTTTCCATTATTTTTGCCAGTGGAGAGAGTAAGGCTATTGGTCTATAGTTTGAGATGTCAATGGAGTTACCACCTTTATGAAGGGGGATGATGTGTGAGATTTTCCAGATAGATGGGATATTTCCTTCGGTTATAGTTCTGTTTATGAGTATGGAAATGGGGAGGGCTATGGCTTTGGCACCTTTTTGCAGGTACTCAGCAGGTAGATGGTCAGCAGAGGGGGTAGTAGGTTTCAGTTTTTCTAGAAGAGAGCAAATGAGGGATGTAGGAACTGGTTTTAGCTGAAATAATGGAATAGGGTAAGTTGAAGAGGTGGTTATATTAGTGGAAGTTGGAGATAATTGCTTAGCTAGTGTTTGAATGGTATCTGTAAAGAAAGAATTAAAGGCATTGGCAGTTTGTGTTGGGTTGTCTTGGTTAGAGCCTTGTGGGATAGGTGTTATAGATTGGCCTGCAGAATATAATATAATATTATAATAGAAGTTATAATAGAATATAACTGCAGAAATGGCAAATGCTAGCTTTGGTCGATTGGAACATCTTGCTGAGTTTCTAGATGACCACAGAGTCTTATGACATTTCACTTTTAGCATTGCTGGTACCAAAAACTGCAAAAACCATGTTTTTTTCAGCAAACTGTAGGTATTCTTGGGAGTGTTGGATGGAAATAGCATCTGAGCAAGGTAACTAGTTGGGTAAATGAAGTATTCTTCAAACTATGCAAATTATAACATGTTTCTTCTGACATGGCAATGACTGAAAACAAAGTAGATTACTTCCTCCTGGTGTCTCGTTCAGACATCCATTGGTCAGTAGAAATATAACCTCAAGTCTCCCCTGAATAAAGGGGAGTGGTTAATTTAGCAATATGTACAGAGTCAACAAATGCAGATAAACAGAATCAATAATTTATGTACATCCTCTCATTCCCTTAGCTATTTTCAGCAAAAGGCAAAGTAGTCAACTGCCTAGGGTGTTAGTCTGCTAGGTCACCTCTTTGTCATCCATTTGCTATTTTTTTAGTAAAGAAACACAGCTTTAGCATTTTTGTCATTTATTTACTTATTTTTTTAGTAAAGAAATACTACTTTGGTTTGTTCATAAAATAAATTTACAGCCTGAAATGATGTATAGGGGAGGTGCTATATACCTGATATAACCACTTGATTTGTGATCTGTCTGCTCTCTCCCACACATGATTTAGACAATAAATCTGGTGCAGAACACCTGGACATTTTAGACAACAAAGCAGATGTGATGACCATGATGGTAAAGTAGTGTGTTTCTGTAATCTGAGGGTGAAGTAAGTTGTTTTTAAATGCTCACAGCTAACCAGATATTCTCTACAGTGGACAGTCTTGCAGCACAACTGTTGGAGTACTTTAATATTTATTTATTTATTTGTTTTTATTTTACATTTGTTAACCGGGGGTGTTTGACTGAGCCAAAAAGGCCCTTTTCAGCAGAGGCACAGGGAGAAAAGCTCCACAAAGAAAAATTACAGACATATTTAGTTATTTAGACATGATCAGTATACACACAAATTACAAGAGACATGTTTTTACAGTGGTATGCAGCACATAAACAGTTACAGTGGAGAGAACAAACAAAAAAATATTAATTTTAAAAATGAAGGTAATTAATAGATTTGTGGTGTACAGCTGAAAATTGGAACATAGGTAGAATACAGGTATAGTACACAGGTACAGTACATACATTGTAGATTAGCAAGTGTTTGTAAGATTGAAAACTATTATCAAGTACTCTAGATTTAGTATGTATACGTTATCCGCTTTCACTAGCCTGATGAGCAATCATGGCACTATCAACTTTGCTTGAGATGTTGCCTGATGAGGTCTTTAAAGGAGGCTTTGGATGATGTGTTTTGAATGCTAGTAGGGACAGAGTTCCATTTTTTAGCCACTGAACTACTATATAGCGCATCTCCAAAGCTATTGTAGCTGTTGGTGACTTCTAGTAGTAGTTTGCTTGATGATCTAAGAGACCTTTTGGCTGAGTGATGCTGTACTAGGTCTTTGAGGGCAGGACACTTATTGGGGAGGTAATAGATAGAATGACAGAGGCAGAGCTGATTGTAGGTTACGAGGTTGGGCAGTTCAAGACAGTGGAGCTGTCTCAAAGCAGTACAGTGATGAGTTCTATATGAGCAATTTGCAGCAAAGTGGGCAATTCTGTTATAGCAGGCTTCCATTTTGCTTAGTTCAGTTTTGTTGAGATTAGTCAGAATGGGAGATGCATAGAGTAGGGTGGATAGAAGTTGGGAGGAGCAATGGCTGATCTTGTGTTGTTGGTAAGAAATGATTTGATACGATAGAGTGACCCCAGTTTGGCATGTACTTTTTTAATAGTTAAGTTGAGATGACTATCAAATTTTAGGTGGGAGTCTATGGTTATTCCCAATAGCTTAGTCTGTGCCACTGGAGCAATTGGAGTAGCATTTGTGGAGTAGATAATGAATTGACTGTTAGTGTTTTTGTTAGAACTGGTTATAATC
Organism: Protopterus annectens; assembly: GCF_019279795.1. Classification (NCBI taxonomy): domain Eukaryota; kingdom Metazoa; phylum Chordata; order Ceratodontiformes; family Protopteridae; genus Protopterus; species Protopterus annectens. The sequence goes on along the minus strand of NC_056736.1, from coordinate 80,442,969 downwards.
ATAAGCTGAGTTTTCTTTGGATTGAGGATAAGTTGGGCTTTGGTAAGGTAGTTTTCAATGTCAGAGAATGCTAGTTGAGTTGGTTGCAGGTGGGTGGGAATGTTTTGTGCAGCTCAGATTAAGGTAGTGTCATCTGCATACTGAATGATAGATGCATGCTGTGTGGAGGTATGGAGGTTATTTGTGAAGACTGTGAATAGTAGTGGTCCTAAGATAGAAGCCTGTGGGACTCCTATAGTTATGGGCAGCTGAGGAGAGAGAGAATTTTCCCATTTCACAACTTGGTACCTGTCAGTTAACTAGCTTTGGAACCAGGTAAGAGTAGAATTTGATAGGTGATATTGGTTTAGTTTTTTTAGCAGGACTTGGTGTGAGACTGTGTCAAATGCCTTGGACATATCCAAAAAAAGAGTTGACACCTGTAGGCCTTCATTTTTGAGATGGTTTACTGTGTCTGTGAAGCAGAGGAGGGCTGTAGTGGTACTATGGGCAGGTCTGAAACCATGCTGAGTAGGTGACAGGATGTTGCTGTCTAGGAGATAGTTTAGCATCTGGGTATAGATGCATTTTTCTAGGATTTTGGCCGGGGGGAGAGTAAAGCAATGGGTCTGTAGTTATTAAGTTCAGTGGAGGTCTCGCCTTTATGTATGGGTGTAACATAGGATATTTTCCAGAGTTTGGGCACATAGTTTTCAACAACTGATCTGTTTATGAGAGTGGAAACTGGGATAGTAATAGCATCTGCTGTGAGTTTCAAGAAATAGCTGGGGAGTAGGTCGGCTGCTGTTGATGAGGTTTTTAGTTTGGAGAGCATGCTTTTGATTGAAGTGGTGGAAACTGTTTTGAGGGTAAAGCTTGTATTAGTGTTATTTGTGTTGGGGGGATAGTGAGGAAGGAACTGTCCTGTGATACTAAGGATAGAATTGAGTTCACAAAGTGGGAGTTGAATTGTGTTTCGATGGGAACTTTAGTGTCAGTGGTGGTTGGTTTAGGGGTAGCCTTTTGGGTGGATTTTAGTAGCTGGTTTACATTTTTCCAAAATTTTGGGGGGGTTGTGTTGGTATTTAGTTTGTAATGTTGTGTAGTAGGATTTTTCTGTCCAGCCTAATGCATCTTTTGCATGGTTGCGCAGTTCTTGGTACTTAGTTAGGCTCTGTGTTTCTTTGTTTTTTTGATAGTAAAGCCAGGCAGTGTCTCTAGACTTGAGGATTTGTTTGGTTTCTTTACTGAGCCAGGGGTTTGTAGAGGTTCTAACCTTGATTTTGTGCAATGGAGCAACAGTGTCTAGGTATTGTACAAATGTTTTGTTGAAATATGCTACAGCCTGGTCAAGTGGGAGGGTTTTTAGTGGGGTCCAGTCACAGTTACAGAGTAAAGTGTTGAGGACCTCAGGAGAGAATTTTTTGGTGTTTCTAGTGGATATATAGTTAGTGGTTTTGCATATGCTTATTTTACTACATATAAAGTATATTATGTTGTGGTCACTTAAGGTGTCTGGGAGACTGCCTGTGTGAGGGTACAATGTGGAGTTGTTAGTTAGGACCCAGTCAAGGATGGATTCCCTTTTAGATTTTTTATCACATCTAGTTGGAATTTGGAAATTTGGACTAGCTGCTGCTAGACATGGAGATTTATTAGATTACTTGGTGGTTCGGATATACAGGTGAACCAATTTAGGTTGAAGTCCCCCAGAATAAGTGTTTCTTGTGAGTATGTGGAAGAACACCAGGATAGGAAGTCTTCAAGGCTAGCAGGTGTATTACCAGGTAGAATATAGATCACAATTGTGGTGATGACCTTTTTAGGGTGAAGTTGAAATTGTGAGATAAGTATGTCCCAATTATTGGGGGAGGAGTAAGAGTTTGGTAATTGACGGACAGTTAAGTTGGACTTGTACAGTAAGGCAGTTCCACCTTCTTTAAGAAGTGGTCTGTCTTGTCTAATGATATTGTAGCCGGTAAGGAGAACTTCTGAGTTAGCTATGTTTTTATTTAGCCAGGTTTCTGTTAAAGCAACTATGTTGGGGGAGTAGTGTGCTATTGTGGCCTGGAGTTCAGGTATTTTATTTTTGATACTTCTAATATTGATATTTATCACTAAAAGATGGTTGGTTTTGCTGCTGCTGTTGTTGATTTGCCCAGGGATGAAGAAAATGGGGGTGTTATGTTTTGTTTTGGAGCAGTTTGTGTTGGACAGGATGGATTTGGGCCTGGGTTGGGGTGATATCCCCACTTATGGTGAGCCTGGAGTTAAAATGGTTATACAGATGTTGGAGTTTGGTGAGGAGTGTGAGAAAGTATTGTGTTTTTTTGGAGTAGGAATGAGAGCATATGTGTTTAGCTCTGAATTGGTCCGTTATGTAGTTCTTGAATAATTGTGGGCAGATATTATTATAATGTGTGGTGTCTGTATATGAGCGTGCATAATGTAGTGTTGTGCTACTAAGTGTAGGGATATTGCTAAAGTGATAACTTGTGGTGTTGCAAAGAATTATGAGAAGACAAACTAGACTTAGTTGTATGATAGTCATGGTTATAAAGTTTAAGTTGGTTCTAGGTGGGGGGTCTGAATAGGAATTATAGGGTTGCACTATATGCGGATGGGGAAGTAGTGTGGGTGATATAAAAATGCCTAGTGGGCATGAGCGTGATTGGGAGTGTTTTGTGTGGAGCAAGTTGGTGTGGTATAATGTGATATGACTTGAGGCTCTGTGATTGGTGGAGGTGCTGTGAAGGTGAGCTGTAGGTGTGGCTGTGATTACTATAAATGTGGAGGTAGTGGGGGTGGGAGGGAATAGGGGGCAGGGCAGGGGAGTGGAGAGAGCCCGAGCATTAGCAAGGGCAAACGGAGCGGGGCAGAGCCCACCAAGTCAAGAGAAAAAAGTAAGTATTACTTTACAAATCTGAACATTTTAAACATATTTCTGAGGTCTAATGGCTTACCGAAAAGCAGAATGTAATTGCTGAAGAGTACTTGTGTCCTGGGGGGAGACTAGAAATGTAAAGATGGTGCCACGCTCAGCAGGATTCTAATATAGACTTTGTATTGGGGGAGGGAGATAGCACAAGGGGTGTAAACCAGGTGGAATGCAAAGAAACCAGAGATGCAATCAGTGGAAATCAGTGAAGGCCTCAGAGGGGTTAAGTAATAATTCAAACTACCTGTAAAGTGAAGGAGAGAAGAGACAGCAAAGTTTATTAAGGTTGGGAGTGTGTCTTCACATTGACTTGCTGATTAGTAACCAGTATGTACACAGATTAGAGTAGGGAGATACATTAGCAATGAAGGGGAATGTACAGAGATGCAAATAAACAGGTGGGCCTCCAAGTGATACAAACTAAGGCAGAAAGCACTGAGAGGGCTGCTTCATGGTTAATTTATTCGCAGGGATGTGAATTAAATGTATACTGTCTATTGGACAGTTAGGATTACTGTACTAGTGGGGGGGACACAAGGCTACAACAGTTAGTTTTATTAGGAAGCTGAGAACTACTAAGAAATATTGCTAATGTACTAGCTTCACTCTCATAAAACATACAAGTAGAATGCCTGGGTGGGCTGACCCTGCTCTTGAGGCTCAAAATATATATCCTTGTTTAGTTTGCAATACTGATTCCTTCTTATACTGTATGGGTGGAGTGGTAGTCGCAGACTGCAGATTTGCTTGAGTGTGCTCCTGCTCTTGAGGCTCAAAATGTATATTCTTGTTTAGTTTGCAGTACTGATTCCTTCTTATACTGTATGGGTGGAGTGGTAGCCGCAGACTGCAGATTTGCTTGAGTGTGCTCTTGCTCTTGAGGCTTAAAATGTATATCCTTGTTTAGTTTGCAGTACTGATTCCTTCTTATACTGTATGGGTGGAGTGGTATCCGCAGACTGCAGATTTGCTTGAGTATGCTCCTGCTCTTGAGGCTCAAAATGTATATCCTTGTTTAGTTTGCAGTCCTGATTCCTTCTTATACTGTATGGGAGGAGTGGTAGCTGCAGACTGCAGATTTGTTTGAGTGTGCTCGGCAAGCAGAATGTAATTGCTGAAGAGTACTTGTGTCCTGGTGGGAGACTAGAAATTTAAATATGGCTGACTAGTAACTGTATGTTTATGAGATAACTGTATGTTTATGATATAAATATGGCTGACTAGTAAACTGTCCCTGGGATTCATGTAGCTCGGCGCAAGGCCAGCGTAAGGCTTGCGCCGGCCGTGCGGCATATATATGGAGTAGTCGCGCCATATGCATATTATTGAAGGCGCGCAGCCGCCACAACCACGTGCATAGGAAATGTGTGCGAGTGCATGGGGCGTATCGAAGTTACGCACAGAGGCGTGTCAATGTTGGCTGTCAATGAGCAACCTAAACTGTTGAATATTATATTCCGCCTGCAATAGTAATCGCATCTATCAGTGTCCGTGGATACAGAAACGTATGCAAAGCATGCAAGATAGTCTCTGCAAACAGAAAATGAAGAAGCAAGCACAAATGCATGGTAGGGAATAACGGGTCTCTACCCTTGAACAAATGACATGAAAACCGTGTGCCTGTAGTCCAACATAGTGTTAATAGCTATACCACGTGGAAGTGAAACGTATCATATGTTAGCACGCTGCCAGTAGGTATGTCCAGCCCAATGGAAAGGGTCACCAGCTGACCCATAATGTGAGGGAGGGTACATAGCTGGGCAGATGTGTCCATAACAAAATACACAAGGAGAAATGTAGATATATGTAGTGACCGTATGTCCGAATCATATCCCACAAGGCATGTAATAGTCACATACAAAAGGTATGTCCGTATTTCACATACCCAATGTGATAGGAAATAGCATACGCATGTAAACGAAACAGAAGGAGCATATAAACAGCTACAACAATAAGGACACATGTAGGCCGAAAGGAACAGTATGATCCGTACCGTCGACTAAGATTACCACATGTCCCATTTTGTGAGCGGCATTCCCTCTGTGGGCAGATGTGTCCTGACACAAACTTGTAAAAATGGCAAATGTCCAGAGATTATAGGACATAATTATTCCTAAGACGTCATGTAATAGTTGCATTAAACAGTTTTTCACTGTACGTATATTACATAAATGTCATAAGAAACAGAATAAGCCACCAAAATGCTACAAGAATAAGCTTAGATATAGGCAAGAATTGTACGTTCTATCTGCCGAACTGACCGTGGGTATGTGTCGGCCTGTAAAATGTGCTGTGTTCACCGCAAATGTCACAATGTGGCCAAATAAAAAGGTGGAAACACTACCGTCGACTGTGGGGAGGCATTGTCCACAACAGTCGGATATGTGTAAGGAATAGCTTGGACATAGGAAAAGGTGCCATCCTACCAATGAGTACAACAGGCTGGCAAAATCCGGAAGTCAGCGGTATAAGCCGAACTTGTATGTGACACAGTCGAACGGGTAGTACCCGGGTATACCAACCAAGTAATGAAAGTGAAGTATGGGCGTGTACCTATGTGCGTGAGGTATAGCATGTGGAAAGCAAACATGGCAGGGTAGTCCACACAACCATAAAGGTACCTGACACATGTAGGGCAGTCAATGTGTTTCTCTGGCCGTGTCATGGGCCAACAACCAAAGTAGTGATCTATGGGGTTTGAGGAATTTGTGTGTGAGGGGTAGATGAGTAATGGTAAAATCCTCAAAGGCAATACTGTGTCGTATGCAGAAAAGGTGAACCGGAGGTGTACGAGGGGGCAGCGGATGAAGTGGAAAGAAACACAAACACATGTAGAAACAGCTGCAAGACAAGCAGACAGGCCATAGTGTAGAACACAATCCCACAAACATATGAATATGGAAATGTGTGATACAAATGTATAGATATGTCATCGTCACATACCCACAGATTGGTCCTGATGGAACTGGCCATAACAAATGCAACACACCTGGATGCATAATGGCCTACCCAGCATACCCTCCACATCACACAACCCACCCCCGTACCAGAACGTCCACCAAATCCAGCTGTACTTGGCCTACTGGTTCGTTGCAGACACAGCTACACATAGTGACCCCTACGCATATGTAGTAGGTATTATCACCCTAGGCAGTGTCAGGATTGCAAACCATGTATCCCCTGCATGTAAAACCCCCTGCACGTTTTCGTAAAGCCACAAAAATCTTCAGTATCGGTCTTGTTTTGGTCATGACCAATTTTTGGGATATCCCTCATGGGATAGCTAACCTGTGTAAATAGTAGAATGGGTATGACGACATGATGACCAATTCTGTAGATATCTGGACACAAGTCAGAACGTGCAGTAGAGGTCCATGACACTGTCCAGCCCTAAGTGGTCATGCATAACCTACTACCCAGGATAAAACACCTTCCCATGACACATGTGTCCCGACACGAATAGGCGGGAGAATATATTGCACACATTCGCATAGTGGCAAACGGCATAAGGGTGAGGAAGACACTGACATAAACAGGATAACCCTGATCAAGTGTGAGGGACACTTAATGTGTGCAGGCGTGACCGACCATACCTGTCAACCTGTGTGAGCAAGATATCTGGACAGAGCCATAAATACAAGTGAGACAAAGGTCCAAAAGCAGGGACAATTTGTAAAGATAGCTCTTAGAAACATAGAAATATGATAGAATAACAGTTTGCACATTGGCATTAATGTCCGGAGTATGAAGTCTGAAACCCAACTGTCTGTCAGCACGTTCCCACTTCAGTCTTTAATGATGAGCTACTGCTGTGCCAGAACACAACAGTGTATTACAGAGGTCTGTACCATACCACTCAACTGTCCAGATATTCGCAGAATGACCAGAGTTTTGCCTCATATTGTTGTTGTGTTCCTCCGACAATCTGCACCTGTCTGGTAAATAGCTGAGGATTGATGTCACTAAATAATGAGAAATATTTTGAGTTTAAGACTCCACATCCTTCAGAAAAGTCATGCTAACCTAGTATTCTAACAATGTTCTAAGCTTGTAAGAGCAATAGTTAAAATGTGTCTCTGTTTGTCCCCCCATCATGTAGGTTTTGCGCAGATTTGTTGCTCTAAGAGGTTGAGAGGTATGGTCCGTACATATTTACAGTAACAACCCTTCACATTTGTGTAATGTACAACTGCATACCTTTAGTCACTTCATGTCCAAAATAATAATCCCCGTATGACTGAATACAGGTAATAGTCAAATGTGAATGGGAACACCTCTCACTGTGGAGTATGGACTGTAACAACCCCACACATAATATGTATTGCCAACAGAATAAGCTGCTGACAGGTGCCCAAACACCTGTGTCTATAAACACAGGTAAACATTCATAATAGGGAGAAACTCCCATCCATATGCTTCGTCTGACACTTGAACTCGGCCAGGGAAGTTCCGTTCACCAGGCAGACAAGCCTAAACCCAGATCACTACATGAACACCCTGACAATCAAAGACCTGTATGTGCCAGGACTATATGCCTTGGTGTTCTGCATATCCTTGAAGTGATTAACAATGCAGCTGAGGTCCACAGCAGTAGGCAATAGGGAATGTGTAATATGTAGTACCGCGTTTTTCCCAGCAGGAGAATGGATGCCTGTGTTGTAAGTGAAGCGGTGAGGCATTTGTTGATGTAGCTAAGTACTATGGGTATGCATATCAATGAGGCAGAACACCAATAGAATAGTGGTTCCGGCATCCGGCCAACGTGAATGCAGTCCTGGTTGACCTACGACCACTGCACATATAACTTTAAAGTGTAATGAATGCGTTTGTGCTGTACACACATTTAAATATGTAAAGGTGAACATGTGTTTCGCATCAGTCCGTAAACCGGAATACGGATATGTAACTGTTACGGTCAGAATTATGAAAGGCCACGTAAGCACAAATATCTATTAAACATATGTAACCCACAATAAGGATATGCAAGTGCGCCTGCGCGTGTGTAATCTGCTCACAGCATAGCAAATGAATGCTGTTTTCTCCATGTTATATATACATGGCTCATACCTGTTAACCCCGTAAAGTATGAAACCGGACAAAGCCATGAAAACAACTGGTACAAATAGGGACAATCCCCAGATATTGCCCTAACAAACATAGAAAGTGGATAGAATAACAGGTGTGTCACTAGCATGGATTTTCTGAAGGGTATGAAGTCGTAACCTGAAATGCTTGTCATGATTGTCCAACGTCAGTCTTTAATGATATGCCACTAAATTGCCAGATAGACACAAGGTTATGAAAAATGGACCAAAGATAAGAGGCAAACAGCTGTATATTCAGCGAAAATCTGTACAGTTGTAAGGTATGATATGGATATATATATCTGTGTATACACATATATCCACAGACTTAAACCAAAGCTAATTATGAGACACACGGTTATGAAAAATGGACCAAAGATAAGAGGCAAACAGCTGTACATTCAGCGAAAATCTGTGCAGTTGAAAGGTATGATATGTATATATATATATATCTGTGTATACACATATATCCACAGACTTAAACCAAAGCTAATTATGAAATGAGGAATGTACAGACATATATGGACATATGTATATATGTACATATATATATCTATACACACACGATACATTAATAGATATATACACAACAAACATATGTCCCTGTAGATATAACACATACATAAATAGGTCATGGTATAGCTATTATGGATAGACAGACAGACATGTATGAAATGTGAATACACTGCTGCTTTCCAAACCATTGCCCGGAAAGTGCCAGTGTGACAGGCCTGCAAGTTCTACACTTTAAACATGAATATAGGTGTCCTTTGCAGGACCCCAAAAATTGATCCCGTACAAAGTGCGAACCATCATTGACGCAAAAGATGTCACAGCTGCAACTACGATATAGCTGTACATGCAACAGTAGCAGGTGCAAGGGTAATAACACATGGGTCAATAGAATGTATGATGTACGACCTGATATCCGGAGAGTGGGGAGTGCTTAGAAGTGTCTTCACACTTTATTGTTGCTCACATTAAACATGTCTAATGGGTACTGGGGAGGGGTGTCAGGTATGGGAATCATGGGTATGCAGAAATGGGCCTAGGTGTTGGTTGGCACAGATTTATTAGGTCCGCCCCATGGGAGTGATCAATATACCTATGTGGGTATAGCACACTCCTATATTCTCCAAAAAGGTTCAACCCATCTACTGGATATTGTGTAAACCATTAGGGGAAGTCGTAGAGACCTATATCAGTGTCATGTAGGTGATTATCATGGATGGACATGCGTATGTCCAAGATGGTAACCATACCTTCCAAACTTTCAGAATAAGACAGCTGGACTATGGCATAGTACATGAAATACAAATAGGGACTATATTAAATATACCCCAGACAAAGTCAGAACGTTGATAGAATAATGGCGTAGTCAGGAGTATGAATGTTATGAGGGTTAGTAATCATGAAATAGAAATGTCAGTCATTATTATCTAACCTCACAGTCTGTAATGCCTTGCCAGTAATTTACCAGAAAGGCACATTATTATGACAAATGTAACAAAATCATAGGTCAAACCTCGGGGCGTTTACCCATAATGTGTACAGGTGAGAGGTATGAAGGTAACCCGTCCTAAATAAATGTACAGAACTAGTGATACTAGGTGGACAGTTGAGAAGAAAGACATCAAGACAAATGACAAAACATGTACAAGTCAAAAGCATGTACTTCGACAAATGTAAATGACAACGTATGCCCTGTGAAAGTCAATGTGGAAGGTTAATAGACCCAAAAGAAATGTGTCCCTCAGTGTGTCATGCAGTGTCACCGATACAGTGTCCAGTCCCCCATACTCATACGTGAGCTCTGCCACTGACGGAAAGTGCAAATACCGGCGTACACATAAGGTACATGATAGAATAATTAGTGTGGATAAGCACCTGTTGGCCTTTGTGAGGAATACAACCCTCTGGGTGGATGTGTCCTGCAATAGGAATGTAATGGCATCTGGTCTGTGATGCTGCCATATATTGTGTGTATTGGTGTAAGAAAATTGATATCCTGTATCAGAAACATACCTCGCAACTGTACAAATTTTCGCAGAATGTGCAGATTTTTGCCTCATATGTTTGGTGTGTACCTCTTAAAATCTGTACCTTTCTGGCAAATACCTGAGAACTGAAGTCATTAAATAATGACAAACATTTGAGTTTAAGACTCCAAATCCTTCAGAAAAGTCATACTAATGCAAAACCTATTATTCTGTCAACTATCTACATTTGTAAGAGCAATATTTAAAATCTGCCCCTATTTGTCCCCCATCATTTTAGGCTTTGTCCAGATTTTGTGCTCTAGGAGGTTGAGAGGTATGATCAGAAACAGATACATGTCTGAGGAAACAGCATTATCGACTGCAAGATAACTCAGAAGGCATGAAAAGCGCTGCAGTAGGAAGTTCAGTATTCGCTGCAGGTATGTGCTGACATGTCAAATGACACAGCAGTCTACATGAAGTACCTATAGGGCTGTCACCTTTACAAATGATGACAGTGGGACATACCCACAGCCATGCATACACTACAAATAGACATAGCACACAGCAAAGCCTAGACCATGATACACGAAGCCTCCGGCGTGTACGAGTAGAGTGAGAGTACAGCAAGGAAAGATGTCTGCCAAGCTATTCAGCAAACTCCTGTAGGGGCGTGTAAGACCGCCTGTAACATGAACGTTGCATGGACAATGTTGGGATTTGCAACATACCCCGTTGGTATGTGAAAGCTATGCAAATTATGTAAATATGCGATACATGAAACAGTAAGCTGTCCGTGCAAGAGCAGAGTTATGTGCAGAAATGTACCCGGATGTTAGGCGACTAACGTTCAGCACGTTGCCAAACGGAGCAATGACAGCTGCAAATACAGTATGAATACAGTCGAAGAAGCATGCCAATGTCCAAATCTAAGGCCAGTGGCATTATTGTCCATTGGATATCAATAAAACTGTAGGTGTCCTCCCCTGATCTCCGGTGTGGAAGCGTAGTGCAGTGCCACGAGAACCCGCTGCGCTTCAAAACAAGTCAAATATGTATAATATACATACAGAATGTAGGTTTAGTTAGATGTTAGTACGCCATGCAGATGAATGGCAAGCTGGAGACAACATGGCTACTGCAAACTGGTTGTTATGTGTGGAAGCACTCTGTCAGAGATGTAATGAAGCATTTGTAGGCAATCTGATGCAAGTGAGGCTGAGGTTAGTGAATCACAACATGTCATGCCATATGGGCCAAGCCTGTACAGTGTAGTGTAGGATAAGGGGACTATTAGAGTAGAAGATAGGTGACAACATGAGTGTGTATGTATAAAACACTGTAATCTTACCAGAGCAGTGTCACATGTTTGCTGTCAGTACTCAGTGGAAGAGGCGTGTTATGAGCTATCCTAGGGAAAGTCAGGAGACTGATGATGTATGCCATGGATACCACCGATGTTACCTGCAAACCTGCCCACAGTGTGTCGCGCCCATGGGCGCCAGTAAGCCCGAGTAAGCATGTGTGCATGCGTGTCAGCCCGTGTGCACGTATTGAGGAACGAGTAAGCTAGTGTATGAATGGTGAAGCCCGTGTAATGTCGTGTATGCCAGTGTACGCATTTGTAAGCATGTATACATGTGTACTACACACATCACACATGTACTGCACACTCAGACACACATGCTGCCAATACTACACACATCAGTGAAATGGCACATGGATGGAGAATACATAATCAGAATTAACAGTGCTGTAAACTATGCTACATTGATGGTCATAGCTGCAATGCATCATGCCTGCTGATATACACATGGAAGTATCACACTTTGTGTTAACAGCATTCTAACATCAATATAGTGGAATAAAGCCACCGTGTGCATCAGCACCAGGTTAGTCTGTTCCTGCATCAATATTACACATCACAGGTGGTGGCACAGGTGACATCATATGCACAGGGTGTGGTGTCACATTTCCAGAGCTGTCATTGAGCCACCCAATTTACATGTAGATGTGTGTGTGTGTGTGTGTGTGTGTGTGTGTGTGTGTGTGTGTGAGGGACAACGGTTATTGCATGGCCCAATGGTGATGCAATGGGTTTGCGTATGTGATAGCCCTAGCTGTTTGTGGTAAGTGTGTGTGTCTGCATATACACAGGTACAGCATGTGTCAGCCATATACAGGAGGTGGTGGGACAGTCACAGACCGTACCTGCCAGGCTGTAGAGATCGCCATTACTGGCCATGGACACCCCTCCATGCATCCAACACTAACCCAGTCCTGCACCTGTCAATGTATACACATACAGTCCTGGGATCTGTACCACAACCTGTGGATAAACGTGAGTCAGTAATGTTAACCTGAAAAGCATAGAATTGTCAGTTACTACATACGGATATGAGCCATACTCGCCCTCCAAAGTAATAACCACTGCTGACTGTTGCCGAGATGTGCATACGACCATTCAAAGGTGCTGTACTAACATTGTTTCCAATGCTCCTTGTAATACCCAACAACACAATAACCAGTCACTACACAAGTATAACCCATGATCACTACAGCACACAGTATGTGCACTATCACAGAGCCATAGCAGATGTACATACATCCAAGGTGATCACGTACAGATAATGCAGCACATTCAAGAGTGATAATCTCAACATACATATCTATATGCAATATATATATATATATATATATATATATATATATGTAGATAGATACATACACACACACACACACACACACACACACACACACACACACACACACACACACACACACACACACACACAACACACGTGGCAGGGTTGGGAGCAGAACAGAAATGTAACCACTGTACCACACAACAGCATTATGCAGTTACAGAATGCACTACCGTGATTAGTAGATCACAGCATTCACACAGGCATACGTCTAGCCTGCAGACAGCAGCATCATAGGCAAAGACGCCGCACGGATGTTATGGAGAGTGAATACTGTAAAAGCAATGTACTGTTGTCATGCAGCTGGAAACCCACACACACACTTGGCAGGGCTGGGAGTTGAACATACACCAAACTACCCTATCACACTACAGCATAACACATTTACAGAACGCGCTACCGAGATTACTGAACACAGCGGTCCCAGAGGCATACTTCTAGGTGCGTGTAATCATCCGCAAAGGCAAAGACACCGGTAGGAAATATCTGTGGTGTGAGGCATCTAAAAGCATGACTGAGTCCCCAGGCAGACAGGAGCATGTGCACACACACACACACACACACACACACACACACACACACACACACACACACACACACACACACACACACACACACACACACACACTTGGCAGGGCTGGGAGTCGAACATACACCTAACTACCCTATCACACTACAGCATGACGCATTTACAGAATGCGCTACCGAGATTACTAAACACAGCAGTCCCAGAGGCATACTTCTAGGTGCATGTCATCATCCACAAAGGCAAAGACGTCGGTAGGAAATATCTGTGGTGTGAGGCATCTAAAAGCATGACTGAGTCCCCAGGCGGACGGGAGCATGCGCGCGCACACACACACACACACACACACACACACACACACACACACTTGGCAGGGCTGGGAGTCGAGCATACACCTAACTACCCTATCACACTACAGCATGACGCATTTACAGAATGCGCTACCAAGATTACTAAACACAGCAGTCCCAGAGGCATACTTATAGGCGCGTGTCATCATTCGCAAAGGCAAAGACGTTGGTAGGGAATATCTGTGGTGTGAGGCATCTAAAAGCATGACTGAGTCCCCAGGCGGACGGGAGCATGCGTGCACACACACACACACACACACACACACACACACACACACACACACACACACACTGGGCAGGGCTGGGAGTTGAACATACACCTAACTACCCTATCACACTACAGCATGACGCATTTACAGAATGCACTACCAAGATTACTGAACACAGCGGTCCCAGAGGCATACTTCTAGGCACGTGTCATCATCTGCAAAGACAAGGACGCCGACAGGGATCGTATAGAGAGTGATCAGTCTGAAAGCATACAGACATATTACTGTCCCACGGTAGACGTACACAAACACATGGCAGTGGTGTGATCGGGACAACTAAAGATTTATGGAGCATTACAACAACAATACATAGACACGGGACGCACCACAGACAGTACACCCTTCAAGATAGTCGACCAGTGTGTACTCGGTAGGCAGCCACCATGACGTTGAAAATGGACATCTGTTGTCTGGATGACCACAATGGCTATACAGGATGTCAACGGCCATGCCCATGCACAGAGGGACATCACCGACACAAGGTGTCACTGGCCATGGCCACACGCTTAGTAATACACGTCCGTTCGGACTGTACTGTGTGTCAATCTACAAAACGGCATACTGGGCATGCTCACACACTTAGCAGTTGCAAAGGGCCGTCTTGCATGCAGACGGAGTCTCAACACGCAAGGGCTCAGTTTGGACTGTCCTGTGTGTCCATCTACACAACAGCGTACTGGGCATGGTCACACACTTAGCAGTTGCAAAGGGCCATCTTGCACGCAGATGGAGTCTCAACACGCAAGGGCTCAGTTTGGACTGTCCTGTGTGTCTATCTACACAACAGCATACTGGGCATGCTCACACACTTAGCAGTTGCAAAGGGCCGTTTTGCATGCAGATGGAGTCTAAACACGGAAGGGCACAAGGGCACAGTAAGATATAACTGTTCCCACGCACAGGGCGGGCCGTCTTGCATGCAGACAGAGTCTAAACACGGAAGGGCACAGTAAGGTATAACTGTCCCCATGCACAGGGTGGTCACACACATGCAGCTGCCATCACAGCTGTCACAGGTGCAGATCACAGACGTACACACCGCAGTCCACACTGTAGCCCTCAAGACATCACCATGTCATTGGTGCAGCAATATACAGCCATACATTACCACAACACCATGTGACACATGACCAGTGGACTGTACAGAGGTCTACAGCAATTGTGCAGAGTAATCATGTACCAACAGGGTTCCAACAGGTGTTATGCATTGCAATGATACCACTATACATGACCAGGTCAGCTCAAGACATACCAGGGGCCCCGGGTCTTACACAGCTGTGACAGATGAGTGTTGCTATACACCAACGAACACACATGTTTTGATATGTCATACACGTGATTGCAGTGGATGTGTGCATGGACCACACACACAACACATATGTACATAGCATAGCCTGTGCTGTCCCCCGTGCAGAACAGTGGCCTCTGCAATCATACGCATGCAAATGGAAGGTGGGTCCATGTCTGTTGAATGCTCACAGTACAGGAGGTAGCAATGTTGACCGAGGACACATTTATTTATTTATTTATTTATTTAACATTTGTTGACCGGGAAAGTCCAACTAGGTTCCACAGATCCTGTTTTCAGCGGAGGCCTGGAGAGAAATGCTCCATTCCCCTGTACTAGTTGCCCATGACACCCACGATATCATACCACAGTCCATGAGTTATGTATGTCAACACACATGTCCACCAATAGCAATGCATACAAACATGGCTACAGGAGACACATGTAGGAGCAACACACATGTACAATCTGTACTGTGCATGCAGCAACCATGCATGTGCAGTGGCCGATGTCCATAACACAGCTGCACCTAACTACAACATGCAGTCACAATGCAGCCCCATCATTGACACCTGTATATGGTGACATACAGACAGTACGGTTGGTTGTACATCACGTATGGAGGGATGTGTCTACATAAAGTGGTGATCCACCTGTGTAGATGTATGTGTGCCGGGGATGGCTCACAGGTGTGTCACACGCCATCCTACCATGCCATGTGCAAACAGTATGCTATGTCACTGTTACTTGACGGTGATGACATAACGCATACACAAAGGTCAGGTGTTACCAACTGTATGTCACATGACACCTGTAACACTTACATCCTCCCATGTGCATATAGCAGCACAATTGCCAGACATAGCGTTGGTACACATAATGCGGACAATACCGCTGCATGTCTATCAAACGTCTCATCATATGGCAGGTGTATCATTCCTAGCACTGCCATGTGTGTCTGCTTGTGTGACCACATATGCCACATATGGTGGGGATTATGTCCCAGTTGTTACACATCCCTGTACACCATTGTAGAGATCTGTGCATACTGCAGTGTGGAAAGCATGACGTCGGCAGGTGTGGTGCATCACACACATTGGCTATCTGTATACACATTTCTGGTCACCACAGTGTGTGTGTGTGTAAGTATGTATGCATGTATGGCTGTCTGGTGCTTGGTGTGAGGGTGTATGCTACCATACAGTGAAAACAGGATCACTAACCCCTCATGGTGACTGACCCCTCGTGGTGATGCAGTCTACTACCCTGTTGATGGCATCGGTCCCAGCCGTACTGGCTACCTGTGCATGTTCCTTCTTTGTGTCACGTCGTGTGGGTGCAAAGTACTGTGAGGGTGATGACCACATAGGCAAGGGTCCTCACTTCAACACTATGGGGTGTGCATTATAGTGGTGTAGACCCCGTGAATGTGGCCATGTTCCTGTAATGTGACAGGGTATTACTGCTACACAGTGTGGCCTCATGCTATCAAGTGGCCTCTAACGTCATCATTGGCCAGACCGCTGTGTACAACCCCTGCACCATGTCAACATACCTGTAATGTCTCCTGGTATGTATGCCACGTCTCTGTCCACCGTAGCCTGTTCAACTGACCACATGCTTCAA
This sequence comes from Protopterus annectens, assembly GCF_019279795.1. Taxonomy (NCBI): domain Eukaryota; kingdom Metazoa; phylum Chordata; order Ceratodontiformes; family Protopteridae; genus Protopterus; species Protopterus annectens. Next base: position 80,426,225 of record NC_056736.1, on the reverse strand, counting down.
GTGCAGTATATGTGTGGACATCTCTGTCATGTTAGACTTTCCAACAGTCAGGTTGAGGATACATTTAGCATGCTGATATTGCCATACGTGCCTGTGAGTACTCTACAGTTACACATGGGGGACTGCAAACACTGCTACCTGTAGGCACATGCCAGTACACCATAGGAGGGAACCAGGGCATCATTACCAACATGCTGTTACTGTTGTAACTGAGACACATACTGTGAACATATCACAATGCATGCTGCACCTGGACTACATGGTATGACTATTGCATGTCAACAGTACACAACTGATGTCACATACACATCTCTCAGTATTCACACACAACCAATGCAACATACACATCCCTCACTATGCATATACAAGTAATGTTAGATACATCTCTCAATATTTAGTTCACCCTGTGCATCAGACCATTTGAGCATATCCCTGCACCGATGGTGTGGATGACAGGGATGCAGCACAGGCTTCATCATATGCACAGGGTGATACTGTTTGCCAGGGGCATAGGCTGCACCAATGGATGACATCATGTGTGTGGGTAAGGGCTGGTGATTTGATTGGACATGTCTGTTCCGTATGCATGTGGGTGTTGTGGAGCCCTACAGTTGTGTTTGCTGTGTGTGTGTGTGTGTATGTGTGCACACAGTTCTGTCATTTGTGAGGCCTACACAAGGGTATTATCGACAGCTCCAGATTGTACAGACCAGGTTGTACAGCTCACTGTGACCGGCCACGGCCACGTGTCCTGTGCCTGCCAGGGGTTGCACGGGTACTACCAGGCGGAGGTACAGAATGGCTACTGTCCGACGACACATGGCCACTGGAACCGTGTCCCCGCCAGAAATGTCCAGGGCCACGTCCATGTGGCCTGCTGTGTCCTGGTGTGGACAGCGCAGCACCAGCTGCACTGCTACTGCTACCGGCACAATGGGAGCGGCCATGTGAGGTGGCATGCTCATGTTGACCTGCACTAGGTGGTGTAGCTGGCCTACGTCCATGTGGCCTACGCCTCACCCCTACCAGATGTTCCAGCACAGACAGCTCATGCTCGCGGATTGCCATGCCACGGTCAAGGATTCTGACCATGTCACCCAATCGCCTGTCCAGAACATCAGCAATCTGCTGTTGAGCACCTGCCAATGCCTGGATGTTGTTGTTTAGGGTACGGATAGCAGCCCTCTGCAGCCTCTGCCCTTCTCTGTTCTGCCGATTGGCATGTGACTGTGCTGCAATTACAGTCTGGAACATGCGTCTGGTGATTCCAGCTGCTGCGCTATGTCCTGCAGATGCATGTCTGCCAGAGGTCCTCCTATGAACAGCACCAGCCACATGCCTGTGTGGCACATCTGCAGTCAGTACACTGCCACCATGGTGTGGAGACACACCTTCTGTAGCCACCACACGTTCCTGTTCAACGCTAACAGACACTGGCTGTCCTTCCTCTATGGCCACTGGTGATGCGGTATGTGTTGGCAGCTGAACTGTGTGCGGGGAAGAGGAGGACATAGTTGGGATGGCAACCATTGGCACAGATTCAGCCCCTGACATCCCTGCCTGTACCTTATGCATATGTTCATCACTGCTAGCATCTGTGGGGACACTATCAGATGGACCGCAGGAGGGTAACGCACCTACATCACCTGTGAATGCAAAGAAAGACTCTAAATTACAATAGACACACACACACACTGACACACACACACACTGACACACACACACACACACACACACACACACACACACACACACACACACACACACACACACACACACACACACACACACACACACACACACACACACACACACACTGACACACACACACTGACACACCATGCATGTGATATGACTGATGGCATGCAGCATGCTTGTGATACAGCTGACAGCATGCAGCTCAGACATCAATAGTGTTTGTAAGCATACCCCCTGGAATACGCACTACAGCAGGCAAGTGTCATATCATTATCCATGCAATTCACGCGATCATGGTAGTATGCATGCATCCCCATGATAAACCATGTGGAACAGAACAGGATAACAGTACACATTGCTGACGTGACCCTGACATGTAATCTGCTGACGTGTGCATTAACATGCATGCATGCCTGACACAATGGTGTCCTGACACATGTACAGCATCTTACTGGGTATCACATTGCGGTGTTGTCCATATGCCCTACAGATGGAATGCATGTTGAGCAAATGTGCATGGGCATGGTAGGGGACTGTGAGCCATCTACATTGCTGTATAGTGTGAAGTACAGACACTGTACCATTGCATGGCATCATGAGGCATCTATATTGCTAAACAGTGCATGATATGTACGCATTGCATATCCAGAACTGCATGCAAACCCATGACATACCTGTGGATTGTGACCCACGATGCTGAGGTGTATACACACCACACCAAATCATGCTGTGTCATGTGACAGGTCACTGGAGGACATACAGATGACACCCCTGCATGATGACTACAGAGTGTTAGCTGCCTGGCAACCATGTCCACACATAGCGGACCTGTCACGTCACCATTTCACACATGACATTGATGTACCACGCACACAAGGTGCACAGCTAACAGTGATGTCCTACGGCAGCAAGGGAAAAGTACAGTATCTGTGGCCTGGTGTCACTGTCAGTGGAATCTGTAAAGGTGACTACTGTCATGCTATGACACAGACGTCATGTTCAACACATCTTATGAGGTAGACGTCACTGACACCTCCACTAGCTGTGCACAGGCATTTATGATGTGCAGCGTACCACATCACCTGTACAATCAGTCTAGTACGGCTGTAATTGGACCATGTGTGGACAATGTGGGACAGGGTGTATCCACATCCCATCTACTGTGTGACTATGTGTCTCCGGCCATCCCCCATGGCCATGTGTGCACATGTGTTGGTCATGTATGTGATGGCCGTCTACCACACATGTCTGTGTTGTCCCATATGACATACACCCATAGATGTTGTATATGTCACCATCCACAGGGCTATGCAGACAACAGGTGTATGTGTGGTATGTGGGGTATGGGTTATGGGAAAGTGTGACAATATTGCAACCAACATGCTACGTGTCTGAGACATGTCGGATGGAACATCACAATGTGTGAACCCATTGCAGGCGCATATAACACAATGGTGATGCCTGTGGTCTGCCCATATCACTGCTCACTGTGCGGTACTGTTTTGTGTACCACACGTTTTGTTCCACGGTATAGTACATATGCCTCCATTGTAGAACACCTCCACCGTTGTATGCACAGCTGGACACACATGTAGCAATGACAAATACTGTGGTTTCATGTCTGTGTGTCATTTCATTTGTATATATATTGCACATGGGTGGCCTGTGTGGATGATGGGTGATGCAACCTGTATATCCATGTATTAACTGGCCACATGGCGAATAGATCTATGCTTTGACATGCCTGATACCAATGACAGTCTCACCTGCAACAAACTCTTGTCTGTGCGGCATGCCAGAGGTACCTGTATAGGGTGACACAGCAGTATGAACATTATCCATGACTGTATGACAGCCACAGGGTGCACAGTGCAAGTTAACACATTCGCCTGTACAACAGCATATAGTAAGCACATGTGTGCATACCATACCTCTCAACCTCTTAGAAAAATAAATGTGGACAAAGCCTACTATGATGGGGGACAAATAGGGACAACTGTGACATATTGCTCTTACAAACTTAGAAATTTGCTAGACTAATAGGTTTGCATGCACATGGTTTTTACACAGAATGTGCAGTCGTAAACACAAATGTATTTATTTGCTAGAAAGGGACAGATATTAAGGGGAACACACCGACAATATGAGGCAGACATCTGGACATCCTGCAAATACCTGTACAGTTCAGAGGTATGGTGCACACACAGGGTAGCATAATGTAGCATGCAGCATGTGTGTCCACATACCTTGCATATGTTGTTACATTGCATGATGTACACTGACACATGCAAGTACGTGGGATATACTGGCCATATGTTCAGTACTGACTTACCAGGCAACTCCAGGCTCAATGGTTGGGAGACACCCACCTCCACGATGGCAGTTAGTGTTTCTGGGAGCTGTTCCGAGGGTGTCTCTAGACTGGCCAGTAGCTCCTCTGTGTGTGTGAGTGGAGGCTGGGTTGGTGGCCCACCACCTGTTCCACTTTGTTCCCTGGTGATTGCAGTGGCACGCTGTTTTGCATGATGTATCAAGTCCGTGCAGTGTCTGCGCACCTGCTGGTAGGTGCGGTTGTGGCCACCCACTTCGTTGACCCTGCTGCGAAGATCCTGCCACAGGTCGTCCCGCTGCTCTGCATGCTGTGGCACATGGCTAAATAACACCTCATAGTTCTCATGGAGGTATGGGATTAGGACATCATCCTCCTGTCGGCTGTATGCTGGTAGGCGTGTATGAGGCATTATCTGTAAGACATGATGAAGATGACAGGTCACATTTACAGACATGAATAGTGATACTGCTGCACATACATTTCTAGTACATCTGCACAGTTATCTTTGCAACTCAACATGACGCTAACACGACTGGCATGTATGTGTCACACACATGTAACACCCATTATACATTGGACATCATCCCCATATATGTGTGTCACCTCATTAGTGTTCCTACTGCATGTGACGTCTGTCTTCATGTGGGCATGTCTGCTTGCCTGCACTGGTGTTCTTACCTATCTGCACATGCCTGGATGTATCCACGATAATGCTGTTGACCTTGATGCTGTGTATATGTCACATATCAACACAGACACAGCCGTAATGGACTTGGGCAGTGACAATGCACCACGTATGCATGGAAACCTGTACATGCATCTGTTTTGCCATAGACATCTACACTGCACTGTACAGCTGTTCAACATCCTGCCACGGATCGCCTGTGTTGCACATGTGATAGACATGGGACAATGGCTAGTCGGATGTCATTCGCAGGTAAGATTGTCAGCTATAGCATGTACGGGCTGGGTTTACTAGCTGTATCCGACACCCATTACGCCACCGCGAGGGGCATCAGTGACACATTACTGATCCAGATAGTTGATACTACATCTACCATACGGCCATCACACCATGTATGGCAGGGATGATATGTGCAGCTATGTGGACAGGGCTGCATGGTATGGCAGGAGTATGTCACAGGTATGGCACAGGGATCTGTCCAGCATGTGGCCATCCTAGTCATAGGACGGTGGTTGTCCATGACGTATGTCTTTCAGATCAGGCTATGGACATGTAGCATGTCCAACAGTATAGTGTGACATATGTCTGTATGCAAGGTGGATAGCATGCTGCATACTGGAGGTGAGTATTGTGGAGGCTGGTATCGACCATCCATGCATGGGCCCTTCCCCTGGAGGGTGATATGTGTTCCAATATTGGTCACACGGGTGCGGTGTATGCCTGTCCAATGATCTCCGTGCTCATGGATACCACCCTGTCATGTCATGGGTACCTCGGATGACTACCTAAAGGGCCAGGGAGACGTCTCTAGCTCAGGGAGGTATACTGCACAACACCATCCCTAACATGGTGTCCATAATGTTGACCACAGCCTAGGTGTTACATAATGGGTACAGGGGTATTCCCCTAGTGGTGTCATTGCTGATATCATCCACTAGAATGTGCACATATGTCACACACCTCACACACACAGCCCATTCTCTATATTGTTCACAACACTGTGACAACTATTGCCCATAGGTCATGGCCATTCACATCCTCACATATACAGATGGCTGAAATTTGTCTGTGTGGTATGGGCTACAATGCGGGTGGGGTACAACACATTAACCCTGGTTTACTGTCAATGACACTGTGTGATATGCACATGTCACTGTAGCACCTTTAGTAGTTGTGAGTCTGTCAACAGGCCACTAGTAGAACACTCCTGTGACATACAACGGCATTTGTAGTCAAGCATCCATACTGTCTTGTACATCTGTACTGCTAACATCTACACTGATAATGGTTCATGGACTTGCAGACCATACCCGGCAGTGTTCTGATGTGGTGCCACCAATCATGACTGTCGTCAACACTTGTGGGTTGATATTATCCAACACCCTATCTGTATTGTATGGGCATGCTCGGCACTTGTTCAGAGCTTCTTGGCATGTTATGAGCTACTGCTTAGTTTAGCACCCATTTCACACCAGTCCTCACAGGTACACTGTCTGTCCATACATTTCCAGCTTGCTTACAGTACAGCAGCTGTCGTACACACATCACTCACATATCTCGTGAGACATGGTGGTTTATATGGCGTGTCCACCTGGCACCTACCACTTATATACAGGCATGTCCAACTGGCACGTACCAGTGCTATTGCCTGTCACTATGATGACTATGTTGTACATGTGGCAATAGAGCTATTCTCATGTACACAGTCAATGCACACCTCCCAACATACAACAGTACAGCCTGTGGGGGATGCACATATGCAGCCCTGCTGGGGGTTATACTGTCACCAACCCTGACTGCACCTGACAGTCATGTGGGGATGTGCAACATTCGCAACACATCCCACTCATCACATAGTCCCACATGATCCCCACCACAGGCCACACATATGGAGACATCTTGTACAGTACCCCTCCATACTCTGTGTGGGCACCAATTGCAGCCCACATCGCCAAACACAATCACACCAACCTATAGCCCACAGACACGTGTGCCCATCACATACAGCCAATAGGGTGTCATAACATACACAACACACCTGTCATAGGTGACTGTCGGTGGTCACACTGCTGTTCCACTCAGCAGGCTACACAAGGTCACTTACATCCTGCTGTCAGGTAACTGGTTCTGCAACATAACCTATGCACACATGCCACAACTCAGCAGGTACGATGTGACTGTCATTTTCCATGTTTGTGTGACTGAAGTCGTATCTCAGGGCACAGACTATATGTGCAGTGACATGCAATAGCCCACCAGTGTTGTAGCCCTGATGGTGTGGTCCGAGCCCTGGGGAGCATTTTGCAGTCATCCGGACCTGTTACCACTGTACAACGAGCGACTGTGTCACTCCCAACAGTTGTTCATGCTTCTGCTGTCATTCCACAGGCATCTGGTATACGTCCACTTTGACAGACCTGGTCAAATAACATGATGCTGTGGCACAGTTGACCTGCACCTGTCAGCCCTGGGAGTACGGATCACATGTTGGACTCTTGCTGCTTTTATACTGCCTGTCTTGCACAGTGTCCAATAACAGTCACCACCAGAGGGGAACTGGCTAGCGAAACATGTGGTCATGTAACACAATGCTTGACATCATCCTCTGTGACGCACACAGGCAAGGCACACCTGATACTGCATCACTTCAATATCTCTGCAGTGACTGGGACCTGCCTCTTGGCTCTGCAGAGCACACCTGCAATGACTGGCTATAGACAGACCATACCTCTCAGGCATGTACCTGGACTGGCACACCCACGTCTGAGGTGTCCCCATATTCCACTATGTTGTACACACATCCTGGCTGGTTACTTAGCACAATGCATCACAGGTGCTCCACATGCAAATAACTGTGTCCGGAACTGCTATGCACAGTATTACCAGCTGTGGATTCAACATACCCCATGGTTACCAGACCTCATTTCATGGTGTACTGGACAGTTGGGCTCAACTGCTGCTACTGATGTGAGACTGACAGTAACCCACACTAAACTGTGATAGCCGCACATGTACCGACACATTAGGCGTCTGCTGTCCATGAGTCATAACCTCCGCTCAGCTGGTTCGACCCATACACACCACCTCCAAGACCAACAGTATCCTTGACATGGACACTACCAACATGTGACTGCTGTTCCACACCTGGGGTTATCCCCTCATTGGTGGAGTCCGAACATATGCTACTCACCCTTGTTAGCCACATACCGGCACCACACACTTCACGGCATACACAGTAGATGAGTACTACAACACCTACTACAGATGTCGTATGACAGCGGTACTTGACGTCATGACACACGTGCAGGTGGACAATGCACATACAAACTCTGAGACATACCCCAGTGCACTTCATTAGCACATACATGACAATATGGATCATGCTATTCCACACAGAGCCATGATGGTACACACCAGATAACAGACGCCACTCTGGGGGTACGGTTCCATGGACATACTTTACAACAACAGGTGGGGGCTGTTGCACAGTGGTGTACATTCCCATGGGTGGGATAACTCACCGGTCAGCCTCAGTAGGGCCACGGGATCCCTCATCACATACTCCATAACTAGCTATGTACACATTACTGCGACACATTCTGAGATGTACCACAAGGTATTATGGTGGTATGTCAGTAGTCGTATGCAATACCCACATCTGCTCACACATACAACTGTCACTCTGGAACATGACAGTAACAGGTGATGTTGGCAACATGCTGTCGGATGGCTTCAATGCTAACATTACACCCTCTCACTCTCTACGGGGCCACATTCCTTGCAGGAACATTGCGGTGTACCTGCGGTCAAACCTACACAGTACTGACCTGCACTCTATATGTCCTAGGACACTGGGCCCTTGTCACCCTACAAAATCCCAGGCTGTGATGTCCACAGACCTCTGAATGACATGTCTCCCCACTGGGACACCATATTCAGTAATAGCCTTGTACCAGACATTGTGGCCCGTGACTGGCACATAGTGACAGTTACACTCCACACAGGTGGCGCCACTATGCATGACTGGGACTATTGACCTACACACCTCACTGGACTGTTCTGCACAGCTATAGGGCACATCATCATGGACATCATTCGCTGAGTCTTTGTTGTGCTCCGGTCCTTTGATGCCAGCTGGGTTGGTCTTGTTGGGGCTACAGCATGCCTCCTACACCTGTTGAACACTTTTCATACAGTCGCCAGAGTAGTTGATGATGACACGAGGGTCCACACAGCCTACATTGTCCCCTCGCTGCCTTTCAGCACAGTTCTCCATTCTGGTATTGACAACATACACATCCACCTGCACATCAAAACATATGTCTCAGGATGTTATGCAAAGTGGCTAATGGACGGGACACACACACTGAGGGTGGCATACCATATCACATACTGCATTCCAGTTACACTTGGCATACCACAGTCCTCAGTCATGGGGCCCTCAGGTACAGGCTACCACTGAGGGGACTTCCCTGCCTAGCTTTACAGACCACTGCATACCAAGCACCGTTGTTGATCCACCAGCTGATACAGACCCCATCCATATGGGTGTCACTGTGACGGATACCTGATATGAACACCATGGCCTCAACCTGCATGACACTTGGTATGAACATTACCTTTGCAGTACACCATCCACCCACTGGTTATCACATAGGTGTTAGTCCCCTACATACATGTCGCATTGTACATGTTCGTACTACACATGTATGTCGCACACACTCCTGTGATTACCACATTGCCACTGTGGCGTGGATATCCTTCTACATGTCCACACTTGTCTGTACTGGGTGAGTAGCTGGTACATAGGCACCCATTGTACCTCTGAACACCGGACTTATACACACATCCATGGGTACAACACCCCGCTTAGGGTGTACCTTACACAACAGCTACGCTTTACATAACTCAACATTAAAACGCCATGACGTTTATTGAGCTACGACAGTTAAAGTTTGCGGCTGAAGTACGGACACCACGTCTGTACACATTTGCAGACTACATACTCAGGGGTGACCTCTGCTGCAAAGACAGGGCCCATGTCTGCAAATATGTTAATGGATATACTCCGCATACGCGACATAAACAATAGCCACTGTGAGCATGATGCTCATGGATATGTGCACACACACGACAGTGTGTGGGATGTGCTTGGGGGTTGCATTCCCAGACCGGAGACTCACCATGCTTTGGGACAAGATTCCTATGTACATCATGCATGGACAGTCAGTAGCAGTGTTCATGTGATACCTCACTTGGTGGATGGTGGACACATGTACGCCAGGGATCACTGCAGTGGCTGTACTGTGAAGAGATGCAGGTTACACATAGCTCTTCTGTTCACAGGACACTACCCTAGAGAGGTGACACTGGTGTGCACAATGTAGTTGTTGTTACACATAGACTTGCCAGACTGCATGGTACCCCACTATGCACCTGTGGAGCTATTACATGTCCTTTGTGCATGGTTACTGGAATAGCCCTTCCATTTAGATTAGCTGTCACGCTATTACAATGTCCCATGACTACAGACCATATGTATCCTGTTATTGTACATGCCAATCATGTTCTTCTTTGCCTGTCACATCTCTTCTGCTATTCTAGTATGGGAGTAATGTTTGTGTCCTTTGCAAATGCACAGAGTGGATTACATTATTTATTTCATCATAACTGTTTATACATAAATTAATTACATACTACTCACATCACTATACGATACCTTTGGTATGCATCATATGCCTGTTCTCCTGTGTAGCATATCTGACATATCAATCTACTGTACTATACATTACACATATTTTACATGGTATCCCATAATTCAAAGCATACTTGCACAGCGGGACCACCTTAGACATGTCATTGACGTTATATGTCCATACACATGCATACTGTTACAGTATAACAACATATACTATCCCCTGCTATGGCACGTACTTGTTGGACATACCCTGCCACTGACAGCGGGTCGTATGACATTGTTCTGTTTAAAGCCATCATGTTGCATCCCTTGTGGTGTCTGTGCTGTTTACCTTGTGGCCCACTGCTGGACGCACAACTTCTACAAGCGTTAGTACGATCAGCAAGACATCACTACATAAATACCATTTCCCACTTTATGCATGACGGACATTTTTAATTACTGCAAACCAGGCTATGCATACACTGACATAACTTAATACAGAACATACTATACATACAGTTAGTGTTCTACATACCTTGATACCGTTCCGGTATTTCGTCTCTATCTCACTCTTCTGTATCACTCTTTAAACTGTTTTATGGCATGAGCATACAGTTTGCATATCTGGCAAGTCATCCTTATATATGTCGATACCTGCAACATGTGGTTTACTGCCGCCAATTGGTATTCCGGTGTGACTAATTATGTGCACTTCAGCTGTGCAGCTACTCCATTCGCCAATTACGTGGCAACAGTGGGGTATAATTGAATTCTCCACTTGGGCATTGGCCATTTGCCCTGGCTTTGGGGAGATGGCCTATATTGTGTTTTGTTGTGTGTAATTGCAACTGCTATGTGTAGAGCCAAGTGTATTTTGGAGTCATGTCCCCCATGGATTGTGTGTGACAGCTTGTGTATGTGGTTCTACCTGTGACTGTACCTGTCATCCCACCCATCTGATAATGGACTATTGCAAACACCTGTAACATCGCCGTTTGTTCCATTATATGATGGATACAATTTTGCATGGCGCCATTAAATGTGTGTCTCACAAGGTATGTTAACGGTTCAGCAAATGTAATTGACTAACTGGATGTTTGTGCTGTCATTACAGTTTGTATTGCTATTGTTTCCAGTGTGGGGGATGTAGGTGGGTGTACATACCATATACGGTTTTGTGGGGCTTTCATTTCTACGTAGTCCATATATATGTGTGTGGGCCCCTTCCCTAATTACAGTGCTATCACTTAGTAGTCTTCTGTTACAGGAATTTACTTTGGGCCATTGTTAATTGGTTTCTATATGGTATGCAGGTGAGGTTGATACTTCCATACCTCCGGATGTACGGCGATATGTGCAGGGATATTTTTAAATGACCTCTATCCTGTGTATGTCTATCCTAGATATTTGCAGTCATTGCAGTGGTGTTGGTGTCAGACTCTCTGTGGCATGGCTTGCCACCTTTTCATATGGCCATAGTTGGACACTTGCGGGTCACACAGTGGTATTTACAGGCTGACATATAGCCACGGTCAGTACACAGGATAGCACATACTTTTATCCTCATTACATACCAATTGTTCTTGGACCTTGCCTACTTATCAGTTTGCATGTAACATTTCCGTTTCTTACATACAGGCATGAGTATTTCCTGCAACTATTGCATAATATTTGGGACATACTAATGTCCTAAACTCTCGGACAGTTGCCCTTTGTAATGTTTCATGTCGGGACACACCTGCCCTGGGAGGGGCTGTCTCTCCCAATGTGGGACAGGTGTTTACAGCATGCCTACGGCTAGCTATACCCGCACCTACCATAATCATCTATCTCTGAGATGCCACCTACAGACACACGATGCGGACACACACACACACACACACATTACAGTCACACGGAAACACACATGGCACCCTCAACACACACATACACAGGCTACATCACTCACAACCACAGTTGTACACGGTACCTACGTGGACCGCACCGCCAGCAGCGGTGATTACATGTCCTTACTATTGTCATATTGCCCGCGGTTCTACTGTTCCAGTACTGTGTTCTTTCTGTCTTTCAGCCTCCTGGTTACACGTGTTGGTGTGTGACATGTTCCATAGTTGGCGGTATCCTATTTATTTGTACCTCCAAGGTGTTTTGAATGTCATTGACCTATCTATATATTTGCAGATGTCAGTGACACCTTATATATCGACATATATCACACTATCGCCCTTTCTATCTGTATTATATATGTGTAGATATATATATATATATATATATATATATATATATATATATATATATATATATACATATCTCGGACAGGGGTTGTGACAGGAACGCTACGCCTTTCATTGTGTGTTTGTCAGTGTATACTGTGTTTCCTGGACTCCGCACATTTGTGTCTGTACCTGTCACATTACACACCTGCCATAGGTTAAGATTACCTCCTGTCCCACTTTACGAGGGACAGTCCCTCTTTGTGCAGTTGTGTCCTGCGAAATATTTGTGAACATAGCAAATGTCCTGCGACTTTGGGACAAACATATTCCCTATAGTTTATGTAATAGTTGCATAAAACACTTATTCTGTATCTGACCCACCTACATGTTACAGGACATGGAACACATACCTGCGACCATTACTAGAATAAGCGTTTTATCTATGCAAAACACTGACGTTCTGGTTTTTGTACTGGCTGGGTGTATGTGTCGGCCTGCAGACAACTGGCGTATGTCCCACATTGGTCATTTGAAATGTGGCAACCCTACCGTACGTACATCTTGGCTAGCAATAGTGTTGGGTGATTGTATACATGATTGCCTGTTCCACTCCTGGCAGTGGTCGTTTTACCCTTCAGAGCAGGCGCTGTTTGTTCAGGGTTGACTAATGCTGGTTTCACCTGTTCTGTACATCATTGACCGTGATCTGCGCAGTGGTCAGTGAAGCTTAGCCCTGTTTCGCACATATTCGTATAGTCGTATTTAAACATCGCTTACCACCTGTGGGCAACGCTTATTCCCGCTAATGTGTGCTACACATATTCTGATGACCTGCATCTGGAATGCATTACCCGTGCCGTCGGGATTACGTTACATCCCTTGCGGGACGTGGGACCGGGAACATGCATGACAGTCACTGCATGTACCACTTGGACATCTAGGGGTTGTACACGTATTATGTCAATTTGTATGTGAAATACACTACAGCAGTTACTCCACACTACACTCACATGGCTAACTCCGTTAGTTTACTAATTGATGAGTCCAGTTAATGGTATGTCCATGTGATGTTTACTGGCTGTACTCCGGCATTGGGTATGTATATCACAATTAGCTACACCCGATAATGTGCTACACCTTCATACGACCGTGGATGCAGTATGCTGGGGTGAGGAATACCTGTCATGGGTACATCCCCTGTCTTGACACAACATCCATGATTACATTTTGTGGAGCCCCTCAGTAATGCAGCGGGGAATCCGTGCTGAGTGTGTGTAGGACAGTGCTTACACATATGTGCTCCCGCGATTTCCTCTGCTCCAGTAAGCGACAGTTGCTTACTTGATGTTGTGGCGACGGGAGTCACTGTTTGCCCCGTTTGGTGTTTTGCCTCTGACAATCGGGCATGTACCTACCGATGTACCTGAGAACCTATACAAACAGCACTGACAGATGCTGATAGGCGCATCTACTGTTCAGGTGTTGACATTTCCGTGTTCCAATGGCTGTTGCATGTACAATGTTTGAGGGCTGCCTATGTAGGATTCCACAGTGGGCCACCTATACATCACAATTTACAGGTGGTCATGTTTGTGTGCCATCCATTGTACTGTGTGTGCAGGTGGAGAGGGTTGTCAGTCTGTGGGAGCCTACACTGTCAAGGTATGTGCTATACGATCCCTCTTTGCTAAGGCGTAGGCATATTGGGCATGCCTCCATCTGCCTACTGGGGCTGGCACAGTGTGTCCATGGTCTGGATCCCTCTGTGCCTGTGTTGGCCTTGGCAATTGCGGTGGGCTGTGAGGCCCTCCCCCATTTTGACCCTGCTGCAGCTGTTTTCACAGGATCATATTATGTAGCATGGCACATACTATGAAGATGTGGGCACACGTGCCTGGGGAGTACTGCAAGGCTCCAGCAGATGTGTCCAAGCACCAGAACCGGGATTTCAGCATCCCGAACACACGCTCTATGATGATTCTGGTTTGTGAGTGTGCCTCATTATGGTGTTCTTGCATTGGTGTGTGTGCATTTCTGATGGGGGTCATCATCCATGGCTCCAGTGCATTGCCAGCATCCCCCACAAGGTGGCCTTGTGGGATGTCCCCCCTGACAAATACCTGGTACAGCTGTGAGGCATGCCAGATATGGGAGTCGTGGTAGCTTCCAGGGCTGCCAGCACACACATCCATGATAATGCCCTGGGCATTGCACACAGCCTGGCAGTTGATGGAGTGGAATCCCTTGCGGTTTATGTAGCGCCTACCGTACTCACCGAGTGGTGACTTGATTTGTATGTGCGTGCAGTCTATCGCACCCAGTACCTCCAGGTAGTTTGCCGCATGGTGGAAGTGACACATATTGCTGGCCAACTCTTCCTGAGTTCGGGGGAAGTATATACGCTCATTGGCATGTGCTAACATGGCATCCAGGAACTGGTGTAGTACTCTGGATGCCGATGCCTGTGAGATCCCCATTATATATCCAGTTGGCCTTTGAAAGGTACCTGTGGCTAGTATTCGCAAGCTTACACATACCTTTGTGTCCACTGGGATGGATTCCCCTCTGTTGTTTCTGATTCTCAGGCGTGGCCCGCACAGCTCTACTATTTGCTGTAGGATGTCCCTGTCCACCCTGTAATGCTCTACTACCTCCAGATCATGTAGCCCCTGGTAGGTTACCCTTGGTCTGAACACTCTTCTCCTCCTCCGAGGCCTACGGTGGTTGTTGGCATCATCCTCCACAACACCGTCGGTCTGTAACACATGCTGATGAATCACAGCTATGGCAGCTCCCAACATGTACATTTTAAAGGTTCCCCATCTGTTTATACCTATGGTGCAGTGTTTGGGAATACACAGGTGTGTGTTGGGTGCTTTCACACTTTAAACTGTTTTGCTGTGAACACTGATGATGTCATAGGGTGTGTATGTACGATCATGGCTACAGGGTATCTTCTGTGTTTTATTAATGGAACCACTATTGTGCTGCCTTTGGTGTTGCATTACATTTGGCTGCCGTGAATTACCTCCTGCCCTTCCGTTTACATTTGTGCACGTTACACCTACCATTTGCTGGCATGCATCCAGCAGCCTGCTTTCATTTGTACTTTCCTAGACCTGGCTTATCTTGCGTAATGCGTTCTATTGCCGGTCTACTGTGGGTTTGCTTTGCTCTGCTATGACAGTTCTCCTATCTTTGCATTCCATGTCCTCCCCTTCTTTCTTTGCAATCCTATGCCTCCCCTATCCTGTTTTGCAGGTTTATGCATGCAGGCTTGTCTACTGCCGTCGATTGGCTGCCGTGAGTTGATTGGTGTTAATTGCTCATTAGTACGCCAATTACCCTGCTTCAGCATTTCCTTCTTTTCTTCCCATGACCTTCCTGTTTGTGCTATTATTTGTGGTGCGTGCATCCACTTACCGGGTTTCGGGCACATTTTCATCCCCGTACACATGCGCTTTCGGGCACCATGTGTGCTTTCAGCTAAATGGTTCTATACCTTCCTCCCCATCCCTGTCCTGCAGCTTTGCTTAGCAATGGCCAGGCCAGATTTGCATTGCTCCAATGTGCTTACTGATACGGTGGCACACCCCTCTGCTGATGTCATGTATCACCTCTGATACACTCCTCGGTGTTATAGCGCTGCATCATCAGGTACATCCTTAATCCGGCGGGATGTTTGCAATTCAGTACTACCTGCTTCATTTGCATGGCATTGACTACTAATTCATAGTTACAGCACCGAACACTGTCGCGGGCCCTTGGCAACCCTTGCACCTTGCTTATGGTGTGCCGTGCCTACCATTGCGTATTATGGTGAAATCCTGATTTGCCTTACATTGCGATTTTATGACATTTGTATATATTTCCTTTGTATTCCTGTTTACGCACACATGCCCTGTGGCTGTACTGTGCATTACTGTGGACATGACATTAAATGTTGTTTTTTAGGTGTTGTGCATCTTTTCTTGTGCCATTGGCTGTGTATTTAGCCATTAGAATATGTTAACTTTGTAATACATGAGTCTGGTCTGCTTCCATAACTCCGATGTTCTGTTTGGGAAAGTGTAAACTGTGTTTTTTGGTTTACATTTCCATGGGCTTGCTCTACGCCTGCACTACTTCGTGAATCGCTGTATGCCTTCATTAGCATGGTGTGACACTGCACATGGGGTGATTTGCATACCTATGCCGTGGGCTGCATAGATCTGGCGTACACCGGTAGTGCACGTGGAATTGGTTCGTACCGGAATCACTCGGCGGACATATTTGGCGTTATCCCGCATACGCTACGCCTGCTCCTGGCGCAAGCTTCATGAATCCGGGGGTGTATGTTTATGATAAATTTAGTTGAAACACATTTCTGTGGCTTTTTTATTTAATTACAGCTGGGAATTGAGATATGTGTAGTTAATGAAGTAGTTATAATTCCTGGGTATGGCTAGATGGCTAGAGACTGCCTGTAGATGAAATGAATGATTCTGCTATTGTTTGCTTAGTATTCTGCCTTTAAGTGACTATTGTGAGCTTTGTTGTGCAAGATGAAATAATTCACTGTGGCTACTGTTTGAAACAATTCTGAATTACATTACCGTGGCCATTTTATTAATACAATCAAACTTTTATGGTGTATAAAATCAACAATGTGACCACAAGTGATGGGCAGGTAGCTATTTTTGGATGAAAGTCACTGATCCCTTTTTTACTTGCTCAGTTTAAACAGTCATTAATCTGGCTTTGCAGGACTAGTATGCATTTATGTGAAGTAAGTCAAAATAGTTTACTGTGGCTCCTATGTAATTGTGTGAAATAAACTTGAGCCATATTACTTTGGCCATTATTATTTTGTTTACTTTTTGACAGCAATTAAAGACCTGTCATGTGCACATTCAACAAACTGATTATAACTGCTGTATAACACAGCTGTCTGTGGATGAAAATGACCTTTTTTCTGATGTAATCATGGTAAACAGCTATTAATCAGGCTTTAAATTACTATTATGCATTTTTATGAAACACGTTTGGAATACTTTACTGTGGGCATTCTTTTCAAATCATAATCAATGTGAGGTGTACACAGTCAATATAATAGCTATAATTGATAGATATAGGGAAAGTTGCTTATCCCTGCTGTTTTTGATCACTAATAATAGTCACTGATCTGGCTTGGTGGGAGCAGTGTGACATGATCCATTTTAGTTGCTGAAATCCATTATATAATGGTCATTGATATGGCTTATGCTTGTATTTGGAGAGGTGTGTTGTAGCATAGCTAACAGTAGCAAGTTGTTATAATTTGTTTGACAGACAGAAGAAAAGGACTGCATATAATGCATGTCTAATTTTGATGGTCTGGGAATGATGTGTATGAAAACAACTAATCATTTAAACTGTGGCATAGTGAGTACCATCTCTCAATGTATTGTTCTCTGATTGAGTACTTGGCTGTAGCTCCTCTTGTGTGGAGTCTGAATGTCATCCCTATCTCTGCCAATACCCCCAAAATATGATTCAGGTGAACTGCAGTTCTTCAATTGGCCTGCAGATAAACATTTATTGTGAAACTGTATGTGTGTGTGTGTGGGTGTGGGTGTGTGTGTGTGTGTGTGTGTGTGTGTGTGTGTGTGTGTGTGTGTATAGATGTAACAGAGTGAGTGAGAGCGAAAGAGACTTAAACTGAAATTAAGTCTAATCTGTGGAACTTTTTGTTTAATTTCTCCAGTAATTTCTGATTTCTTTTGTTACATATGCTCATATTTATTTTTTCTTCTTTCATTTATTTTTTGTGAGCATTTAACAAGAAGGATAACCTATTCCTAGGTGCAGTTTGTTGCCTGATAAAAACATGTCTCTAATGCTAAAGGCCGTGGGTGCAAGCATCTTGTGTATTATTATGCACCAGTGGCACGTTTTTCTCAGACAACAAATCATACCTTGTCATGTCTTATTCTTTTTGGCACAATAAGCTGTGTTATGGTACCAAATAAATTTCATGCATCACAGTTCAGCAGAAAATAATAATCTCCTTTATTGTAAAGAAAGGCATGTATGTGGGAGTCTAGGAAACTGAGCTCATGTTTCCTCGAACAGTAGAACTCTATATTTTTATACCTTTTCTGATTAAAAACAACATTATTGTAACAATCTTAGAACAGCCACTGATCTATTAGAACCAAACACTACAGCATTAATTCTCCTGAGACTGTGTTTATGATTTTCCATATTATGAATGAGTTCCAAATTTCATAAAATAACTTTCTGCAAAGAACAGAACTTTCTATACTTTGCCATGCTATCACTTTTCATATTTGGCAGGAAGTAAATCATCAGATATATACAATAAATATTAAGGAATCTATCTTGAAATGAAAGCATATTTAAAATAAAACACACACACTCTAACATTTTTCCTTCTCTGTAAACCTCACCCTTCATATTCCCCATCTGATACTGTAAAGCATCACTCAAATCATATACTTCTTTATGACCTGACAATGAGTACAGGTTTTCAGATGAGCAGACACTTTTTCACTTGCTATCAGACACTCTTCACATACAATTTCCTTCTATCCCTGACACAAACAATTTTCATACAGTCTTTTCAAGAATAAGATCTTATTAACAACAAAAACATGCCTACATCTTGATAGAATGAAAACACAAAATGAATACTGTATATAATTTTCAGCTGTACATTTTCCACTTTCACATTTGTTTTCACATTTCCCATATATATATATATATATATATATATATATATATATATATATATATATATTATACAATCTATTAAAATATTGCAAAACTTTATTTTAACCTCTATTGTAGTATGATTTCTATCTAATGTGGTCAGTAGCAGTGATTTATTCTGATTCATTGCACTCCTTCTGGATTCAAGTAGCTTTGGAATACAAGAATCCAGACCTTATCTAAACAATCCTGTCTTGGTCTATGATTCATTGACCCTAACTTTTAAAAAGAGGTGCGACAGTGAGTGATACTGACATAAAGCAATTCCCAATTTTGTCTGATTTTCAGAACTTGTATGGTCAGAGCAACACCTTTATTGTACTTTCTTTAGTATTCAGTTGTATATTGTTTGTGTGATTTTTCTCACAGAAGTCAATTAAGTTCTCTTTGAATTATGTGGTAACTGATTTTTATTATTCTTTCCTTTTATAATTTTTTATTCATTTGAAGCTGAATATAGATTCCTTAAATGAGTATGCCATTAATGATTTGCTAAAGCACAAATGTTTTGTACAATGTAATAAATGCTATATATACCTAATAACACTGGTGATCTGTGTTCCTCATGTCAAATGCTGGATGAATCTAGACTTACTGATGAAGATTGCAGTTGTGCAATTGCCACTGCTTGGAGAACTGTTGTTACATGTATTAATGACAGAACTGGTTAGATAAATAATGTTAGACAAAGAGCAAATACAACACATTTAGGAAATAATGTGTCTTTTGTCTGTAAAGATCACTCAACCCCTATGAAGACAATGCCCCTGACAACTTTGGAATTCTGGATACAAGTATCAGTCTGATGATTCAGAGTGTTTAGAAGGAAATAAAAAAGAAAGAAAGGAGAAAGTTCACAACAAATAATAAGGGAGAAAAAACTGATAAATGTCTGCAAAGCAAAGAGTTTACATATTAAAAAGAACACTGCTTTATTATGTAACACACAGATTACAGGGAATGATGACATTTTTATATCAATAAAACTTCAGTCTACAGAAAAGGGCAGCATGTTTCCAAAACAGATGGTAGAAAAAAGAGGCAAGGGGCAGGTGAAAAGGAAGAATTAAAAAGTGAACATGGAAGGAGTGGAGAACATTACTGTAAGAAAAAAAGGAGAAAGATAGATGCTGACAACATGTCTCAAGCTGTGGATGTACAAAGCCAGGTGGATGAGAACTGTACACTTGCAAATATAATGCACAATGAAAACAGAGGGATTAATAACATTAATGGTATGAATACCATTCATTTGTAACAATTGGTAGAGCAGATATTATTGAATTAGAAGCTGAAGATTCTTCAGATCTGGTCAGAAAAGATATTTGTAATTGGAGATTCACTTATTAGTGAAACTGATACTTATTGCAGGGAAGATAATGAACACTGAATCATGTTATTCTTGCTAGGAGCAAAAATAGAGGATGTCAGACAAGCCTTAGAATGCCTTTATTTAAGGAAGTATGGATGTATTTTTATTCCTGTTGGTATAAAAGGATCTTGTCAGCAAGTACTATCTGGCTATTAGCAGGGAACATACAGTCCTCTTAGATAGTATAGTTTGTACTGGTGTTAGAACATATTTTTTACAAATCGTGTACAGACAGGAGAGTCAGGTCCCTGTGAATGAAAAGATTTTTTGAGTAAATACCTACATGAAAAAATGTCCCATTTAAAAAAAATGGAAATGCGTACAGCATCCAAGTCTAATTTTGGTTACTCATGTGGTCAGACAAGATGGCATGCATTTGTATAGATCATGGAAGATAATTTTTGCAGTGGATAATTTGCAATATTTGACAAATACAAGACAGGATTTTTGCCAGGATGAAAATTTAACAATTCACAGATAGCAACATTTGATGTATCTCTGATGGTTGTTAATGCTAAGATCATTAATAATAGTTTTATTATTAGAAAATTTGCTACATTCCCACAAGATTTATGTTATCATGGTTTGTGAAACAGGGTTAAAGAACAATGACTGGAAGCCAGCTCTGTCAGGGTATAAATGCTTTTACTGTAACCGGCATTCTAACAAAATCAGGTGGAGATATTATGACAGGGATTAAAGATAATTATGAGACCTGTGATTATTACATGTTCAATGATAACACCAGTACTATAGATTGTGTAACTGTGGCAATAAAAACAACCTTGGAACATATAACAATTTTTGGAGTGTTTAGACCACCAAAGTCAAGTGCTGATGATCTAGATGAATTCATACATTTGTTGCTTGAAACACAGGAGGGAAGAATAATAGTGGCTGGAGACTTAAATTTTTCAGAAACAGACTGGAATAATATTGATTCAACAACATCAGTAAGTGAATTATTCACAGCGTATGTTCATGAACAGCAATTGCTTCAGATTGTAGAAAAAAACTACAAAGAAAAGGAATATATTAGACATTATCTGTGTTCATAAAGAAATTATTATTACTTCATGTCAAGTTTTGCCATCATTTATGTTCAATGATCATGGGGTTATAAAGGTTAATTTGTTGCTAGATAATTCTACCAAATTGAAATCTAAACCAATGCACAGAAGATTAAGTATAGATTATATGGAAGCAAAACAGTCATGTAAAACTAATTGGAGTGATGCATTCAGTGGAAAAACTGCACAAGAGATGTGAAAAGTTTTGAAAGAGATATTGCATAAGTGCAAACAAAATTAAAAAAAAAAATCACAGAATTCTTCACTTCAACTTTTAAAACAAACTGGAGCCAGAATAAGTTGAGTGCTTTCGTCCCGTTTATTACAGAACTTCTTCTGAAGAAGTTCTGTAACAAATGGAACAAAAGCGCTCAACTTATTCTGGCTCCAGTGTGTGTTCTTTGTTTTAAAATTTAAAAAAATGTTTAGCATCAGGATCTAGACATATAACATCAGGGGGATATATTTCCCCAAGAACAAGACACTTGATTAAGGTGAGAGATAAAAAATGTAAGAAATGGAAATGAGGTCGAACTATAACTTTCAAAACTAAATTAAACAAGCTGACCAAACAAATTAAGCATAGTACAAGACAAGTTATGAAAAATTGGAAGACAATTTATATAAACATATTGAGAATAATAGGAAACCATTTTATAGATACTTAAGATGTGGAAGGAGTAAAGACATACAAATTGATAAACTGTGTATAGATTATAACATTTATTCTCAGACACAACAGATTATAGATATATTTACAAAATCTTGCAAAACAGTTTGACTCAACAAAGAGGATAATAAGTTGTTCTGGTGACATTCAAGTAACCTCAGATGCCAGACTCAAATTAGATTATATTGATAAAGAACTATGCAAACTGGATCCAAACAAGGCACTGGGAGGAGGCTAATAATGACCTGAGAACACTTCAGATAGAAATTCCTCAAGATTGGAAATGTGCTTATTAAACCTATCTTTAAGGGAAGGGAGAGTAGGACAAACCCAGAATCATATAGACCCTTAAGTCTACTTTCATGTTGTGGAAAAATAATTAAGAAGGTAATATTGTATACGTTATTGTCAGAACTGGAAAGGTTGGGGCTTGAAACCATGTATCAGCATGCATATGTTGACAACAGATCTATTACCACCTGCAACATGATGTTCTATCACAATATAATGACAGCTATAAATGAAAAATGGTGCTGTGATATAATTTATATAGATTTAACATCAGTATTTGACAGGTTCATACACAAATGACTGATCAATAAATTAGAACAAATAGGTTATGGACTTATACTTGATAAGATGGATAGCTGCATGGCTTACAAATAGGACATAGGAAGTATCCTGCAGTAATTGGACAGTTGAAATTCTTGGTTACAGTCAGAGTGTCCCATAGGGCTCTATCCTAGACCCTTACTTGTTTAGATTTTATCTTTCAGACCTTTCTCTTTCATCTGAAGTGTTCTATAGTCTGTATGCAGATGACCTGAAATTGGGTAAACTGATTACATGTGTTGCAGATAGGACATGCCTGCAAAAATAACTTGATTAAATAGATCATTTGGGCACAGGAGAATAATATGCTAATAAATATATAAAAAACTAAGCATATGAGTTTCGGTAGACACAAATCAAAACACGAATATTTAATACAGCACACGGTGATCGAAATTGTAAATTAAGGACCTGGGTATATGGATAGATCCAGCTATGAGTTTTTCTAATCATCTCAACCAATTGGTTAATGATAGTTACAGAACTGTAGGTTGTATAAAAAGTTTTATAAAGTCTAGGAAATCAGAAATAATGACGTCATTGTTTGTTAATTATATTAGACCCAAATTTGAGTATTTTTATTATTTTATTTATTTATTTCAGTTTGATTACCAGGGAAGTCCACTGGGCCAAGAAGTACCCATTTTCAGTGGAGGCCCGGGGAGAAAAGCTCCAAAGGCAGTACAATCAAGCATACAATGCATGAGATAAAATACAATAGAATGTCCACACAGCAAGAATACATAGTAAGAACACTGCAAATGCAAAATTACAATAGAATGTCCACACAGCAAGAATACATAGTAAGAACACTGCAAATGCTAAATAACAATTTTTTTTTTTTTTTTTTTTTTTAGGTACTAACATAATTTGCAATATTTTCATCCTTACAGTCAAGTGAGAGTCAGCTAAAACCATTTAGCTAGAATTAGAGAGCAGAAAGGTGCAGAAGCAGAGGGGCTTAGTGTAGAAAAACCTTGAAATTATATAGGGTGAAAGGAAGAACATTTCCATTTCGAAGATAGTTGTAAGAAGAGTTGGGTTTTGAAGTATTCCGTGTTAGGCATGGTCCTAAGTGAAGGACAGAGAGAGTTCCATTTTCTACCTAGAGAGAAGGATAGTAGTTGCTGGCTGGCGGGATGTTTAGGTCTGTGAATGGAGATTAGATTTTGGTGTTCAGATCTTAATGATCGGTGAGGGATGTAAGGGGGAAGGATGTTGGATAATGCTGGGCATTTTTCTGGGTAGAATATTAATTTATGAGTGGTTGTTAGTTGCAGATAGTCAAGGTGGTTGGGGAGTTCTAACCAGTTCAGAGATTGAAGGGTGAGGCAGTAGTGGGTTGAGGTTTTTGATTTAGTGGCAAATTTAGAGATTTTATTATAGCAAGCTTCAAGTTTAGAGGTGAGGGAGGCAGACAGATTAGTTAGAAGAGGGGCACCATAAAGTAGAGAGGAAAGGAGGTAGGAGGTAGCTAAGGTTTGCCTAGAGGATTTTGAAATAAATAGATTATTCCTGTAGAGCATACCTAACTTTTGGTGGTTTTTTTTATGTTTTGTTGTATGTGGAGGTCGAATTTGAGGTGTTTGTCAATGGTTATGCCAAGGAGTTTAGCGTAGGGGACCACTTCTATAGGGGTGTTGCTTTGGCTGAGGATGTTGAAAGTGTTTTTGTCAAAGGAAGAAGCCTTGGTAGGGAGGAAAATTAGTATTTTGGATTTATTGGAGTTGAGGGAGAGATGGTTTTGGTGCATCCAGTTTTCTGTAGTGGAAAAAGCTGTTTATGTTTTACAGAGAAGTTCAGAAAAGTTGGGGGTGGCACAGACTAAGGTAGAGTCATCAGCGTATTGGATGACTGTACTGTCAGGGAGAGCTGTGTGAAGGTTGTTTATGAAGATGTTGAAAAGTATGGGACCAAGGATGGATCCCTGAGGAACGCCGGTAGGAGTAGGTAAGAAGGAGGAGGTAGAGTCCTCCCATCTGACAGCCTGAGATCTGTCAGAGAGGTAACTGGAGAACCAGGAAAGAGTATTAGTGGAGAGATTAAGGTTGGAGAGGTGGAAGAGAAGGTGTGTATGGGAGATGGTGTCAAAGGCTTTAGATAGATCTAGCAGAACAGTGGATACAAGAAGTCCAGAATCTCGGGCTTGATTAACTGTTTCTAAGAAGGAAAGTAGGGCAGTTATGGTGCTGAGGCCGGGACGGAAACTGTGTTGGGTGGGTGTAAGTAACTGATTCTGAGTTAAGTAGGGTAAAAGTTGGTAGTGGACACATTTCTCTAGAATTTTAGATATTGGACAGAGTAGGGCTATGGGGCAGAAATTAGAAATGGAGTTGTTTTTACCTCCTTTATGAAGTGGTAGAATGTAGGCTGAACGCAAAAGTTTGGGTACGTATGACTCTTTTAAGGATCAGTTAATCAGGATGCTAATTGGGAGAGCAATTCCTTCGGCTGCACATTTGAGAAAGGAGGGGGAAATGTTGTTGGGGGCATTGGAACATGGCTTTAGTTTGGATAAGAGCTTTTTTATAAATGTTGTGGAAACTGGTTTGAGTTGGAACATAGGGTGACAGTTATTAGAAGAGTTTAGGAAGTTGGAAGGATTGTTGTCAGGGAATGTTTTGGTTATCTTGGCTATAGAATCTGTAAAGAAAGTGTTGAAGAGAGAGCTCAGTTCCTTGTCAGTTAAACTAGGGTCAGGGCAGGGGTTATTTCTTCACTCAGGATGGAGAAGAGAGTTAACAGATTTCCAGAATTGTTTTGGGTTGTTATTATTATTGGACTGAAGTTTATTGTAGTAGTTTTTTTTGTCCCAGGTGATTAGTTTTTTTACTTGGTTGCGGAGTTGGGTATATTGGAGCAAGGCAGAAGACAGTTTACTTTTCTGATAAAGCTTCCAGGATTTGTCTCTGAGATGCATGGCATGTTTAGTCTCTTTGGTCAGCCAAGGAGCAGAATTGGCTTTGATTCATTTGTTTCTTAGGGGGGCTAGGGAGTTAAGAGTATTTAGGAAGATGGAGTTAAAATGTTCTACGGCGTTGTCGAGGGAGAGAGTGTAAAGGATTTGCCAGTTGATTTGTTTGAAAATGTTGGAGAAAATTGTGGGGTTGAAGTTGCTGAAGTTACGAGTTTTGAATGTAATGATGTTGGAATTGTGAGGGGTTAGCTGAGCAATGAATGAAGGCAGGGAGATGGTCACTAAAGAAGTCAGGGATAGTTCCCGATAGAGAGATTTTGTTTGGATGGGAGACTAAAATCCAATCTATGATGGATCCTAGGGGGTGGTTTTTGTTAGGTCTGGTTGTAGAATGGATTACTTGGGAGAAGTTGAAAAGGTTGATAGCTAGGGAGGGGGGAAGGTGTGCTGATTTTGTTCCAATCAATGTTGACGTCGCCTAGAATAAATGTTTCATATTTTATTTCAGATGAGGCCCAGTGGAGAATATTCTCCAGGGTAGAGATATTATCACCTGGGGAGATGTATAAGGAAATGAAGCAGATATTTTTATGTTTATTGAGTTGGAGCAGACATGCAGTTATTTCAGTATTTTTGAATAGAGGGGTTGGGATTTGCAGGGGGATTATGGAGAGAAGGTTAGAGTAGATTAGGGCAGAGCCTCCACCTTTTTTGTTTAATCGGTCACTCGTGAGGATGTTGAAACCTGGAGGTAAGATTTCAGAATCAGAGACATGGGGTGTTAGCCAGGTTTCGGAGATGGCTAAGATGTCAGGTTGGTTGTGATTAATCCAAGCATGAACATGATGAATTTTGTTGTTAAGGCTCTGGGCATTGATAGTGAAGACCTTAAGGGTGCTAAGAGAGGAAGTAGGAGAAGAAGGAGGAGGAGGGAGAGGCTTATTTAAAGTGCGGGAGGAGGGGGAAGGAGGGAAGGAGTTGCTTGTACTGAGGCAGGGGCCAGGGTTAGGGTGAATGTCTCCAGATAAGGCTAGTAAATTACATGAGATAACTTTATGTCTTTTAAGTTTGGAGAGTAGGAAGATGTTAGGGGTTAGTGGAAATATAAGAGATAAGCTTTTTGTAGAGGAGGAGAGTATTTTGGGATGGAAGAGGTGTAGTAGGTTTATTGGGATAAGGGAGGGGGAAATGGAGTGGAAGTTAGCGAGTAGAAGAGGTTGTGGGTGAGTGAAAGTGATAGTATGAGTAGTAGGCAGGTATGGGTGAGTTTTTAAGCAGTATGAAGTAGCATGATGGAGAGGAATAAGAAAGATGAGAAGAGAGAAGGGGAGTCTGAGGAAAAAGAGAATTTGGGAGGGCATGTTTGAATGGGTGGGGTATGGAAGGGAGAAATAAGAAAGGTAGAAGAGAGTGGTTGTGGAGAGAAGGTGAAGGAGTGGAAGGGAGATATAAAGTTAGGAGAGGAGAGGGTAGGGTTAATTGTAGTGAGAAGAGGGAGGAGTATGAGTGGGTGGGGAAATATGAGGGGGGGTTAAGATTGTTTAATTGATGTATGAATTGAGGGAGTAGGGAAAGACCGTGATTGGTTGAAACAAATGGACGGAGTTGGTGAGGTATAAATGTGGAGGTGCTGGGGGCAGGTGAGATTTGGGGGCAGGGTAGGGGAGCGGAGTGAGCCCGAAGGGCGAACAGAGCGGGAAGAGCCAGAGGAGGAGAAAGTGAGGAAGACAATCAGTAAAGCGTGAGTAGTCAGAAGGTAAGTTTAGCAAGTTTAGCAGAGATGTGAAAATAGGTAAGGTAAGTGAAGGAGAGAGGAGGATGGGTAGTGAGATGTGCAGAGAAGAGGAGTTAGAGGGTGGATGCAAAGGAGAAAGACAGAGGGAGAAGGAAGAGACTTCAGAAAAGGGAATAGAGGAGGGCTGAGTATAAAGGAAAGAATGGCTGGGAGTCCTGGACAGTAGAGAGGGAGAGAGCAGAGGAAAGGATGTTAGAGGGCTGTAGTAGGGGAGATAAGGAAGGAGAGGGAAAAATAGTGGGAACAGTAAGAAGGTAGTGGAGCACCACCTAGTGGTCAGTCAGTCTGGAGCAGTAGAGACCCCAAGGGGAGAATCAGGAAGGGAGCTAATGAGGTTCAGGAAGGCGGTAAGAAGTACAGGGAGAACTGAAGCAGCAGAGAAGGGGGTTAAAATTATGGGGAGAACTAGGAGTGCAAGCAGTAAAGAAGAGGGGGTAGTGGCTGCTGGCTAGTCTGGCAGGG
The DNA here is from genome assembly GCF_019279795.1 of Protopterus annectens. Taxonomy (NCBI): domain Eukaryota; kingdom Metazoa; phylum Chordata; order Ceratodontiformes; family Protopteridae; genus Protopterus; species Protopterus annectens. The sequence goes on along the minus strand of NC_056736.1, from coordinate 80,397,963 downwards.
AAGTGTACTGCAACCTAGTAGAATCAACTAATTAACAGCACAGAGTTACAAAGTACACATACTTTCTTGAATCCTTGTAGTAGGAGAACTCAGGGAACAGTAAGGCCTTATAGTTTCGGATTAATAGTTCGTTGGAGCTGGTTCTAGGCCAGAGAGTTCAGGAGGGTATTTTCAGCAGGTTAGGGCATTGTGGGCAGGGGCCCAAGCTGTAAAATACAGTGGAAAGAAGAGAGATTTTAAGCAGTAGTGAAGGCATCAAGGTATACTAGAAGACAAATGTCAGGCATTCATAAAGTTATTTTAAACAAATAAATGCAAATTGCAGCAAGAGAAAATAAAAAAAACAATAGGCAGACAAATGTCAGGCAATCATAAAGTTATTTTGAACAAAATAAATGCAAATAGCAGCAAGAGAAATAAAACACAATAGGTTATACTCTTACAGAAACACGCCGAGACAGCTAAACACAGTTTGTTTGTACAGGGGAAGTAAAGTAGTAGACAATTTGGATAAGCACACCTAGCTGACTTGCGAGGCTTCAGACAAACACTGAGTAGCCAGGTGAAATGAACCAAGCACAGCAGATGCCTGGAACTACAGTTCGGGATAACAAGCTAAGTATTCTGGTTAAAATAAGCAAGCCCCAACAGTTAAATTACAGCAGTGAGCTTCACGAAAGAAACAAGCATTAATAGGCAGCATTGGCTTGAATACAGTGCAACAAGCATGAATTCAGCTAAAAGAAAAGCTCCAAACAGTCAAAACACAACCAAGAGTTACAGAAACTAGCAATTAGAGGCTACATTGATTGGAAATACTGTGCGACTAGCTACACAAACTAGCATTTAGAGTCTACATTGATTAGAAATACTGTGTGACTAGCACAGAGTTAGTTAAAAATAAAGCAAGCCCTAGCAGTTAAAAACACAGCCAAGAGCTATTCTTAGGAAAGAAAGCGTATTGGTGGCTTTCTTTGAGTACTGTGCGACTAGCACTGAGTTAGTTAAATTATTAAAGCAATCCCCAAATAGTTACGGCAGAGCCGACATGCAGCACGTTGGAACTGGGATTTAAGCTGTCTATATTGTTATCTCTGCTAAGCTAATATGGATTACATAGGTTGGAACCCTCAGCGACTAGTCCAGATTAAGTCAACAATATTAGCTAGTATGGAATAACAGTATGGAAACCTTATAGGAAAACATGAGTAAACTGGAAAGAGTACATTGAAAATATGCCAACAGCATCCATGGGTGTGAAAATTAAGTTATGAAAGACTAAAATATCTGAATTTGTACAGTGCCTCTTATAGATATTTAAGAGGAGATCTTATTCAGGTATGTAGGGCATTTAGAGACAACTATCTCTGGGAATGCTTGGGGTTATCAAAAAGTAGTAGAGAATCATCAGATGACCTATGTAGAAGATTCTATAGAAATGAGACGTGTACTAATTGGTTATTTGAGAGAGTAGCTGATGCATGGAAAAGACTACCAAACTACATTAAAGCAAACACTAGTTTAGCTATTTTTAAGAACAGCCTGGAGGGCATTAATGCTGGTGCTTGAAATATTTGTATGGGTGTAAGCTTTTAACAGAAATAAAATAAGACCATATAAAAAGATTATAATAGCTATAAGTGTAAAGAACTTCAAATTGCCTACTGCTTCCTCCCCATCCGGAGAAAAGATTAGTTAACCATGTTCACTGGGAACTATCAGCTTCTGTAGCATGTGAAAGTTCAGCAACTTTTGTAACTATTTTTAGGTGACTATGAATTGGACCAGTATTATCAAAAATAGGCATGCAACATTTGATAAGTGCATAAGTACCTACATTAGAAGTCATTTATTGAGTAATCAATTAATGGACTGAAAAGCAGAGCTGCTTAAAACTTCTAAAAGGTTAAATGGTTTCCTTGGCTCCAAGATGGATTTTACTGCCCCAATAACAGATATAATTCCTTTTTCTAGAAATGGCCCCATCAGCAAGATCCATGTAAGGAAGTCCTTTAAAAGCAGTCCTTTGAACAGTATTGTGATAGACCTACAAAGCATCTATTTTACCATTTGGCTTTGGAATGTTTTTAGTATCTCTCCTGTGATGAGCATTTCAAATCTTTTCTTCAGGTAAAACCTCTGTATGTTGTATAGCTTGGATAACACAAACTATATAACAATGACCAGAACAGTTTGTAGGTAAACAGGGATAAGCTTGATCAACACAAATATAATGCTCATGGAATTCTGTCATACCCTTCTTTTTAGCCTCATCATAAATTTTTCAAGTGAAATTGAAAACACTGATTCCAACAAAATGTGCTCTATTTTTATGATAGCAAACATGCCCTTTAACAGTCATTAATAGTTGAAGTGGTATTACTGAAAAGGGAAAAGAAGCATGTTTAGCCTTACAATTTTTTTGTGAGAAAAACATTACAAAATACAATATAAAACTCACAGTCACTGGTATAGGGATCAATGGAATACTCCCATCATGTACTGTAGGTATATGCACATATACCCAACAGTCACTAATATTGAGAGTCTGCGCCTAGGAGAAAGACACTTATTAAATCTAAGATGTTATTCAGGTGTTCTTGATTCACATCTAACCAATCTCCTCTCTCTATCTTTAGTAATGAGCATATGTCTTTTAAGACATGGTTCAGTACTTAGAGTTCCAATGGCTGCAGAGGAAGATGTACACATGATTCCAGATACCAACAGCAAGCAGAATAAAATAATGATGAGAAGCACAGTAGCTGTCCCAATAATAAGACCATAGGAAAACAAGCATGTAGGGGCTAGAGAGGGTTTGGAAGAGACTAAAAACATGGGTTTTGAGCTGTTTGTTCATAGTCCATAGAAAATGGATCACCAAATAATCTCTGACCAAAATTGCAGACTGCAGACAACTTTGAAATTAATTTTGTTTCAATAATGCATTGTTTATTCCATTGTCCAAATGGCAAAATGAATCTATGATGTTGGATTCAGAAGCAAGAAAAAAACATTGTTGATAATGGGGAAGAATCATTAAAGTTTACTTCAAACCAGGATGACGTAATGGAGTCACATGATTTCACTTCCTGGTCTGGTACAAAGGATAACTCAGCTGCGTTCACTTGCAGATTTGATCTGGATAGTAAATCTGTAATCAGTTTGGATGGCAAATAGTTCACATTTAATTTTGGATTTGATCCAGATGGCAAAACATCACTGGCTGCCACTTCCTGATCTAATGGTGTCCCTGTTTTTTCATCTGGTTCTGTTTGCGATACTTTCTGCTGGTTTATGTGGAATAATGCCAATGGAGTCTTGGCTGCACTCATCATGAAGGAGGCTTTCACAATGGATGGCAATAGTAGTAGTGAACAAAACTAAGTAGGATTCCTTTCATCTGAGGCTGGGTGCGTCTCTGTGACAGTGTACCTTAATGCAGACAAAATCTCCAAGCTACAATTCATGACTTTCTTATTTTTTAGGTCATTGTTCTGCATGTAAAACAGATTTATGATAATTCTGAATGACAGAAGAGAGAGATTTGCGATAAAATAAAATTGATTCATCAACATCCTGTAATTCCAGATTCTTGGGAAGGGGTGCAGCCGGAATTCTTATGGACCTGCCCATAAGAATTTCATGAGGGAACAATACTCCAGTCCTACTAACTGCAATTTTCATTCTAAATAAAACTAAGAGATGACCCAGTGGTCAGAGATCTGGGTACACACATGGACAGTAGTCTTACCTTCTACCACCACATGGCCATAGAGGTGAGAAAATTCCTTTATGTTGTGCAAATTATAAGTAAGAGCATTGCATCTAGGTCCAAAGAGGTCATTATCCCACTGTACTCCATCGCTATCACATCAATCAGAGTACAATGCTCCCTTCGGTATGTACCTGACAAGGCATATGCAGCAACTAGAGCAACCACAGAGGTACCTTATAAAAAGAATACAAGCCATAACAAACCTGCCTTATGCAGAGTGCCTTAAAGTCCTTGCCCTCCACTCAGTCTCTGATAGATTGCTGAGGGGTGATCTATGCCTGGTTTACAAGGCATCTGCAAAACTCAGACTTATGAATCTCCTTCATAGTCATAAGTCAAATGGTACTAGAAATACAAGGTCTAGGGACCTAAATTTTGTCTGTGACTTAAGAAGAACATCCTGGAGAGACAGATATGTGTCCCAGAGACTACCTTTCCTATGAAACAGGCTTCCCATCCATGTGAAGCAGAGTTTGTCTATTACCCAGTTTAAGCAAAACCTAACCCAGTGGACGGGGAATAGGAAATTTATACCGGGCCTGGCACCCATGTCCATAATTGACAGAGGTAGCTTATAAATGCCAGTCCCTCAATGTCACATTTGGATACAGGGCATCATTATTCTTTCAGGAAAACTTGGCTAGGCTTAGAAAGACCCCCCCCCCCCCGGGTCATTAACCTAGTAACAATCTGTGAATCTGTTACCCTATAGGGTAAAACTCCTTGCCACTTAAAACCAGTATCCTCATAGATTTTAGCTAAATGTGTTTTGTTTTGATTTTTTTGTCTGGTTAGACCTTTTTACAATTCTTAAAGCTTGTAGTCTGTAGTGGCAATTAAACTACAATTTTACGTTCAGAATTTTACGGATCTGCTGTAGCACTTGACTAGAAAAGTGAATGCTCTGAGCTGACTGAATGCGAGAGACTCAAAATCTTGGGAACAATTCTAGTAGTACCTTCTTAGCTACTGTTGCGTCATTTTTTTACATATGGATATGCCTTTACCCATCCAGAAAAAGTGTCAACTACTACCAATGTACATTTAAATTTCTACACTTGAAAAAGTTCAATAAAGTCCCATTATATAGAACAAAATGACTCTCAAAGCTTTTTTCAATGTTTGAATAGGTGCAGGCACAGATTTAGACATATTGTGTTCTAAGAAACTGCACAAGTATTTACAAAATGTTGAGCAACTCCCAAAAGATGAGGTGCAAGTTACTCATTAGAAATCTGCTATATTAAAGCATTTTTGCCCAAATAAAAAGGCAAATGGTAAGCTTTAACCAAATGAGTTAAGAAATTAGTGGGGCTACTAGTTGTCACCACAAAAAAGTCCAGAGACCAACTGCAGTTATTATTTATCCACCTCATTCTTTCAGAGCTCTCTGTCTGATTCTGAAAAGATAACAACTCCTGCAAATAAATAGTGTTAGTTTCATTTAACTGTTGCAAAAATAAAGTCTGAACAGAATAAAACAATGCAGCTTGTCTTGCCTCCATATCTGCAAAACTATTTTCCTTAGTTATAAAGGAATTGTTGTTTTTATGTGCAGCACATTTAACCATAGCAATATTCTTTGGTAATAGTAAGGCATCTAGTAAATCATGAACAAAACAGCAATTTTAATAACCGTTCCTGCTGAAGTCAAATAACCTTGTGAAAATTATCACTGCTTGATTTTTGCCAGTCTAACAGGCTGCAGTAATAGCTACAAGTCTGGCTATTTGAGCTGACACATTTCCATTTCATTGTCCAGTTAACAAAATTATGTCTTGTGTAAAAACAGAAAAGGGTGCTAAAAGTTCACCATCATCACTTCAAACACAGGAGCCATCCACAAAAAGTATTAGATCAGTGTTCTAAAGTGGAACCTCTTTTACATCTAATCTAGGAGAAAGTACAGTGTTAACAGCAACTACGCAGCTGAGAGGTTCTCCTTTGTCTGCTGTAGGAATTAAAGAGGCAGAGTTAAGTGGTGAGCAACAAACAATCTGTAAAGAAGGGTTAGTAAAGATAGCTCATATTTACACAGTTGTGCTACAGATAGGTATTGCATTTTAGTCTTTAATAAAATGCATCTACAGAATGCAGAAAGGCCATATAATCTTGTGCCTGAGATTAAAAGCAACTGCAATTTCCACTAACTACACTATCATGGCCACTGCCCTGATGTACTGGGGGAGGACTGCTGCTACAGGATCAAGATTCATACTGAAATAAGCGATAGGTCTATAACCTTCATTTCTGCATAATGATCGTAATGCTACTTTATTCCTTTCATTCCAGAACAAAAAAAAATCTTTTAGAATAATCTGGTAACCCAAGTGCAATGGGGTTTAAGAGTAATGTTTTTAATTGTACAAAAGCTTGTTTATGACAGTCCTGCCAGGGTAAAGGTTCAGGAATATTTTTCTTTAGTAAACCTAATAAGAGTTTCACTATTTCTGCATAATTAGAAATCCATTGTTGTCAGTAACCTGTTAGTCCCAAGCAGTACGGCATGGTGCAGTGTGCATCACAACAATGATTAAATGCAATTGCTATCTAGCACCTTTTGAAATAAGATGTCTCAAGTATTGAACCTGCAGTTTCCGTAACTGTAATTTGTCTTTATTAACCTTAAATTCTAACTCTTGCTAACTTTATCAAAAGAAAAATAATATATTGTTTGTAGTCACTTGGGGTTTTTAAAACCAGAAGCAAATCATTTACACATTAATTTAGAGCAGAACCATAAGGAAATTTAATCTTGTCCAGCTGTATTTTCTAGAGAAAAGGGTGGATGATTCTACATATATCTGTGTCAATCTAGTCCAGATATACTGTTGCCCTTTATATGTAAATGCAAACAGATACTGGCTGTCTGGATGTATAGGGATAGAAAAGAAAGTAGATGAACTATCTATCACTGATAAGGTTGCGGTGTCTGATGGAATAGAACAAAGTACTGCTGCAAGACAAGGGACTATCAGAAATGTTGGTACTACTGCAACATTCACTGCTTGCACATCTTGTACAAATCTATAGGTATTTTCTATGGTTTTTAACTGGTAAAACAGGAGTGTTACAGGGACTTTGAGTTGGGACAATGATACCTTGTTGTAATAAGGCAGAAATAACAGGTTTGATTCCATTTTTGTATTCTTCTGACAAAGGATTCTGAACTTTCATAGGCAGGCACTCACAGGGTTTCAGAATTATGTGAACAGGTTATGCATATTTTATGAGCCCTACCTCATTTTCATGGGTAGTCCAGCACTGTGGAGGGATTACTTTTAATTCCTCCAATCAGCATTTCCTACATCTCATTCCGATATTAAAAAAATCTTCATCTGTACATGTTATTTGAGTATAACCTTAAAGGTTCACTGGGAATATCTAGAAATACACCATTTGGTGTACAATAAACAGTGCATCTTAATTTATATAATATTTTTTTTGCTTAACAGACTTAAAGAGGCAACATTTCCTACAATAAAAACATGCTGTTCTTTTAGCTGACCGATTTGAATGGGAACAAGTTTTGTTTCTGGATAGTCTAAGGGGACTCCAGACACTGCTACACCCTGAATTGTTTGTTTGGAAACTGGAAGGTGATCTGCATTTGTTGAAGTAATCATTAGCCCCTGTGTCAATGATAAGTGGGATAGATGAATTTTACACTGTGATTTTGACAAAAGGACCATCCTGGTCAATTAGTACCAAGGGAAATAACTACAGTTCCTGATTATGGTTGTCCTAATGGTTCTATTGCCACAATACAGGAGGATTTCTTTCAGGCTGCTGTGGTGAACAATGGTGAATTTGTTTGCTATACAGACAGTGGACATTTATTTTGCCAATGTCCAGTTAGACAATTAAAACAAGTACTTACATGTAGTATACCTTTAGGTGACTGTGGTGATGCAGGGGGATAATAATTTTGCTGACATTGTCCTGGGGGTTGTGTTTGGAAAAATTTGAATCTACCTCTTACCCCATGATTTTTTCTTCCTCTTCCTCATCCCAGTGAGTTGGTATTAAACTGCTGGAGCTAAATGTCTACTAATTTTTTCTTTTGTTCCTTTTTTCCGTAAGTGTATTGCGTGCTACATACTGTGTTTGATTCACAATTTCATGAATGCTCAGACCTGGCCAATGTAAACAACCTTTATAATTTGCTCTTGTACAGGAGTTAACAAGCCCCTCTACAAAAGCTACTGACAACCTGATGGTTACCACACCTTCCATAATTTCTAGATGTCCAGAAAGGCTTCAAACATATCTATCAAGTGATGTAAATACACATTAATAGATTCATTTTTCCTTTTGTACAATAGCTTCAATAGCTATTTCTAGCAGTCAGAAATCCATCCTCTGTGTGTTTTGGGATGTTATCGCCTATATTCAATTTTTCCCATACTTTTTCTGAAAATGTCAGGGGGTGCATATGTTTTCAATACTGCTCTCAAATCTTCAGTAGTTGGATTTTGAAGCTGTACATGCCCTTCTAAGATCTTTGCATATTTAGCTGAATGTGCTCGAATAGATGGGAGGGAAATGAGAACGGTGTGAAAATCCACTGTAGTCCATGGATGTACTACCCTTATGATAGGTTCAGCCTCATTATTTCTAGCTGCTGCTAGATTTGGTACTCCTCACAATGGATGCACTTATGGTGGAGCTGTATCAAAATCAGTGAAAGAATCAGAATATGTTTTTTGCTTCTCTGTATTTTGTTTGGCAAGGGGTGTTCACTGATATTCCTTCTCATCTATGACAATAGGAAACTAGGTAATGACTTGCTTAATCTTCAGAGTGTTAACTTTTGGTGAATAACTTTTATTATTGAATATTTTTAATTTTCCCATATACATAGCACTAGTTCCATGTTTATGTTTGTCATACATGTATTGTCCTTTATTAACTGTTCACATTAAAATTTGATTGTTGATGGAATCTAGTGTTATAACCCAACCCACAGGGACAATTAGAAGTGCTGGAAGTAACTTGTGCTATACATGGGAAAGTGGTAGTTGTTTCTGCCACATTTACCTCTACCCACCATCTTGAAGAGGGAGAATTATCAACATCTTGAGGTACAGGTGGGTCATAAGGTACCACGACTTATAAACCTTAATGAATTCAACTCTCAGTTTTTAAACCATCACATTTCAAGAAAAAAAAATCACCACACATGGAAATATCATAAAACTGCAAAACCATATGCCACTGATTGCTGGAAGTGTTGTTGGGGGCATTGCACTGCTGGTAATTATTATACTTGTGCTTTACAAGTTTCAGTTCTGATGAAGTCCCATAAATTCTCGGGATGAAAGCGCTTAACTGGTGAACTTGTGTTTTAACAATTTTGCTTCATTGATTTTATCAAGTTTTTAGAGTGACTATTTCATTAAAAGCCTTTTTTAAGAATTGGTTGTTGTGTGACTCAAGGCTGTTTTTCTTCTGTTGGTTATACTGTTTTCATGCCTGCCATTAAATACAGACCAACAAGAGGCTGGTATCATTATTTTCTGTTTCAGTTTATTTTTTTTTAGATTTTCTATACTTTTCTTATTACAAGTATCCTTTTCTGGAAACTGCAAAGCTTTATCATTTTAAGTGAGATCAGACCATTTTACCAAATAACTACAGCTGTCTGTTCCATAGTTGTTAAACATATATCTGCCTAAAGTGCCATATTCTGCCTTTTTTAAACCACTTGTACTGGTGCTCATTATAAAAACCTACACTCATACCAAAGTGAGAGATATGCAACTATAATTATAAATCCACTCTGTTTCTTAATGAAGAAATCCTCTCTGTTCCTTTTCTGTGTATTTAATTAAACACCCGCTCCCACACCTGAAAAGAATACTCTGTTCTTCGGACAAGGATACTCTGTCCTTGTATTTTATTGATTCAACCACATTAGCACAGAGTGAAATATACTTTATGTTGTTAGTGTGTTTGGTCACATGTGCATACAATTTCCAAGTCACATACAATTAAATTATTAGTAAATCTTACCTGTAGAGACCTTAAACTTTCCTGATATCAGAGAAAGTAATTATGTATTGCTACACCAGAAATTTGCCTGACAGAAAACGTCTCACTGGACCCATTGGAAATTTCCAATGCAGCAACCCAAGGCTCAGAAATCCAAATATACAGCTCGACCTGTTATGATACCAAAAAACTTTCAGATGACACAGTTGATCAGAAAATAATAATCTGTTTTATTGAAAAGCAAAGCACATGTGTGGGAGACTAGGAAATCAAGGTCCTGTCTCCTTCAACAGTAGAATCATACAGTCTTTAAACTTTTTCTGATTAAAAGCAACATTATTGTAACAATCTTACAACAACTGACCAATTAAAAATTAGCACTATAGTATTAAATGCTCATCATATTGATCACTGCTTCAGTAGCCTTAGCTATATTGGTTATATCCTGCTAAGGATATGACAATCGGCCAGCTTCCAAAGCTTCAGAGCACCTTCCACGCAGCCAAAAATGTCAAGCAGCTCAGGCTGAGCTGACTAAAAACAAGTTTGGGCATGAAGCTACAGAACTTTACTGCAGTTGAAGTGTACACTCCTCTGAGGCTTTCAAGGATCGACGTCTGGCTTGTGCTTTCCTTTGCTGGGCAGGTAAGTTATGTTTGGTAAAAAAACTTCCATTTTCTTAATTTTTTGATCTTTATTATTTTCCTATTCAGAAAAGTTATTTTAAAGCTAGAACTGTTTTGTTTTAATGGACTGTATTAAGACTATACTTTTTAAAGGCGCACTCACTTTTTCTTGTCAGTTTAAAAGCAGTGCAAGGTAACTGAAAACATTTTTTCCTGTAGAGAAATCTTGTTGATTTATTTTTCTTTTATGAGACTGGCATAGTGTTTTAAATTGCTTTTTATTCTGTTTTTTTATCAAAAAAGTAACTTTCATGGACAAGTAGTTTTTACTGGTAACTGCTGCTTGTCTTACACTGGAAATAGCCACCATTTTTGGCTTGACCGTGGATCAGACTACCAGTCCCATGGTCAGTCCTTCCTCCAGCCACAAAAAGAAAAAAATAAGCAAACAGCATCTGCCATCACAGCAGGCTAACAATTGGCTCTGCTATGGCCATTTGTTGTACCTCAGATCATTCATACTTTACTCTAGATTCCTGTAGTATAACACCTAGAACCACTATGTACTGGGGGTTAACTGTGTTCTCTGTGGCTGTTGGGGTCACCTTAGTGGGCAAGAGAGACTCACTCTTGTTTGTCTGGGAGAAGGAACAAAGACAGTTTCCCTGTTGTGTCAGAATTCTGTTCCCATCCCTGGGGAAGCAGTTGCTGCCATTAGTAACATGGCTGGCCCCATTTTTCCTGTCAAAAGGAGCAGAAAACCAAGCATGTGTCTTCGCCTCCTCTAATTTCTTTGGATAGGAATAGTTTAATTGGTATGTCTCAGGGTTTAAATCAGGCCATTGATCATTCTTGTAAAGTAGTTTCTGGTGAAAAGAAAGAGGGATTTCTCTTTTCCTGAGGAGATTCAAGATTCTGAATCTGAACCTGAACGGGAAGCTGCAGGGATGGATGCAGTTCTTTTTCCCTCAGATGTCTGATTCAGAGTCAGATGAGAGCTCACTTTCTTATTCCATCAATGGGGGGTTCTCTTTGAGACTATTACTAGAATTTGCCAGTATTTTCAGTGGGAGAACACTGAGGTTTATCAGTCCCTCAGAAAATACTGAGTTGTTACTGAAGGATTTTCAAGAACCTACCCCCATTCCCCCTGTTCTGCCAGCTTTAGAGGATGTGTATTCAACTGCCTACAATTTTCCTGATAGTCAGCCAGTTGCCCCTAAAAAGGCAGACAGGGTGTATAAAGTTCCTCAGTCTTTTAATTTTTTATATACTATTCCTAAACCTGACCCAGCAGCTACAGCTTTATTTGATCCCACTGCTGATAAGTACTTAGTTAATTACAATCCTATTCTTTCTGATAAGGACGGGAAAATTATTGATAATATGGGAAAAAAGTATATATTTCAGCTAATCTGATTTTAAGAATTTTGAACTGTCATACTGATATGATAAAGTTTGTTCTGACAAATTGTGACAGTATGAGGAATGTTTTATCTGCAGTTTTTTTCTTGTGAGGAAAAATCTGCTTTAAATAACTTAGTTTATTCTATTGCACTGGTCACTACTCATTGCCTGCAGCATGTGTATGACTCTGTTGATACTTCTTCCAGGACTATGGACACTGGAACTGTTTGATGAAGTTTGCAAAGCTGTATTGTCAGAACCTCCAAGATGATGTTAACAATGAGATTTTAAATTCTATCTTGGATAGAGATTTAGTGTTTGGACCCTCTGCTGCAGAGGTGATCAAACAGTGTGTTGAAAGGGCAAGCTGATCCAGAGAATCTCTAAGTTTTTTCAGCCTTATTTTTCCAAATTAACCAAGAGACTTTTTATCTCTTCACCCAATTTTTGAAAAAAAACCCAGAATAAACAGTTTCAACAAAATTCAGGTAAACAGACATTTAAGAAGTAATGGCAAGGTGGTTCCAAAAAGAAGTCTCAAAGTTCCCAAAAGCAAGGACAGTCCAACAAGTCTAAATGACAGTTTAAGAGACCTTGTGCCCCCCCCCCACCAACTTGCCCCTTTTTTCTTCCAGAAAGTCTGAATATCCATTTTTTGCTTTGGCAACAGATTACTTCAGACAGGTTCTGAAAATCATTCATCAGGATTACAGACAGAAGTGGGAAGAGATTCCTGCTTTCATTACTCATCCTCCAGATTCTGTTGTTTCCACACATACCTCTCAACCTGGAAACATCAAAAATCTGGACAAGGCCCATGAAAAATAGGTACAAATCTGTACGCTGATTAACGTAAAATTTGCATACATAATTAAACAACCCCGCCCACTGCAATGGAATTGTGGGATACCAACTTTGAAACACAAACTGAAGAACAGAACCAAAATACAGCACCAGAGTCCCCCAGCAGTCATTCAAATGTCCCATTACCTGGCTATTTCACCCCATTTACCATAAACACTAATGTGTGCATACTGCTTTACTTCTACAATGATTATTTGGATTTTGTTTTTTTACATTTTATAGCACAATGCGCAAACACTAAGAGATATCTGCTAAAAAGCAATACTGTCTAACAATGAAAATAGACTTGGCGTTTTATAATTATACCAGTCTACAAAGGTATATAGATCTTGACATTGTTCCACGTGGTCTTAGAGCTATGAAGTTTCCCTCTGAACCTTTTAATGTTACGTGTGCAGAAGATAAGGCTTTCAAACAGAGATGGGAAAAAGCGGCATACATTTGTTCTAAAGAGTGGATTAACATTCTTATTGAAAGAGATATTAATAAGTTGTCCAATATTAAAAAAGACATTAATATGATGTGTGCTAGTATTATGTCCACATTAGACAAGGTTCGGTTTGAATCCTGTTTATCTGACATTCAGGATAGATTAAATATACAGGAAAAGAAAGTACTTGAGCAGAAAATGCATAAAATTCAACGTGACCTCCGAGATTTTGAACAGGGTACTGCTTTTTTTAGATCATCCAATCAGCGTTCATGTTCTAAAGTGCGTTTTCAGGATGGAGAGAGTAGAGCAAGAGAGAGAATGGACAGCTCATATAGTACGGAAATGCCTGCTGGGGATCGTGGTAGGCGTTATGATATAAATGAAGAAATAAATGATTTTCCACTGTTGCCATCTCTGAATAATGATCGCTATTTACAGGACAATTTTCGTACTTATGGCAACCACAATAGACAACAGAAGAGAAGTTTTTCCGAACATGAACAGCATAGAGAGGGTCCACAACACCAGTGGCGGGAAACAAAAGGACTAAATGGTATTAATTCTGTTAATGTTATTAATCTATCTGGTTGCAATGTCAATGAAAATGTTATTACTGCTTTAAATCATGGATTGAAGTTTGTTCCAACAGTGATACCTCAATTATATATGTGTAAAATAGAATTGTTTAAATTTATTAGAAAGTTACATTTATGGTATTATTTTCAACATTTTTCGACTGTGGATACTGTTAATAATGTTGGGCATGATAATACCTTCAGTTTGGATGAGGATGTATTAGAATATGTTTCTTCTGATTCCTGTGATTCTTTTGTATCTTGCAACAGCGATTTAAATGCGTACTGTGCTATAGATACTTCTGTTATAACTAAAAAGAGCACTTTTATGCCTCCTGTTTTACATGTAGGAATCAAACGATTCCAAGCTATGTTGGATTTTGAAATCGAGGTGTTGTTTAAAAACTTAAATTTACAACATTTTAATTATAATTTGTCTAAAAATGAGTGGTTAGCTTTATTGGATTTTTCTAAACAAAAAGATTTGGTAATCAAACCCGCTGACAAGGGTAATAAAATAATAATTATGCATTATACACAGTATTTAAAAATTTGTTTAGATTTGTTGAATGATGTAAAGGTATATCGAAAAACAAGTGAGGATGCTGTTGAACAATCTAAAAAGAGTTATGCATCTTTAATTTTAAAGGGCCTTAGGTTAGGCTATTGGTCTGACACTGATGTTACTAATAAATTATTAAGCTCAGATACGAGCCCTGCCTATTTTTATTGTTTACCGAAAATCCATAAACTCAGCTTTAACCCTTCGGGTAGACCAATAGTTTCAGCTAGCAAATATTTTCTACATAATTTGGGAGTTATATTGCATACAATATTGGTAAAAGAAGCTAAGAAACTCCCTTCATATATTCAAGATTCATTTGATTTTTTTGAATAAGTTATATGGTTAGATAATATGTATTGGATAACATTAGATGTTAAGAGCCTCTATACTAACATTAAACGTGTTTGGTTTGGAGGCTTTATTACGTCAGATGGGAGATTATCCTTTTACCCATTATGTTTTAGACTTAGTTAAATTTTGTTTGGAAAATAATTATTTTTATTTTGATAACCAGGTCTTTCATCAAATACAGGGCACTGCCATGGGTGCTCCATTTGCACCCATGTATGCCAACATTTTTATGGGCCTGGTGGAACAAGATTGTATTTATACTAATATCTTTTTTAAAAAATATGTTAAACTGTACTTTAGATACATAGATGATTTAATTTTTTTGTGTGAAGGAGGCATACATTTAGTAGATAGCTTTGTACATGACATTCAATTTAATAGATTTGGTATATCTTTTGATGGGTTACAATATGGCCAACAAGTGTCTTTTTTGGATGTTAATTTGTGTGGTACTGTTGGAAAATATGTTAGTACTAGTATCCATAGAAAATTTGAATTACCTAATGAGTTCTTAATGGGTACTAGCTGTCACCCTAAACACACTATTGAATCTCTTCCTTTTGGTGAGTTTTTGAGAATTTCAAGGTTATGTAGTGATGATAAAGTGTTTTTAACAGAAATACTGCGTACCAAAAATATGTTTGAAAATAGATTATATGACAGTAGATTAATTGAACAGGATATTCATAAAGTGTTTAATATTAGATATAAGGGAGTAAGTTTATGTCAAAACAAAATAATAGGAATAATGTTACACAAAATAAAAATGTAGAGAGTTTTTTTGTAGTCTCCACATATAATGTTTATAGTGATAAGATTAGAGACTTAATACTACATTTTTGGGAATATCTAAAGAATTTTGGTGAATTAAAAGGTTTGACTAATAAAAAATTATTATTTTCTTATATAAGAGGTAGGAATGTTAAAGATATGGTTGTTCAGACTAGATTCTCTAGACCTGAATCTAGATTGCTTCATCAAGTTCCGGTTCAAGGAACACTCCCATGTGGGAGATGTAGTTGTTGCCCCTATATAGTTAATATTTTTACACATATTAATAACATTTCCTTTAGATCTAATGGGACATATGACTGTAGAACTGATAGAGTTGTTTATGCCATTAAATGTGGATGCAATCAATTTTATATTGGACAAACAAAGAGAATGTTTAAATTGAGATTGCAGGAACATTTGAGAGATATTAGGACTAATAAAATTGAGAGTCCTTTAGCTCAACATTTTCATCAATGTCATGGGGGAGTTTTGATACTTTAAAAGCCACAATTTTAGAACAGATGCCTATGTATGAATTGGATAATAATAAAATTAGGAAGGCACTTTTAAAAAAGGAAACTATTTTTATTTTGAAATATGGTACTTTGATACCAAAGGGTCTGAATACAGACTGTTGTTGGAAATGTGTGATTTAAATGCATTGTGTTACTTTAAATGTATAGTGTTATTTAAGTTTTAATTGTTTAATTAATTGTTTAATCACTTGTTGAATTGATTGTAGCTGTTGCTATAAATATTGACTTTCACAAGCAGTATGTTACTCCTTGAAGGCTTACTGTGGCCGATGCGCTAGAGAAATAAATTCTTTGTTTTTACTGGTCTTTGTGGTTTCGTTTTTTGGCATTAAAACTTCTCTGCCCTTGAAACTCACATTCATTGAAACAGCACTGAAACCCACACCACATCCAAAGAAAATACATCTGGCCAGTGGTGGGCAAAGATTACCTTTGGGCTGTTTTCAAATCAGAGTCCCCTTGCACACAAAACAAGAAACATACATACGTTCTTTGATACACCTTCCTGACTTTATTAAATTATATTCCTTTTATAATACAGCACATTTGTTAGACTTAAGTTAGAGCGCATTTTAAATTTATTGTTTAAACATTTTTCCAGTAGACAATGAAACAGAAATGCATGAACCAATGACAAAACTGCCCTATTCAGAACATTTCCATGATAACAGTCTACTTCCACACACAATTGCATTTTAAATTTATTGTTTGAACATTTTTCTAGTAGGCAATGAAACAAAATGCATGCACCAATAATGACAAAACTGCCCTATTCAGAACATTTCCATGATAAAAGTCTACTTCTACACACAATATATATATATATATATATATATATATATATATATATATATATATATATATATATATTTTTTTTTTTTTTTTTCAAATCTGCACTTGCACAAATACAAAAGAGATAAAAATCTCCCAGGACACAGATCACTGTCAGCATGTGTACAGAAACTTCACCAGCACTGTTTTCTAATGGCAGGTAGCCATTGCCATTTTGACTAAAGGCACCTAATACTTGCCAATTATGCACTTAATCTGTAGAGATGTCATGCCATGGGTGCAAGCTGTTAAGATATCCTTACAACTCTTATGGTGAATTCCTTGACATCCATGTCTCAAACTCTTAGCAGTATGGTTGTGATTGGAGACCCATGTTATAGTTTTCAAGCTAGACGTAGCCTTCCTTAAAAACTGTATTTTGATAACTTTGCATGCACACCGAAGCTATGCAAAGCATAATGAAAGTGAAGCAATTCATATCTTGTCCCTACACTTGACAACTTCTAAGAATGTGATCTCTCTGCTAAGCCTGTGCACGTTTGATTTTTTTATGCCACTGGTACATTCTGTATATTCAGTAAAACATTTATTTTCCTGGCACCCACTGCAGGTACCCTGTCCCCATACACCATTTTTTATGAACAGATGCATTATGTGTTTAATTTATCTCTATCCTTTCATTTTTCTAGTATATGCCTTGTTTA
Source organism: Protopterus annectens (assembly GCF_019279795.1). Classification (NCBI taxonomy): domain Eukaryota; kingdom Metazoa; phylum Chordata; order Ceratodontiformes; family Protopteridae; genus Protopterus; species Protopterus annectens. The sequence continues at coordinate 80,380,564 of NC_056736.1, read as the reverse complement.
TCAACCACCAGCACAAACAATTAAAGCCATCTCTATTTTTTTATTTTATTTATTTTACATTTGTTAACCGGGATGGTCCGGCTGGATACATGTCCATTTTCAGCGGAGTCCCGGGGAGAAAAGCTCCAAAGATACAAATTAAGATAAGAAATAGACATTACAAATAAATGTTCAACTAATAGAGGTTACATAGAAGAAGATTGTAGACATAGTACATAGATATAACGAAACAGACAATCTACTAAATTGTGGTTACAATACAAGTTGATTGTAGACATAGTATATGCATTCTTCCGTGAGGCCGGTGGCATGCTTTTCTTATTGACAATGGAGGTCGAGGATAACAATAGTTGGAGTTGCAGTCATAAAGGATCTCATTAATTAAAATGAGGGGGAGTAGCTGAGCAGAGTGTGTTGGAGGGAAGTATGAAGTCTTAGTCTGGGTTGGTACAGGGGCATATCCAGTGTGACTTGAGGTGACTTATAAGTTTATGTTTAAATATGGTTGGAAAAGATTCTTTGGTAATGTCAGTAGGTAGTGAGTTCCAGTTTTTACCGACAGAGTTGGTGAAGAGGGAGTCACCTGCAGCATGGTTGGATTTGATTGTAAGTACTAGGAGTTTGGTGGATGAGCGTAGTGGGCGACTGTTATTGTAGGGGCAGATTGTGTTTCTTAGGGCTGGGGTAGTGTCCGGTTGGTGGAGGATTTTATGGGCGACTTTGAGTTGGTTGAGCTGTAGGAGGTGGGGTAGTTCCAACTAGCCCAGGAGTTTCAGGTTCTGGCAATGGTGGGTACGGTAGGGTGAGTCAGTAGCAAATCTGGCGATTTGGTTGTAGCATGAAGACAGTTTTTTAAGATTGGTTTTATTCAGGTGGGAGAATAGAGGAGAGGCATAGAGAAGGGTAGATAGGAGGTGGGAGCGGGCAATTGTTATTCTAGCTTGCGGGGTGAGGTATGCTTTGATCCTGAACAGACTGCCAAGTTTTATATTGGTAGTTTTTATCGTTTGATTGATTTGTGCATCAAATCTGAGGTTGCAGTCGATCATGACACCCAATAGTTTAGTTTGGGTAACTGGGGTGATGATGGTACCATTATTAGCTGTTATATTGAACAGAGGTGAGGTGGTCCTGTGTGTTGGGGTAAAGAGAAGTAGTTTAGTTTTATTGGGATTTAGTATTAGGCGTTGGTTTAGCAGCCAGTTTTCTACCTTGTTGAAGGTGCTTTGTGTTATTTTGGTAAGTTCGGCTGGGGTGGAGGCAGTGCAGATCAAGGTTGAGTCATCTGCATATTGAATGCAGGTAGCCTCTGGTATGGCTGTGCTAAGTTCATTTATAAAGATGGAGAACAGAAGGGGACCTAGTATTGAGCCTTGGGGTACTCCTAGTCTGATGGAGAGGTGTGAGGAGAGTTTACCCTCCCACAGTACAGCCTGTTTCCTGCATTGTAGGTAGGACTCAAACCATTGGAGGGCCAGTTTGTTTAAGTTGTTGGCTTCCAGGCAGTTCATTAGCTTTTTGTGGTCCACCATGTCAAAGGCCTTGGACAGGTCTAGGAAGAGCGCAGAGGACAGTACGTTGTTGTTACGATTTTGATTTATAGTGTCTGAGAAAGAGAGAAGGGCTGTAGTGGTGCTGTGATTGGGCCTAAAGCCATGTTGTGAGTTGGATAAAAGTTTGTTTTGTGTGAGATATTTCATGAGTTGAATATGTACACACTTCTCCATGATCTTAGCTAGTGGAGACAAGATTGCTATGGGCCTGTAGTTAGACAGTTCAGTGGAACTGCCCCCTTTGTGAAGTGGTATGACATGTGAGATTTTCCATATGTCAGGGATTATGGCTTCTGATATGGATCAGTTAATAAGGATGGAGATGGGGTATGCAATTGCTTCTGCAGCTTTTTGTAAGTAGTCAGCTGGGAGGAGGTCAGCAGCCAGGGTGGTTGGTCTTAGTTTCCTAAGTAGGGTTTTGATGAGTTGAGTAGGGGCTGGTTGGAGGCTAAAGGAAGTTGTAGTTTTGGAATTGGTTGTGCTAGGATTGGAACCAGTGGGTGAGAGTTGGTTAGCTAAAGTTTGGATGGTTTCGGTGAAGAAGGTGTTAAAGGAGTTGGCAATATCTTTGGGGGAGCTTTGATTAGCGACAGATGGTTTTGGGGTGGTGGTTTGTCCTGGGTGGAGGAGTCTTTTTATTCCCATCCAGAATTTCTGAGGTTTAGTTTTGTGAACCTGTTGTAGGCGGTGGTAGTATTCTTTTTTGTCTGAGGTTACTGATTTTTTTGCTTCATTTCTTAGTTGCCTAAATAGCAGTTGGTCAGGTAGGGTTTTAGTAGTTCGGTAGGTGTCCCATGCTTTATTTCTTAATGCAAGTTTTGCCCTAGTTTCTTTAGTGAGCCAAGGTGCAGTATTGACCTTGATTCTACTAGTGTGGCTAGGGGCATGAAGGTCGAGAATAGCCAGAAATCTGGAGTTGAAGTAACTGACTGTTTCATCTAGTGGAAGGCTTTTTAGGGCAGACCAGTTGCAAGACTTTAGTTCATTGTTAAATTTTTGGGGGTTAAAGTTTTTATTACTTCTTATAGTTTTATATGTGGGTTGATGATGGTGATTAACCTTTAGTTTAAGTATATATGTGAGGCAGTGATCGCTTAGATCATCAGGTGTAGTGCCTGACATATACTGATGTGGAGAGTTATTGATGAGTATCCAGTCTAGGGTACTAGCTTTGTCGTGTGATTTGTTTTGCCTAGTGGGTGTGGTTATGGTTTGGGTAAATCCTTGGAGGTTTACATGGATTGCTGGGGATTGAGAAGAGCAGGTTTTCCATTCAATGTTGAAGTCCCCGAGGATTATGGTTTCCTGTGGCTGGTTGTTGTTGAGCCAGGTTAGGAACTCCTCGAGGGTGTCTGTGTTCTTCCCTGGGGGTATGTAGGCACAGACAATGTTTATGCTTTTATGGTTGTTAATGTGTAGTTTTGTGGTAATGATCTCAGCATTGTTGAATAGAGGGGGTTGGGGGTTGGCTATGGTGACAGATAAAGTGGATTTATAGAGTATTGCTACCCCTCCGCCCTTTTTTTGGGTGCGATCAAGTCTATGCATGTTATACCCAGGTGGCAGGACTTCATTATCCTCTGGTTACCTTAACATCTGTAAGTCAAGGACAAACTGGTCAAAAAAAAAATCACATCAACTAAACACAAGTTGATTTACTCCTTACCAACATATGTATATGAAGGCAGTCAAATTCCACTGACTCAGTGCTCAACATCCATGCTACCAGGCCCAACAAAACACACAAAGACATATTTTTTACATGAGCTTGTACTTTGCTCTGCATAAGTGGCACTTGTGACTTGGTCACACAAATACCCATCTCTCAGGCTCCCATTTCCATAAGTCACAAGCTCACTCAGCATCACATACACACACACACACACACACACACACACACACACACACACACACACACACACACACACACACACACACACACACACACACACCCTACCTCTGCAGCTGACTTCCAGAAGATAAGTCTGACGACGGTACCGGCTCTGCATGGCAAAAGTAAAGTAATCCTGTCCTGTGTTCTGCCTGAACGGAAAAAGTAAATCCTGTGTTCTGCCTGAACGGAAAAAGTAAATCCTGTGTTCTGCCTGAACGGAAAAAGTAAATCCTGTGTTCTGCCCAAACGGAAAAAGTAAATCCTGTGTTCCGCCCGAACGGCAGAAGAAAAAGTAAATCCTGTGTTCTGCCCGAACAGCAGACGTAAATGTGATAGACGCGTGGTGGATTAGTAAACGGCAGTCCTACTCAAACAAATGTGTGGCATGCTGATGGAGCTGACGTCATCACGCACATGATGACATCACCTCCAAAAGTGAGAAAATTTAAAAAACAGATCTGAAAAATCGGAAATAATGGGGTACCACTCAGGAATCGTGGCACCCCATTATTGGGACCCCAAAACTCTGTAAAAGCTGAGTTATTCGGGACAGTTGAGAGGTCTGTTGGAGACCAGTTCTAGATCTTTCTTTCCTAAACCTGTTTGTGATAGTGCCCAAATTAAAAATGTTGTCACTTCACAATCTGTTACATCTTCTTCCTCTTTTAGGTTTCCTGACAACACTAGACTTAAAAGATGCTTATCATTGCATCCTTATTCATCCAGACCTGAAGTTTTTCTTAAGGTTTTTGTGTGTCTGTATCGCATTATCAGTTCCTTGCCTTACCCTTTGGACTATCCACTGCACCAACAGTGTTCGCAAGGGGTCTAGCTCAACTTATAGCTCATTGCAGACTACAGGTTATCCACATTTTTCTATATTTTGATAACTTGCTTATCTTTGCAGAGTCTTTCTCAAAGTGTCAGGAGTCTTTCTCTTTGTAAGAGATCTCTTATACAAGCTGAGATTCCAAGGAAACATTCACAAGTCTTTCTTGACTCCCTCACACAGGATTGTGTTCCTGGGATGTCATTTAGAAACTTCAGTTCAGAGCTTTTCTTCCAGAGGAAAAAAAAATGCATTTTTATTTAGATCTATTTCTAAGGTTTTTAACTTAGACTTCAATCATTGCAAGGAAGTACCTAAGGATTTTGGGTCTCATGGCATCTATTATTCTCATGATACCCCTTGCAAGACTCCACATACGAAAGATACAGTGGATCTGAAATCTCTTTGGTCCCAGCATTAAGTCCCTTTATCTTTTCAAATCTTAGTACTTGGGTTGGTCAAAAAAGAAATCTTTTAGTGGAGACAGATATTCTTAAATCCAGATTTCTCCTTCTCTTTCTCTACTCCAAAGTAATCAGTCACCGTAAATGGTTTGGACTTTGCTTGTGGAACATTGTCAAATAGGATAACAGTACAGGGGGTGTGGGACACCAAATACAGATTCAAGCACATAACAAAGATGTGCTTGTTTTGATTAAGGCTCTCAGCTCTCTGAGCATTCTTTGGTCCTCTGGACTTTTTCAAGTGGTTCCAGACAATAAGTCATGTGGTCCATCACCAAGCAAGGGGAAACCAGGTCATATCCCCTTTGCAGACTAGCCATGTTAGCTCAATATATAGCTTCACAGTACAGTCTAACTCTACAGGCATCCTGAAATCTGTCAGAGGAAAATTATGAGGCAGAGAAGCTGAGCCGGATCAGGCAGACCCTCACAAATGGAAACTAGTTTGAGGGTCTTTCAAGATTTTTTCCATCTTTAGACAGTTCTTCAAGTAGACCTCTTTGCCTTCTCTCTAAACAATCCTCTGGCAAGATTCTGTTCCAAGACTCCATGCAAGAAGTCCCAGAAGACAGATTCTTTTCTTTTCTTTGGACAGGAATATTCTTGTATGCATTTCAACCCTTTCCACTAATATCCAGGGTACTTCTGAAAATTCAAATGGAATCTCCAAGATTATTGTGGTGACTTCCTTCTGACACAGGCAACTGCAGTTCTCCCTTCATTTGGAAATGATCAGGTCAATTACCTCAAGCTTCCTCACAGAATGGATCTACTCACACAAGAACAGGAGTATTTGATATATTGTACTCTAATATCAATAATCTTTAGTTGACTGCCTACAAAATAGCATTAATTTCTTTTAGGTGCCTGTTTACTGAGGATGTGCAGCAAGTACTAAAAGAGGCAACAAAGAATGCTACTATAAAATCAAATACTAGCAAATGGAAAAGGTTTTCTAGTTGGTGCCAACAACATAAGCAGCCCCCATTCAGGGCTAGATGTTCACCATTATCATATGGCCTTTCGGTACTTTTCTGTTATAGAGGCAACACTTCTAATGCCATTACAACAGAGTTGTGGCAAGATACATATACAAAAGGTATAACAGCATGGATGCCTGTTGTCCATTTCCCTGGTTAGCTGCCTAATATTATTTTTATAAACTGAGAAAGCTGATAGAATAATACAAGTTATACATTGTATTTTTGGCCATTTGCCCCCCTCCCCCCAATTATTTTAGGCTTTGTTCAGATTTCTTGCTCAAACAGGCTGAGAGGCATGGTTCCTAACTTGACTTGCATTTTGTCCTGAGCCCAGTAAAATTGTTTGTTAAATGGGTGAGGATCATAATACATAATATTTTTTCCTGGTTTTTATTGCTCTGAAAAATCAGCATGGTACAGACCCCATTTATTCACTTCCTCTGTCTTTAGAAGAATGTTTCATTTTTCTGGTACATGGTTAAGGATTACTCAGAATGTGTGTGGATGCAAAATCATGTAGTTTTCGTCAGTTTGTGGTATACTAGCCACTATTAGTATGAGTTGCTAATGTCAATCATTACAATTCTGTGGCGGTTCTTGTTCAGGAAATAAATGCCGATTATCTGCTGCTTGATGTGTTATAGTGAATTAAACACTTGTAATGTGGAGGCAGCCACACGCAATACTGTCACAGCTGCTTTTGGTAACTAAGCAGCTGTATGGTCGATCTCTACAGGTCAAGGATTGCAGTCAAGTGAGGGGGGAGGGGGGCATCTGTAAGTAATGATTTTTGCACAGACAGGTTAAAGTATTGAAATGCCCCCTTTTGTATACCCCATATACCTGCTCTTCCTGGAGGGATTTTGTCTTTACAGCAGCAGGACTACATTTTTTTTTCTTTAAATGTTTGGCTCCCTTTTATTATAAAGAACTGTATTGGATATCGTGGACAGGGTTTTGAGGCATAGCAAGCATTTGAAATGTTGGTGCTATAGAAACCAGGGTAATGGACAACAGGCATCCATGCCATTATACCTTTTCTATGTGTATCTCGCCACAACTCCTACAAAATAATGTTCTAATGGCGTTTGAAGTGTTGCCCCAATAACGGAAAAGTACCGGCCTTTCTAATTCCTCTGTTAAGGTTAATTTTTTGGCCATTTTAGCATGTCTGCCCATGAATCCATCTCTTTCAGTTCAGTTTCATGCCATAATGTTCTTGAAAGGGGTTTTGCATAAGAGGTTGTGAAGATAGCTGAAGGCTAGCCAGCCTAGCCAGATATAATTTTGTAGATAATTATGTCATTTGTAAATATTAATGTAAGCCACAGGCTTGTTCTCTTAAACGTGAAAAGACTGTATTGGATGCTGAACTGAAAAAAAAATTTAACAACAAGTCAAGCATTGTGAAATACTTTGATATAAAACTTGGAGTCGAGATGTCTAGAGGGAGACATTCTGCCTATTGTTTTGAGGCCAGAGTTAATGGCTAGAATGTACATGTATAATTTCTTTTATTGCTCTGGCTTCCTGACCAGCTGCAAGATCAAAAGGGCTATTAACCTCTGAGTTTTTGTTAGCCTGGGAATCAGTAAGAAATTATGTAATCTGAAATGAATCAGTGGTACTGTGTTGTCAATTTAAGGAGCGGAAGAATGAGAGAATTGAGCATTTGTCTTGAGAACATCCAACTCACCAGCACTCTGCCTGTGTTCTATATGTAAGTTTATTTTAGAACTGTGTTTTCTCTTAGATATAGCTAGGAACTAGGAAGATTAGAATATTTTTTTTCTGTATTGATGTCAGAACTCTTCTATTGTATTATTTTAAGTATTTCTCTGTGATCTCTGAACTCTTGACTAGCAGTGTGTAGTAATAAGTACTGTCATGCATTTTTATTTATTAAATATTTTAAAACTTTCAACTATGGCTGTTTTGTGTAAAGATAATTTAAACTCTAAAGTACATTGTATATATATATATATATATATATATATATATATATATATATATATATATATATATATATACATATATATATATATATATATATATATATATATAGATAGATATACATAGTGCTACTGTACTAAGCCACTTCAAATAAACCTTGACTGCTCAGTTGCACTTACCCTTTGGATAATAATATTGTGCAGTATAATTGAACACCCTTTCATAAGGGCCCTTTTGGTAGCTGATAAATATTAGTGCGTGGTGGCAGCTGGTCCTACCTTTTAGACTGGGCAGAAAGGGAGCACAGCTGGAGAATCTGTGTCAACCTTCCCCAGGAGTGTCTGTGTGGTTGTATATAACTCTTATCTCAAAGTGTGTGTGTGTCAGCTACTTGGGCAGGGACATGAAGCACTGGTTGGATAAAGAGAGTGCTGGAGGTTTTAGCTTACCCACTAGGCTGAGATCTAGACTCTATAGCTGTGCCAGTGTGGAGTCTTATTGGGGATCTGGAGAGAAAGGGAGAAACCCACCCCAGACTGACTGCGGTCTCTGTGTGCTCTTAAGGGAAATTGTTCTTTATTGTGTTTGTATTTGTTATCCTTCCCTATATGGTTGCCCCTCACTGATGTTAGTGGTGAGGACTGAGGTTTGTTGATTGCTGGGCCAGTGCATGGGTGTCACAGATGTCTCCAAGAAAGCCAGTGGCTTCTCCTTGGAATCTTAATTTTGTCTTAGAAACTAACATTTGTTCCATTTGAACCAGGTAATCTTGTTGACTTGAATTTCTTAACACACAAAACAGGTTTACTGATAGCAGTGAACTCTGCAAGAATGGTATCTGAGTTGCATCCTCTTATGGTGAGTCTACCCTATCTCATTTTCCACAGTGGCAGGGTTTCTTTATGAGATATTCCTTCTTTTATGCTTAAAGTGGTATCTGAGTTTACTTTAAGCCAAACTATCCATCACCCTGTTTTCTTTCTTGAACCTAAAAATGAGGGAGAAAAAGGATACTCCATACTTTGAATAGCCACAGACAACTCAGACACTATCTTGACAAAATTAAATCTTTCATATCTTTGGATAAATTGTTCACTTCTTGTAAAGGTAAGAAGAAAGAACAACTTATGTCAAAACAAACTGTTTCCAAATGGTTGTCTAAGGCTATTACCATTTGTTATACGCACCATGAAAAATCTATTCCCAGTAGGGTCAAGGCACACTCTACCAGGGTCTCTGTCCTCATCTATGACATTTTAGGAAACCATTTGATTTTAGAAGTATTCTAGAAGCTGCCACTTTTTTCCTGTCCTGGCATTGTCCTTTCAGGGCTCAGCCTCCCTCTTTCTGCTAGCAGGAAAGCTCTGAACGATGTTGCACCCAAACTTGTCTTTTTACTCAACTCAGCTTGAGCTGCTTAATAGTTTGTGCATGTGGAAGGTGTCTTGTAGCTTTGGAAGCTGGCCAGCTGTTATATCCTTGGCAGGATATAAATCATATAGGTAAGGCCACTGCAGCAGTAGTAATCCTTTAAACATCTACTGTTATGCTAAGTTCAACTTACAGAAATGTACTTTCTGTTAACTAAAATCTCTTAGACTTCCCTTGTCACACCTGTGACTAATACTGTGCTTTGTCAATTGTGTAATTAGATAGTTAGGAAGTTTTATGCTTCTCGTTGGAAATGCGGGCGCATGAGCTCGCATGTGTGTGTATGCGCACGTGTGTGTGTGTGTGTGTGTGTGTGTGTGTGTGTGTGTGTGTGTGTGTGTGTGTGTGTGTGTGTGTGTGTGTGTGTGCGTGTGTTTAACACTTAGTGCTATATCCACTTCCCCTTAGGAGAATACATTTAATTATCCATAACCCAATTCAAGTGTAACTTGCACAGCTGGATGGGGAACAGGAAATTCATCCCTGGTTTGGCACCTATGTCTCTAATGGACACAGGCAGTCTGTAAATGGTTCATCTCCCAGGTCTCTGCTTTTAAATGTTTCATCCCCCAAGCCCCTGCTTACACTTACCAAGGGTAACAGAACTTGTCAGTGATTTGAGGTGGATGGCTAGGCTTAAAAAGGCCCTAGCAGTCATTAGCCTAGTGCATACCTAAAAAAACAATCACCTGACCCTTTGGTTATGACTTTCCATATTAGGTATGAGTTCTGAATTCCATAAAAGAGCTTTCAACAAAGGACAGAACATCTTTCCCATACTAGCACTTTTCATATTTGGCAGGAAATAAATCATCAAATGCATACTGAAAAACATTCAGGTAGCCATCTTGATATGAAAGCATATTTAAAATGAAGTACATACTCTAAAAATTTTCCTTCTCTGTATGTCTCACCCTTCACAAGTAATTACTGTTGCATTTAGTATGTATCATTTGTAGAACATACTGGAAATCTTTGGCATTTTTTTTCAAGAAATGATGCCACCCAAACTCAAAATGTCACCACATTTGGTTAGCCATAGCACACTGCCAAGTTTTATATTTGAAAGGAATAGATAAAAACAAAGTAGTCCCAGTAAAGGACCCTTTGGGCACCATTGGTTAGCTCTATGCAGGTCAACAGGTAACTCTCCATCATGACTTGTTATATCCTGCTGCTTGGCTAGTGTTTTACCCACTGAACTGTGCATTGCCTGTTTTTTAATGTGGTCAGTTATTCAATGGCATATATCACTACTGCTGAATGTTTTAGGAAGGTCAAAATAAAGAAAAACACATTGCCAACTTTTTATCAAATGCTGTTTTTACCTCTTCAAAAAATAATACACAAGATTCAAAAGGCAAAGTCTTTTTAATAAGTGCATAATGTTTCATATCTAGCACATGTCAAGCCTCCATGTTACAGTTCCCTCTATGATTTTGTCTAAAATATCTGATTGACCTCCTTCTCCTGTTTTTTAAATGGTGCCACAAAAGCCTGTCATTATTCGTCAGGTATATGTCTGTAGGCTAACATTTTGTTTGACATGAATGGTAGGTTTATTTATTTATTTATTTTTTCTTGTTTATATGAAATCAGCAGGCATGTTGTCTATTCCCATGAATCTTGATTTTTTATATTTACTTGTAGAAGTAGTTATCATATCTGTAGTTATACAAGGTATGTCACTCCTTGGCGGTGTATCAGTCTGTCATATTTCTGAATAGTATGAAGTTTGTACAATACTTTTCCTGCAAATACATTTACTGTGTCCTGTGATAGGGTGATCACTTCAGTGCATGTTGTACTTTGCTAACATACTTACAGTTTTCCCTTTCAGTTTTTGTGCTGAGTATAAAATATATTATAATTGCCTCCGATCACATCAAGCTTAATTAATAGTTTGAGATGGAAAATTTAGTAAGAAAACCTAATTTGCTTCCGCACTTTATTTAATCTAGACTTAAAATAGTATGACTAGGGAAATGGTTCAAAGCTAAGTGCCACATTTTCTAATGTTGCATGTTTAATTAATTTTGTAATATTACCAACATAATTTTTTGTTACCTTTTCCTTTATATTTGTGTGGTACCTATGTGAGCTCATAAATGCAGACATGAATAATGTCACAAAACTCATTCACTGTACCCCTTAGAGACTTATTTGGATCACTGAAGGATGGTATCTCAGTTTGTTTTCTTAATTATGTGATTTAGTGCTGAGCACCAAAGTAACACAGCAGTTACAACTCCTGTCTTCCACTGTTTGGTTTTCTAATTCAGGTCTCAGCTGTAGTGCCTTCTCTGTAGAAATTGCATATTTTCCCTGTGCCCACATAGGTTTTTTTCTTTGGTACTCCAGCTTCTTCCCTCACACCCAACGCATTCCATTTGAGATATTTTGATTTTCTAAACTATCAGTGTGTGCATGCTGAGTGAATGTGTGTCCATCTCTCAATGGTCTGTAACTTTTTATACCCTGTGCCCAATGAGTACATTAATAGGCTACAGGCTTTCTGCTACTCTGCAGTGAATTAAGCAGATATTTAAGGAATGATTAAACAAATTAATTGCTGATTTTCCAAAGGTATAGAAAGTGTAATTTATTAATGACTGAGTCTGACTTTTACCGTTAGTTTAAAAGTAATGGCATCATGAAGAATATTAATTACTGAGGATATAACCATGAGTAAAAACAAGAAAGTGCCTAGATATGTAAATATGATATATGATATATAAAATACGAGTTTTCATAGATGGATTTCATACTTTTTGTTCTATCTAATTTTGATCAGCTTTATTAACTATTTAGGAATATTTATTTGATGCTGTGTAAGTAAAATCCACAATCTCTCTCTCCCTCTCTCTTTCTCTGTATATATATATATATATATATATATATATATATATATATATATATATATACACACACACACACACACACACACACACACACACACACACACACACATATATATATATATATATATATATATATATATAGTATTTTCATTGATTTTTAGAGAGTCATAGGTTCATAGTAGGTTACTAGGCTATCAGCATAAGAGCCATTTTAAGCGTAGCCAGGTTTACCCCAAATGTATCGAAATATTGCTGACGTGTCAATATCCCAAGGAATTTTATGAGTTATGGGAGTACTAGGGACATACGTAGGTGCCCAGCCATGGGTAAATTACAATTTCACATTAATTAGCTGAAGTTACATTTGAATATGGTTTGTGGATGAGCTTTGTTTCAGGTGTATGGGAAGCCTGTTCTAGAAAAAGAGTAATCTTTGAAACATATACCTATCCCTCCAACAGGTGCTGTTAATGTCACTGAGTAGTATTAGTTCCTCAGGATGGATATTTATGATGCTATTTCTTCTGCAGATATGCAACAAATCTATCAGTGTGGAGGCCTTGTAGGCTAAGCACAGATTGCTGTATAACAATCTGTAGAATACAAGGATATGGTTTTTGAGATAGTCCATATATGGCTTGTTCTTTATGCCCTGCATTTTTTGTGTGGGACAAAAATATCTACTTATATCTGGTAATCAGAAATCTCCCATACTCTGTAGTAGATATTGGAAGATGATTTTCAAAATATTATATACAATCATATGCTTATTAACCACTATATGCAGAATTTACTATCCTGATTTGTCTTTTTGCCTACTGGCTTATAAATATTAGTTTGCAACTAGATTTGCATCAATAAAATGAGCTATGGCATGGAGTTTGTGATTTGCATTTTAGAGTTTAAGCCATGTTTTAGTAATTCTACCGATATATGCAACCTCCAGGCAGAAGAAAGAGAAGACAACTTAAAATAAATTCCGTATTTTGCTGTTTAGACTTCTGTGCCATCTTCACTTCTGATTATTTGTCTTGTGTATTTCTTATGTTTTTGGAGTTTGAAGAACTCTAAAAACATTGTGAAGATGGAAGCTTTTAAGTGCACATATTCCACAGGGAGAGGAATGAAACCATTCATGTGCAAAACATCCTGGCTGATTGTATATCTCACTACAGACTGTAAACCACTGAATCCCCTAACCACCTTAGGTATAGGCACTGAATAAGAGTCCCCTTCAGAAACCTGAAAGCTCACTTACAAGACTTTCAAAAGACCAAGACAAAAAAACGAAACTCCAGAAGACTGACCACTCAGAACACTGACATTTCACTACAGGTAAGTAACCGCTTGGCCAGCATGCTGACCTTTGCCCTTTACCTCCACGGTAGTGCAATGTTAGAACTGGCATATTTAGTTAGGGGGTGGTGTGGGATCACAGCCCCCACATGGGTAGATTTTCTTTGCTTTGGTTTTAGTTTGTTTGCTGGGTTGGCCAATCGGTTACTTACCTGTAGTGAAATAATGGTGTTCAGAGCAGTCGGTCTTCTGGAGTTTCGTTTTTTTTTTGTCTCGGTCTTTTGAAAGTCGGGTAAGTGAGCTTTCAGGTTTCTGAAGTAGACCCCTGAATAAATACTACTATTTTGATTGAATATTTGGGTGCATTAAGATTCAATGGGAAGATTTTGGAAACAGATGTTTACTTCCAATGTTTGCTAAGATGTCTAAAAATCCAACCATATACTGTTGCATATCTAAGATGGAGGATCTTCTTAGATCATTCACTTCAATGTAAGAAATGGTCTAATCAGAATTGCATTTACTCTTTTTTAACTGAGTTGAGATGTCCCTGATTTGGGGCTCATACAGGTATGACTGTGTGATAAACTTCTTACAAAGTCCATTGAGATATGTATCTGTTCTGTACAAAATGTAGTTTAACATAAAGTAAAGTCATCATTTACAAACCACAAAGGAAGCACATTTCGCTTGAATGTGCCCAAAGTAAAATTCTATTGTGCTATGCTTGAGAGTTTGCATAAGCAACCTTACCGCTAAGGCTGCAACACAAGTAGTTATTTGTTGTTTCATAAGCTGTTGAAACCTTATAAATTGAAACAACTGATAAGTCTTCTGCTTAGATATGTTCCCCCAAAATACTCCCGGTTGCTTGTTTGAACAGTATTAGTAGGAGATTTGACTGCAACAAGTGACAGATTGTCATATTCACATTATCATGTTCCATTCTGTTAAATCACTCCAAGATAACTTTGACTTCAGACAGTTATGGCACAAAAGGTGGAAATGCATATTGCTAGATCAAGTCACAGGTATGCTTCACAAGGTATTGTAGGATGCAAAGGTGTAAAAAGTTGTTAAGGATATGCTAACAGGTAAAATACATTCTGGGAAGCAAAACCCCAAAACACCACTGCAACAGTCAGTGAAAGTGATGTAAACAAAACACAGAGTCCAAATTAGCACTTTCGTTCTCTTTACTTGTAGAACTTTCTGAAGAAGTTCTACAAGTAAAGAGAACAAAAGCGATAATTTGGACTCTGTGTTTTGTTTTACATCACTTTCATTGGCTGTTGCAGTGTTTTTTTTTGGGGGGGGGGTGCTTCCTCATGTGTTTTTTTACCCAGTTTTCTTTTGTTGTTGTTTTTGAGTTTGACATTACATTTCTTAATTTTTATGGTAATGGAGTTGCACAAAAAATATTGGTTTTCTCATATATTTACTATATAAAACCATACTGTATTACATTCCATGGGTTTCTGTATCATAGTTAACTCCACATGTTCAAATAACTAATCTGTGTGGTTTATTTTTAGAAAATGAACTAATGTGGGCCAACCTTGATTGGATATTGTTAGGATAACTGAAGCCCTGGTTTAGCTGTCATTCCAGCCCCCACCCCCCACCCCACACATACATAAACATTGGTGAGTTTGAGATGCTGATGTAGGCAACTTAGGCAAGCAATATAGATATATTCCAGATATTACAGATTACATTGTATCTTACATTTCATATACTTATCTTAAGAGGATATATCTAGTAGTGTAGAACAATTAGGTTAATGTTCTGCTACATGGCATTTTAACTGCATTCTGAAATGTGCAGCTGTGTAAGCTAGTCCTTTGCAAACAGCATCTTACACTACATTACAGCATCATTCATTTTCTCAGCTCTCTTCTGCTTAAAGGTGCAAACTTAGAAAAGTATAATATCCTTACTACTGTAAACAGCAATATATGTTCTATTTGTTTAAACAAAAATATTGAATGTTTGACCCATTGTTGCAGTGTAGTACACACGTACATGCTACATACATGCTAACATGTTGGGCTCATTCTGTGACCATGGCACCTGTGAATCAGCTGAAACGTGCTACAGTGGGGCATGGGTATCTGAGCATTCCTGTCAACAAAGTATAAATAAATACACAAATAATGAATGAATGAATGTATGTATGTAGCAGATATGTGACACACAATAAAAACAGAAAATGCCAAACTTACTTTATGATGATTCAGGAGGAGTAACTCACCAGCTTTTCTTTCCTCAGTAGATAAATTAGATAAATTATAAATGGATGCTTTTTGACCCCCTTGGCGCTTGAGGTCAGTGAGGAAGAAAAGCAGAAACACTGAAATGAAAGAAATACTAGGTAAATTAATTTTAAAATCAAAGCTGAAAACTGAGCATTTTCAATAGGTGTCACTGACCAAATGTTTCATTTGTATTTTCCCTTACACACAACTATACAAGTAAATACAATTTTTATTAATCCACTTTGTAAATAACTATTTTGATTTTCTTAAATTATGTTTTTAAGATTCTTTTGAGGCAAGACTCGTATAAAAGTATTGCTTCTTTCTGTTTATCCAGTCCATTTTAAGAAACAAAGTAAGAGTAGACTGTTTTAAGGATGTGTTACCACAATGAAATACTTCCAGCCAGTGTACAAAGGTGTTTTATTCTCCTAAATTCAGATAATGAAGCAGAGGATATTCCTATCAGAGCAGTGTGTGCAAATTCTGAAGTGACCCAAAAGATGAGAAGTGATAGAAAGAGAAACTAGAATATAACTAGCAGCATAACAGGTTATGCTTGTTAACCAGTTACACATTACCTGATCAGCATCCATGTATGATCACAAAGGAACTGCTAGGACAATAAGTGGTTATAAGAGTAACTGTCTTCACTAGCAGGACATCAACACAGAGAAAATTCCACAAAAGAAACAGCCTGAAGCCACGCCTCATCCCAATGAGTGCCTCGGACAGATGAATTGAAGGGAGTTTGATTACATAGTAGATGAATAAAATAGATTTTTAAAAGGAAATCTTCAGCTGTGAGATTCCAGTCAGAATTTGTTTAATGACTGATGGCATCTTCTCTTGACATGATCGATATACATTTTATGAGGTGAATCAAAGCACTGTAATGTCATATGAAACATTAAGCTGCAGCAGTGGATGTTACATCAAAGGGATTCAGCTAAAACGAGAACACAAGTGTTACAGAATGCATGTTCTAATAAATCATTCTTCATCAAAAGCTGATTGTCATTCTGTGAAAATGCAAAATGAAATAAATATAATTTCAAAGTTTCTTCACTGTGCCATGTGCAAGCTCACAGTTCCATTAGAACTTTTTATAGTTTAATGTGTGCTTTTCTAGTGAATGATTATTGTGTCGTTTCTGCAGCTACTGCAGTGTCACATGCAGTGTGCAGGAAATAGCCTTGTGTTTCCTGTAGTGATGTTATCGTTATATTTTTAGCATATTTCAGGTTTCAAAACAGAAACAGTTGTCAGTCAAATGTATTTATTTGCAGAATGTGAATATTGAGCACGGCATGTGTTCAACATTTTATTTTCAAACAACGTGAGCTGTTCCACCTGTCAGTATTTTTTACCACTTGAATGATCTGTCATTTTAAAGACAATTTCTTTTAGCACATGATATGAATTTGCTTCACTGTGCATGGAAGGGCAAATAAATGCATTAATTGTTAGCAATTAGAAGGGAAAGTGAGATGAAAAGTAAATGAGAAATGAATAATGACAACAGTGAAATGGACACGTTCCTTTGAGACCACTGAGAATCAATATGAAGTTACTATTCATCATATAGCACATAATAAGCATATAATAAGTGATTAACTGCATGCATAAATTTCACTGTCCATGTACTTATGCAGATATTCTGTTCATTCATCATACTCTTTTTCATCTGGCTACAGCATTTCCTTTCCAGAGTAAATTGCATGCTTTTAGTGCAGCAGTGTAATACATGTTATCAGTTATGGAAATAAAAAACAGACTGCTGTGTGATCAACAGAAGAGATGAGATCAGGTTCCATTAGACCTCAGATATGATGTTTGGGACAGAGACATGTCAAAGCAAGGAAAACACAAAAAAGGTTCATACAACAATCATATGCTTTTTAGCAGAGGAGCAAGCTGCCCGTGCCCCCTCCCACTTTATTTTCATATGCTGACTTCGTTGTTACACAGCAATGAGCCCTATATCAGTGGATAACACCTCATATATGGCAGAATCTTTCTACATACTTTTTTAAGTTGTCTGCCCTGAAAAGAATGACTTTTGATGATACTGCTCAGTACATCACACTTCCTTCTGAAACTAAGGCTTAATAAAATCTCAGAGCTAGTAAACTAAACTGAATTATACAATGACTGGCCATTAATATTCAAAAACTAGCACACTGATTGGCCAGCCCAACCAATGTGCCTGTTATAACTCTGAGAATATACTACGGGGAAAAAGGTCTGGTTGCCCAGACTTTTTCCCATTAGCATATCTCCTGATTTTTTTTTGCCCCTCCAAAAAGAAAATGGAAGACCTAAAATGAATGAGGGAAACAGCGCAGACAAAAATAACAGGATAATCAGGTCTGTTCTGCAAAATTAAAGAAACGTACCTGATTATCATTTTATTTTGTCTCTCCTGGCTCTCCCAAATATAAAAAGTCTCCCAATTTCTTTTTATTTTATTTTAAATTAAAAATAAAAAAAGCAACAGAAATCTTCCTTTTTCTGTTGCTACATCTACTGAGCAATGATGTATTGCATAAGCATGATATATTATAAACACGAAAGCTGAAAATAGCGAATACATCTACATCGACACATAAAGGTCGATGTATAAAAAGAGTGAAATACGTCATCGGTGAAAATGAAAATGCCGAAAGTATTTGCTTGGTTAGCAGGGTGATCGTGGGGATGAGGAAATATATCCTTTTCCCCACTGCAGTGTGGTCTCGGAGTTGGTATATTTAAGTGGGGGGGGGTGCAGGGTGGCTTTCCCCCCTGCAAAAGTGTGTTAATTTAATTTTATTTAGTTAGTTTTAGCTTACCTGCATGGTGCTGTTGGTTGACGAAATACGTTCGGCATTTTCATTTTCGCTGATTACATATTTCCCACTTTTTGTAAATTGACCTTTATGTGTCAATGTTGATGTATTTGCTATTTAGAGCTTTCATGTTTATAATATAGATTCATCCCTTACACATGTGCAGTATATCAGAAATGCCCCAGAATACTTGAAAACTGTGGAAGGGCAGCATGGAGGCATTACACAATCACACTATTTAAGAAAAGTATTTTTTTTCACCCTCGTGACCAAACCACACCAACCATAGGTAAGTCTAGTATTACCAACACCCAGTCGTGGGTTATTGCTTAATGAATATATAACTTGAAATATATCCCTAAATATGAACATATGAACTTACATCTCCTTACTTCCCCTGCTTCACATACTTCCTTACTTCTATCAGTTTCTCCCCATGGCTTTCTCTCTAAATATATCATAAGCCTGCTTTTCTGTCACTTCATATTGCAGTCCCTGTTTGTATTATACTAACTTACCTTTAATTTCTCTATAAACTAGCTAAAATTTGATAATGTGTATCTATTCTTAACCAATGTATTTATATAGTGCCTAACTTGGTATAATTATTTAAACTGTAATTGCTGCCTCACAGCAAGAGGTTCTCTCGTTTGATTCTTGGCTGGAGCACCTTCTGTGTGGAGTCTGCATGTCCTCCCTGTGGTTGAGTGATGTTTAAAGACATGCAGGTAGGTGCATGCATGAATGGGTGTGCCTTCCTTGAAGGTTGGGTGTCGGACTGGCAACTCGGCACCGTAAAAATCCACTTCCAATCATTAGTGAACCGCAGTTCTGCTGTGGCGGCCCCTAACCAGGAAAAGCCGAAAGACATTACTTTTTATTATTTTTAAAGGCTGTAAAATTATTGTTCTTAAAACATTTTGTAATACTTTTTACCTTTTCTCCCTGGGCCTCCACTGAAAATGGATTCCTACCCAGTTGTACTTTCCTGTAATCAAATTTCAATAAATAAATACTCTTATAATGTGCAATTGCTGCTTATAATTATTTCACAATTATATTCTGTCTTGGTGTTTATTTCCTGGACTCTCTTGCCTGGCCACCTTCTTGATCATATAATATCCTGCTTATGAGAATTACAACGGTTTCCACTCCACACTAACCACAGATACACTCCTTCCAGTAGTTGTGGAAACCAGCACTAGCAGTGGTTGTTTAAGATGCCTTGCAAGCCTTTTCAGTATGCAGTCAAAATGAACAGGATCCCTGTATGTTTCCTCTGCAGTGAAAAGGTGGAATAACAATCACATATATACATGCATGTTCCTGCCCTCTGATATCTGAGGAGGGTGTCATGCTAACCATCAGTTTAGGATTCTTCTACCACCAACTTTAACACAACACACATTATGTGGCTTAGATGGATAATGTCCTATCATGACCCAAGTTAGAACAGTAGCTCGAGTTTTGAAAGACCCAAGTGGGGGGAGTATAGGAACAAAATGCTGGTTCTGGTGTGCTTGTTCTCGGGGGGGACAGTATGTTGGTCTGTTGCAAGAATAATCTTCCAGGTGAAGAAACTGCAGTTGTTATCAGGAGATGTGGTCTTGGCTTATCAAGATAGGGATAGTAGCACCCACAATCAGGGATAGGCTATAGTAAGTCCTCTGCAGTGAAGCAGGGACTCAAATAAGCCATTGGGGAAGGGGCTATGGCCGAAAAATAGAAACATCCACATTGCTTGCATCACCTAATGGCAACAAGGGCACAAGCAACTGCCTTGTCTATCTAGATGATGACACTTTCATACCTTCATTGGGGAATCCCTCATTAGATAGTGAATGGATGGGCTCAGTACCAGCAGGACGGGCTGATGGCTGGCAAGCACTGGGGCAAAAATGGGACAAAAAAATCACATTAAAAACAAAGATTATTCAATAAGATCATACATTTAACATGCTATTGGCAATGGGTTGTGACATTGTACTATCTAAATTATATGGCCCTGCTCAAATTTCACTGAATCTTAGGCAAGGCTAGAATCTAGTCCATTACTAGTTTTAACAAACAAGTAAAATTTTTGTTAAAAATTGCATAATTTCTGGAAGTTTGTTTTATCAAGTATTGCAATTTATTTACTTATTTGTATTCATTGATTTGTCCAGTTGAACATAATCCATTCACAATGGAGACCAGGAAGAAAAGCTCCAAAGTAATAGGAAAAATACCGTACTGAGAAACTGCCAAATATTAGAGTTTACATTTTAGTATAACATAATATAATATAACACGCTCACTGACTGTTCTGAAAGGAAAAATGTATCTCATGAACATGAAAATATGTTAGGGTGAACAGATGCTAACTCATTACAGGCTAACAGCAGTTACAAATAAGTTATATAGAACATTCACAATGATTATAATTCAATAATTATACATGTAACAAGTAGCTCTGATGGCAAGGTTATAGAAAATTTTCATTTAAGAAAATGATGAGTATTAGTATTTACTTTGTACACTGTGTAGTAGTGTAACTCAAGGTTGTGTAGGAAGGAGAGAAGATATAATGAACAGAGAAGTACAAAAGAGTACCGCATACACCCACAAGTTGGATGAATTGATTGGGGTGGTATGAGTAAAGGGCAGATAACAGATAGCAGAAGGAAAAGACAGCAGAGAGGGGTTAGGCAGATTACATAGACACTGCGATTTAGCTTGTTGAGCTTGTCTGTGATTCCAGAGTGTGGGATAGTATTTCAGGTCTTTGTCAGATGAAGGTAGGTGTTGGTCACTGATTGGTCATTATCCTGTGCTTCAGTCATTTTCTTAGAAAAAGTACCCCACGTTCACTAAAAAGATCCTACCGGTCACAAAGCCAAACTTGTTGGGAATGCAGGAATTTGTAGCTACCTATGCCATTATGTTTAAGTCCAGTATGATTTACTGCATTATTTTATAAACAATGCTTGTGAGACTTAAAAGCCTGTAGATCACAGGGTTGGTGGTTGGGCCATCCTTGCATAGTAGCATCACTGTGGTTGTTTTCCAAGCTTAAAGCACATAGCCATTGGAAAGACAAGTTAAAACAGTTTATGAGGGATCCATTTAATGATTAGGAGGCAGATGTATATGTTTTAGAATTATTTATTGAAGCCATCATCTGAAGCTAGTATTTTCATCTAGAAGAAGGCATTTAGGTCCTGTTTTGGGATAATTCTGGAAAACATTAGGGATGAGTTAGTAACAGATGCTAAGGAGGGAGGGAAATGGGAATAATTTGGCAGTCATTTTTATCTGAAAGTATATTGGTGATGTCTTTTGCCCAGAGAAATTTCTACTATTTCAAACCATCTCAGTTCAGTATTGATTATTGTTACACAGATTTTTTTTTTGAGTTGCAGTAGAGTGAGAATATGGCATCTACTCACATTCCTCATGTAGATGTCAGCCTCCAGCCTGGACAAATATGTACGTCTATTGCAAATTGTCTGCATTTTGGGTAACAAAAGTAATGATCAGTGTACCTAAAGAAGCTATTACACTGCCACAAGGTGCTTTTCACCCTGCAGAGCAAGGAATGATAGATATCTTATGCCTGAGAACAGGAGAGAGGGACACATGCTGTATGGAGAAGATAGGTATTCTATAGCTAAAACGAGGTGATATGGACATATGCTTATGAGGAAGGTAGATATCCTATACCTGAAAACAGGACAGATGGTCATATGCCATGTGCAAAAAGACATAAATGTATGCTATATGCAGGTACCCTAAGAAAGAATGGGGGTAGGTATACTGAGAATGACAGAGTAGTTGACTTTACAAATATAGAACACAGATAACTAGTCTTGATAATGGAATCGCATAGACACAAACATAATCCCAGACAACTGGTTACATAAAGGTACTGGACAAACAACCATGGCCAAGTATAGCTGTTAGAGGCTCTCATACACAGTAGAGAGAACATTTTTGTTCTAATCAAATTGATTTCCTTTACTACTACAGAACATCAATCTGCTACTGAAAGAACTAGACTGTTCTAACTCACAGGCAGTTTTCCTCTACTTCATATTAACTGTGTAAGAATATTTTTTATAAGTAAAGTATTGTTTTGTTAGCAGTTTCTTACTTGCATAGGTGCAATCTGGAATTCCTCCATAACTGCCTAAGTTTAGACTCTGCATACCATGTTTCCTAATGCTGTTTAGCAACAACTGAAATGACTTAGGTCCTATAAATGCAGTGACAGCTGGTGACTTCACACCAAGAAAGGGCTACAGGAGACAGATGAATGGGGCAGGGCCAACTAGAAAGGGATGGGGCTAGCTTATTTGAGCTTGTGAGGTTAAAATACATTAAAAAAAGGGGGAAAAAAAAGAAAAAAGGTAACACTGGTTATTAATGTATGCATTATTTTCACATAAACAATAGCCAGAGCTCAGTGCCTGTGGTGGATCTTACTTCACTCAGATGCACATTTCTTGTGTAAAGCAAGCCAGCAAGCCAGAAGTGCAACAGTAGGGTCAGTCATTTCATTCACTTATAGGCATAGCTCCCCCATCCCCAGTGCCTACTCACAGTATTTGCTTTGAGCCTACAACCTTTAAAAAATGAAAAGAGAAGACAATGGTTACATTACTGTATTTCTTTCACATCACAGTTGTTAAGAGCGTGTAGTTGACCTTACTTCACCCATATACAATTTAGTCATGCAAGGCTAGAGTTTCAGCAAGAAAACATCCACCGACCTTCCTAATGCATATTGACTGACCTGCAAAAAGATATTAATTTAAGCACACACACACACACACACACACACACACACACACACACACACACACACACACACACACACACACACACACACGCACGCACACACACACACACACACACACACACACACACACACACACACACACACACACACACACACACACACACACACACACACACATTCATTTCATCCACAAACAGCCTGCAAAACACACTGCCTACCTAGTATATGGTTGACCCTGCTAGGACATTATATTGAAAAATAATATCCATCCACAAGCAGCCTCCAAAACACAATGGCTCTCTTGTAGCTGGTTGACCCTGCCAGGAAATTACACTGAAAAAACAATCATCAACAGCTCCCAAAACACGCTACCTCCTTAATGTCTGGTTGACCCTGCCAGGTTATATCCTATTATTAGAAAAAAAAAATCCACATCACAAACAGCTCTCAAAACAGTCAGCCCACTGCACATTTCATCCAGAAAAAGGTAGACACTGCTACTGCGTAGAGCCTTCTAATATTTGGTTGAATCTGTCAGGCCCAGGATATCATACTGGGAAAAATAAATCCACAGACAGACATATCCTAATAGTTTCAAAATACAATTATCTACCAAGTATCTGGTTGACCTTCATCTCAAGTCTCAATGACAATCTCTAGTCTAACTGCACTGAGCACAGGAAGGGAACTCCAATGGATTATCTTCTTACTGTGACTTAAGCCTGCAGCTATGTTACATATGCAGATTATGTGACAGGCTGCTGACCCTAACAGTCAGGGCCCCAACTAAATTCATGAAGTTAAAACCACAATGACTTCTTGGTATCTTCTTTGATACACATCCACATTATAGCCTGTTTTAATAACAGTTCAGATTGGCCAGAAGACCCCCTCTCCACTGTCAGTCTGAGCACAGCTTGAGTTCTACACAATGCTCAGATCCTCACACTAGTATGCAGTTCCAATGAGCTGCTGCTAGTGCTCTAGTAAGTTAATGTTTTTTTTTTGGTGTTGTTAAAGAAACCTCAAAAAGTTGCTCTCTCTCTCTCCCTATCTCTCTCTCTCTCTCTCTCTCTCAAAAGTGTGTAGAGTGATGCTACAGCCCAGTAATCCAGTATTACGAGCTAGCCCTGCAAAATGTATATTTGGGTATAGAAGCACTTGTCCCTTCCTTCCTTGCTTGCATAATATTTTCCTATGTTAGGTATGGGTAATGAAAATCAAGACAATGACAATCACCTCTTATATCAGAAATAGGTTCAGAAATTAAACGGAAGATAATTTGCTTGATGTAGTCTTTTTTTTCTTCCTTTTTTTTTTCAAACCACAAACTCTTAGTCACACTGTCTATTGTTTAAATCATCAAATAAAGTGCAAGATTTCATTGTATAATATGCCTATCTCATTGATTGTCTTTATAGTGGAATTTCTGCGGGACTAACTGACCCTTTACTACTGACCTCTTTTGGTGTTGGGGGTGGGAGCTTGTGTAGTGTAAGAAAGTGTTTGAGTAGGTCTTTTTCCTATGTATATGAGCTGTATATCTCTGATTACCCCGATCCTTTGTTAACTGAATCCAAGTAGGTTACTGACTCAGTCTGGTAGGTACTAGTAAATTGTAAAAAAGTAGTTGAATTATTCAAATAATGGACCAGTTTAATGGCCATGTTTCTATCCCCTTTAATGATCATAAAAATATTGTCTAAAAAATAGGTGTAGAAATACAATCCTGATCTAATAGTAACACTGTTCAAGAGGAATTAATTTTCCCAATGGGCCATCACTAACTTGGCGAAACTTGCCCTACAAGGTGACCCCATTGCCATCCCTACTTTTTGCAGGAAGAATTCCTTCTCGAACATAATAAAGATGTTTGAGAAAATAATGCCCAAAAGTTCCTCAATCAACCTCATTTCTGTGTGCAGTGCCCCTTTTGATTTCATCTTGTCAATTACCCCCTCAATACCAGTATTGTGGGGGATTGAGGTGTAAAGATCCCGTACATCTACTATCAAAATATTATATTCATCCATATATTCCAGTTCATTAATGTCTGATAAAAAATACCATGAGTCTTTGCAAATCTGAGGTTCTGAACTGACATATTTCTTCAATATAGAATCCACTACTTTCGCACATGGGTAAGTAATTGACAATCTAGCATTTACTAATGTTCTCATTGGTGGATCTGTCATACTGTTATGCATTTTCGGGATGCCAAACACTATAGGCATCCTTGTAGATGGCATAGTCAAATAATTATACGTATTGATGTCTATTAGGGCGTCAGTAAATAAGTAATTGAGGAATGACCTTATTCGACTGTATGCTGTATTCACCTCATTCAAACTTACTTTCATGTAAGCTTCACCTTCCAACACTTTCCGCATCATTGCTGTATAATCGATTATATTCGTTAACATGATCCCTCCACCTTTGTCAGGTTTCATCATGTGGACAGGTAGTGACTTAAAATTATTGAGGTCCTCTGTTTCAACTTTAGACAGGTTCCTATTCCTGTCATTCTTAACTTTAAAGTTCGACCTAGCTCTGAAATCAAGTGCCTGTCCAGATTTCTTGGACTGACAGGTTGTGAGGTATGCTACAGGAATGTTGCATTCTCGTCAGATAGCCCCCTGTGGTGACCACTGTGATGCAATACAATTAACCTCACCGCAAGTGAACATGCATATAATGCAATATGGCTATTAGTCATAGTTGTGTGGCATAGTAACTTGCATGCCCTCCACATGCCTGGTGTATTGCCAAAGCACAACTGAACAATTCCATTCTCACCAGGTTCAGGCTGCTGTCCCATATGTAGACCAGAATGACCTATGTAGCTGTGGGAGACAGGTATTGTCAGTAGACTCACATGTGCCCCTGGTAAAGGATGGATGAAGCATGTCTGCACATTTACAGTATAACACCCAATACTACACAATTTGCTGTCCTTCACCATAGATTTGCACTTCTGTGCATTAGAAATTCCCATCTACAACTGCAATCTGACCTGGTACATGCATGTGAATACTGTACAGATACAAGTATGTCTCATACAGTAGTCTACTAATCCCCACTGGAACCTTACCTGCACGCTCCTTGTCCATTGTGTTGGTGCCACCCACCTCCAGCAAGTGGGGCTTTGTACCCTGGTGTTGTGCTGTGATGGGTGGCCCAAGCTTGGTAAGGAGCTCCTCATTTGGTGTCAATGGGGGCTGCATGGCTGGGCCCCCACTTGTGGTTGTGGGGTTCCTGGCCACAGCAGCAGCCCTTTGTCAGGCATGGCGTATGGGGTTGGTGCCATGATGCCGTACCTGCTCATATGTACGTGCGTGCAGGCCCACCTCATTTACGCTGTGGACAGAGTCATCCCACAAGGTGGTCCTCTCCCTCAGATATTGCTGGCTTAGGCCCAACAGTACTGTGTGGTTCTGTATTATGGCTTCAGTTATCAGGTTGCATTTTGCTGGTGAAAAGGTTTCGCCAGTGATGTGACATTGCACCTTGTACACACTAAAAGGGAAACACATCACAGGACCCCATACTTTTGGCAACAGTATGTCCAGTACCTGCACATGTGCCTTGAATACCAGTAGCCAACACTCACAACCATACCAGTAGCCACCACTCACAACCACACCATACCCCTGTAATCTATCATCACAGCATCAGCTTCCATTGCACTCCTGGTCCTGATGAGTCATATTGCCCACAATGAAGACAAGTTGATTGCATAATCTGTCATTCCTCATTCAGGTCTGTGTAAATGGATGACATTAGCCATCTTCCATGTGGATGGTGTGTGGATGGTGCTGCTGCTTGGTGTGACTACTGTGTGTAATGCAGCTGGGAGCACATGCCTGAGTTCATGTAGGATGAATACAGGGATGATATGACATCCGAGGGATGCTTACATTTGTTGCCATTCAATAGCAATATGTATCTGCTCACGGGTGATGAGGGGAGGTGTGTGGGTGCAGTACATATCCACCTATAGTGATGCTGAGCCAGGGGGTGATGTTTTCCCTAACCCTGTCTGCAGCAGGTTGCCTGTAGTTATGTTGTGTGTGTATGTGATCTGATTGGCCAGCATTACAGGTTGGTTTGGTTTGTTGCCTCTGAGATTGCAGACATATGGGAAGAGGGCCTTGTGATTGTCCTTGGTTGATGTCTCCAATTTGTAGTCATAGTTGGCCTTACAGTAATCCACCTGTGACCTTAAATGATTGTTCAGACAATGGCTGACCTGATGCCAGGTTGATTCCTGCCCCTACTTTGCCCTGTACAGCCACTATAGGGATCAAGTCTGTGGTTTGTGTAATGCTGCTGTCCAGCAAAAGGAAGTACTCTACTTTAGTGGAGGCAGGTATGACAAGTAAGGCATTGCTGACTCCATGCAGCCATGTATGTGTTTAATTATTTGTTTGTAGTGGGCATGGCCACAAAGTCATAACACAGTCATAACACAGTTGAACACCTCCCCAATTTAGTAATGATAATCATGCTTATTGTAGTAACCATGGTTGTGTCAGGGCAATGCAACAACCAGTAGCTGTGGAAATGTCACTCTTTTGGGTGCACAGTAACTAAGGTTACACATGTGTACAACATGTACAGCTTTTTTAACTGACATTTTGCATCCCATGTCTGTTTTCATGAGGTGGACACATACACCTACTCATACTGACATGTGCATAGCTAATACCTCACGTACATGTCTGTTCTATGTCAGTATGGCACACTGTATTCACACTCTTGCTGCGCAGTCATCCCTCTCAACCTGTTACAGTGGGAAATCTGTAGGATGCCATGCATACATGGGTGCAATGGGACAAAATCAGTGACAGTGTCTCAATATTCTGTAAAATTCACAACACTGTTAAACTTGTAAAAATAATAAAAAGTAGTTTGTTCCAAAACAGCACACCACCAGCTGCAAATTAAATATTTAATAATAACACACAGTATTTAGCACTGTCATCTCATATCAAGTGAGACTTCATCAGAATACATTCATACAAAAGCCAAAAGCATTTAAATAACCTTATCGGTTAAAAATGCAGGTCACATGACAACAGTAATCACTATTTAAAGACACCATTACAAAAATCAAATTTCTTCCTAAAATTATTACCTTTCTTTTACTAAAAATTAAAATTACCATATAATATGTTTACATCATAATATTACCAGCATAAATATATATCCCACTAAATCTACTCTGATATAAAATACATTATATTTGACTAGCCCTTTCATGTAGTAAGGGTGCAATGGATATAAAATAATTTAAGCCTGGTGGAAACAGCAGCCAACTTATACTGCCATTAATTTTCCTTCTTTCTTAGCCTATTTTTCCAGTCACCCCCCTCTAGGTTGTATTTTAACTATTTCTAGAATATCAAACATGAATGTATCAAAATTGTGGCAAACTTGAACATGTCAATATAGAGCATTATAAACTTTTTTATTTTTGATATCATTTAGATGCTCATATTTCCTGTTCTTCAAATGACATTCTGTTTTACCTACATAAAAATGTTGGCATGATGAACATATTGCCAAATATACTGTTCTACTTGTCAAACAATTCCCTTTCTGGAATAGCACCTGACTATGCAGTTTATTATTCAAGGAAATTATTTTTTCTTTATTAATATATGGGCATTCACTACACATTCCACAAGGGTGTGTACCTACAGATGTCATATCTATAGGATGTACCTTATTCTCAAATAACTGTTTAAAATTAGGTCCTGTACTATTTACAGATCTTGGTGTACTACCCACTCTATTTAGAATGTCATGGTTTATCCTAAAGATATTCCAATTAGCTCTAAATGCTCCCTTAATTTCATCTGAAAGATGGTTATATTGTAGCACACAAGCCTTTTCATATGTAACCTCCTTTTTATGACCAGAACTCATAGCCTTACTAGTAACCAATCCTTCACCCAATAATGGTTTATATACAACACCCCACTTTGAATAGACATTATCCAAAACTTCTTTTATTAGAGCCTGGGGGTACCCTCTTTCCTGGAACAAGTATGATATTTTATCAAACTCTGCTTTCACATCTTCCAGGTGTGAAGTCATATGGGCTATTCTAACAGCTTGCCTTTTAATGATACTTCTTTTTGTGCTAATGCTTGATTACTTTGGAAGTGCAAATATCCATTACAGAAAGTATCCTTCCTATAAATCACTGATTTAAATCCACTTTTGTCATGAGAAATATATGTATCTAAATAATTAATTCCTTTTCTATTATAATTATAAGTAAATTCAAGGAAATCTGTGGTTTGGTTCATATATGCCATACACTTCTCTATTTCTTCCTCTGGCCCATCCCAGAGGATAAAAATATCATCCAAAAATATTGCATAACTTTTTATCCTATGCCAGAAAGGGACATCTATTACATACCTGGTCTCCCATCCCAGGAGAACCAGGTTTGGGGGCACACACTGCCCTCATATCTACACCCCTAATTTGTTGGTAATAGTCTCCTTCGAAATAAAGGAAATTATTTTCAAGCATTAAATTCATAATCTCACTTATCAGAGTAACTTGTTCATGTTTAAGATCTGTGTCTCAATATTGCTATAACATACCTGAGTCATTCAACAGCAAAGTAGCCTTTGCACTGACAGGCATCCCCTGGAGGATATCCAACAGTCATATGGCAGGAAGAGAGGAGAAAGGCTAGGAGAGTTTTATTGAGGGAAGGAATTATTAATGTTGGCAGTATGACTGGTATAGGGACCAGACTAGCTGATATGATGGCCAGTGGATGGTTGATATATTGTGTGTGTGCAAGACGCAACATGGAAGGGGATTATGGTGGGGTATATGGTAGGCAGGTAGGTCACAATTGTGCTATCATGGTGTGGAATGGAAGAGGAAGGGGGTAGGGCTTCTGCTGAAGGAACTGTATGCCAAGAGTGTTTTTGGAGGATGACATAAGTGTCTGATAGAGTGATGTTTCTGAAGCTGTAAGCTGATGGTGTAATGATGACTGTTGTTAGTGCATATGCTATGCAAGTTGGTTGTGCACTGGATGAGAAAGAGAAATGTGACGTCAGTTGGATGACATGGTGATGACTGTACTCAAGGGTGATGACTGGTCATTACAGCAGATGTCAATGGGCATGTTGGTGAAGGGAACAGAGGAGATGGGGAATTTATGGGTATGTATGGTGTTAAATGGAATGGAGGCAGTGAGATGGTAATGGACTTTGCAGAAAGGATGGACATGGCTGTGGTGAATACGTACTATAACACAAGGGAAGAGCATAGGGTGGCATACAAGACTGGAGTAAGATGCACACAGTTGGAATTTATCCAGTGAAGGAAGGCCAGTTTGGAGGTTATTGGAGACTGTAAAGTGGTGACAGAGGAAAGTGTATTTATGCAGCAGAGAATGTTGGTATGTCAGATGATGTTTATGGTCGAGAAGAGGAGGAGTGTGGGGGCAGCACCAAGGATCAAATGGTGTGAATTGGTAAAGAGTGATTGTGAGGTGGAGTTCAGGGAAGAGTTGAGACAGGCCCTGAGTGGCAGTGACAATCTAACAAATATCTGGTTAAGTACAGCAGAGCTGGTAAGGGAGATAGCTAGAAGGGTGCTTGGGGTGACATGTGGATGGAGTAGACAGTATAAGGACACCTGCTGGTGGACTGAGGAAGTACTAGACAATATACAAAGACAGAGGTTGGGAAAAAAGGAGTGGGATTGTCAGAGAGATGAGGAAAGTAGGCAGGAGTATGAGGAGATGATGTGCATGGCAAAGAGAGAGGTGGCAAAGGCTGATGATGGGCATGTGAAGAGTTCTATGACAGGTTGGTCACTAAGGAGGGATGAAAGGAATTATACTGATTGGCTAGACAGATGCACTGAGCTAGGAAAGATCTGCAGCAGATAAGGGTGATAAAGGATGATGAGGTATATGTACTCACAAGTGAGGGGAGTGTGGAACACATGTACAGTGTACTTTGAGAGGCCGATGAATGAAGAAAATGAGACAGAGAAGGTTGGATGATGTAGGTATGGTGAAACAGGAAGTGCAATGGCTTAACAAGGAGGATGTAATGTTAGCTATGTAGAGGATGAATACTGGCAAGCCTGTTTGACACATGTGGAAGCATGGGGTTGTTTAGGTGAAATGGCAGTGGTGTATTAGCCAGACTGTTTACTGATATCTTGGGAAGTGTGAGGTTGCATGTGGAGTGGAGAGAAAGTGCTTGGGTATAGTGTTAAGAATGAGGTTGATGTGTAGAGCTGTGATAACTACAGAGGGATAACATTGACCAGTCACAGCATAAAGTTATGGGTAAGAGTAGTGGAAGCTAGATAACACAAGGTGGAAGTGAGGAGTACTAGTCAGCAGTATGGTTTCATGGGTGGAAGGGACACTACCAATATGATGTTTGCTCTGAGACTGTTACTGGTGGAATACAGAAAAGGTCAGGAGTTGCTCTGTGTCTCTTTGGATTTACAGAAAGCATATGACAGGGTGCTAGACAGGAGTTGTGGTATTGTATGATGAAGTCATGAGTGGAAGAGATATGCACGTTTGGTATAGGATATGTACAAGGGTGGTGTGACAGCATTGAGGTCTACATTGAGATTGATAGATGTGTTTAAGGTGGAGGTGGAATGACATCAGGGATATCTGTGAGCCCTTTCTGATTTGCAATGGTGATGGGCAGGTTGACAGACAAGATCATACGGGAGTCCCCGTTGACTATGTTGTTTGCAGATGACATTGTGATCTGTATTGAGAGTAGGGAACATCTTTTGGAGACCCTGGAGAGGTGTACATATGCTCTACAGAGTAGAGGAATGAAGGTCAGCAGCACTAGGACATAATATCTGTGTGTGAATGAGAGAGAGGATAGTGGAAGTTTGAGGATGCATGGAGTACATTTGGCAAAGGTGGATGTGTTCAAATTATTGGGATCAACATTTCAGAGTAATAAGAACTATGGAGGACAGGTGAAGAAGAGACTACAGATGGCATGGAGAGGATGGAGAAGAGTGCCAGGAGTGATTTGTGACAGACAAGTACCAGTAAACATGATATGTAAGGTCTACAAGAGGGTAGTGAGACCACCTATGTTATATGGGTTGGAGACAGTGGCATTGATAAAAAGGCAGGAGTCAGAGCTGCACATGACAGAGTTATAGATGTTATGATTTGCATTGGATGTGACACGGGTGCACAGGTTTAGCAATGTGTATATGAGAGGTTCAGGCCATGTTGGATGGATATGAAACAAAGTTGGAGAGGTAGCATTACATCAGTTTGACATGTGTTGAGGAGGGTGCTGAGTATATTGGGAAAAGGATGGTAAGGATGTAGTTGCCAGGTAAGATGCAGAGAGGAAGGCCTCAGATCAGATAAGGTTTCTGGATGTGGTGAGAGAGGACATGCAGGTGGTTGTGTGAGACAGCAAGATTTAGAGGACAGGCAGAAATGGCAACAGATGATCCACTGTGGCAATCCCGAATGGGAAAAGCCAGAGGACAATGAAGGAGGATTTTTTAATGTCAGTCTTCACAGATTTGGTAAGGATTTGACAGACATAACACGGCTCCATGGGTAAATGACTACAAATATGAGGCACACGTATGGTCAGTGTGCAGAACACTGAACAGTTGAATGGTATGAGCTCAATATATAACATGCAGTTCAAAGCACACATCTGCAGCAGTACTTTACTATGCAAATACCATGTATAGGTGTCTCACATTTCTGAGACAAACAAGTATATCCTAGTTGTATTCACAAGTAAGACATGGATATGTACAATATCCCAGTAGCTGTCCTAGCATTGTCAAAATCAGTATTGTTCAACACACACTCCAGTATTAGTCATATGTGAACCATCCTTTCCTGGAGCCTTGCCTATGATCTATGTCACTACAGACAGACCCAGATGCTATGGCCATAGGTTCTGATCAGCAATATATTAGTACAGCAAATTTTGTTGAGACATATATGTTAAACTTCCTCTTTCCCATTCTTATATACCCCCTACTGCAGTCCATTACATTTACTTGTTCAACATACCTGTCTTTGTATTTTTCCAAGTGTAGGTGGTTATATGCTGTTATTTGTTTTCTTTTCCTCAGTTTCCTCACTCTCTCCCTCTCCCACACATGTAGGGTGTACATTTGTTTTGCATAGGCAACAGCTTGCCTTTTGTATGTAATGCTCATGAGCAGCTGATGGCCTGTGCACCAATTATTGTCCCCACTTGCTAATTGCATGGAGATCAGCTCTGTCATTATTCCTGTAGACAATGTCATGGCGATACACTGCTGTAATTGGGTACTCCATACGAGTGTAGTCCTATTACCTTGCCTGTGAGGGGGACTTCATGGAGGTGTGTGAACAACAGCATCATGGAGGGCATGTCATGTTACTCACTATACACATACTTTGGAAACTCACACTATGAGCTCTGTGCCTCCTGTGATGACTGCATGATACTGTACTACCACTAACTAGATGAGTAGGGATTTCAAACCCAATACTGGCAATTGTGATTGTCTGTGTCTGTATCTGTGAACAGTATTATATGTGTGTTGGATGAACACAATACCCTCTGTGTGTGTGGAAATTACAAATCTGAGGTACGTTCCACCCACTACACTTACCATAGTCCACTGTACAAGAGGTGTTGATGTCAGCCACCATACACTTACCTGTATACATCTCTCAGCCCTATAAGCTACATAGCATATGCAAAATCTGTTATACAGACCTGTCGATTGTGTACATCTGTACCCTGGATATGACACACTCAATGTGTTACCACACTGCCATACCCCTTGTAGTCTGCACAGACACATCCTGCTGATACACAGACACCTAGAAGACAAACAGAATACATTATGGAGATCACATGCAGTCATTGTTAATAACAATAATGCATCATGGCTGACAGCTACATATTCTGATGCATAACCATTAAACATGCTGGCTGTCAACACTACACAGCATTACATTGCTAAACTGTACAAAGTTCTAAGTTCACACAGTGCATCAGAACCATATTAGCATGTCCCTGCATTGATGGTATGGGTGACAGGGATGTGGCACAGGTATTATCATATGCACAGGGTGTGGTGTGGGTTTGCCAGAGGCCTAGGCTGGGCCATTTGGTTGACATCATGTGTGTGTGTGTGTTTGGGGTTTGTATGTGAGATTGGCCATGCAGAGGTGGCGTGTGTAAGTCTGGAGGTTACTGTGCTGTGATGGTGATGTGTGTGTGTGTATGGATGCTCACAGTCATGCCATGTGGCTGCCCTACACAGGGGTATGTTGGACAGCTGTGGACCATACATGCCAGGGTGTATGGTTCACCATTTCCGGTCATGGACATGGGAGCTGTGCCTGCCAGGGGACGCACGGGCACCACCAGGACCAAGGCCAGATGCACTACTACTCCCTGATGGTGACTGGCATCTGCTGAATCCATGTCCCTGTTGGGACCGACCTGGACCACGTGCCCATTGCCTGCTGCATCGTGGTGTGGACAGCGCCCCCCCTGCAGTTGTGCTGCTGGTACTGCCACTACAGGAGTGAAAAGTTGCACGGCCACATTGTCCCTCAGCTGTTTGTGGTGCCGTCCCACGTCCATGTGGCCGACAGCCAACTCCCACCACATGCTCTATCACAGACATTCCATATTCACTGATTGACATGCCACGGTCGAGGATTCCCACCATCTCAACCAAGCATCTATCCATTACCTCAGCATAATAATGGTGGGCATCAGCAAGATCATGGAGGTTGTCACGCATAGCAGGAAGAGTAGCATTCACAGCCCTGAGAAGCTGTCTGGTGTTATGTTCACTATGTGCCTCCACAACAGTCCAAAACATGCATCTGGTGACACTTGCTGTGCACTTGTGACAGGGGCATGTCGGGCAGCAGGCCCCCTTTGAGCACCCCTGCCTATCCTCCTGTGTGGGAACTCACCTGTTCTCTGGCTATGGCTGGTGTCTACAGGCACATTTGGCATAGTCACCACACTTGCCTGTCCCATGCCACTACCCGCCAACTGTCCATTATCTATGACTGCTGGTGATAGGGTATGTGTGGGCATTGTGCCTGTGTGTGGGGATGGGGTGGACAAGAGTGGGATGCTAACCAATGGCACAGATTCAGACCTTGACAACCCAGCCTGTATTGCAATATGGCTATCATCATTTTCAGAGTCTGGAGCGACACTGATATCAGTTCCCAAGTGGATGGGACCCCAATCCCCATTGCCAATTGTGGGGGAAGGCAATAAATGTAAATTAATACCTGTACATTACGGTTGGCTGGCATGCACACAGACACACACACAGACTTACAGGTGAGTTGGCACAAAGCTATTACACAAATCTCACATTACCCAAAACATGCATGACACACAGAGCTCTCATCATCATGCATTGCAGCCATTCTCAGTCCTTGTTACTAACAATGTACATGTCTGGGATGCATGAGTACTGTTAGTAGGTGACGTCCATTCACCTAGCACACACTGCACCCATGTACACATAATTGCTGTTTACCTGTATAGCACAGTGGCAACTACTGTAGACCATACCTCACAACTGTACACATCATTGAAGAATGTGTAGATATCTGGCACATATGTTTGCTCTGTCCCTCACAAACCCTATGTCTTTGTCTGACACATAATTGGGATCATATGAGGACTGATGTTAATTAATGACATGCATTTGGTTTGCACACATCATCACCAGCAGTGAATGTATGTTCAAATAAATCCTGTTACACCGACAACCTTCTAAGCTTAACATGGATATAATAAGTGTACACACCCCTGTCAACATGGCAGGCTCTTGTATCATATAAAATGAGACCACAATACTGCATTTAAAAACATTCTCCACTTTAAATGTGGCGTATGACCTGTGCAATCCAATCGTGAACATATTGTTTGGTTTTACAAGTTAATTGTTCATGTTATGGTCACATTACAGGTTGGAAAAGGAGTGGAATGTACTATTGTTCATAGGTTCATAGGTAGGTACTAGGCTATTGGCCCTGGGGCCTATATAAACCTAGCCAAAAGGTTCCCTGGGTGGTCTCTCATTGAATATATCAGAAACACTTGGCATCTTGACAGGGGTGTGTACACTGTGGTATCCACTGTATAGGATTAATGTTTCAGACATGTCCTTACTGTAGCCCATTTGTCCCCCAGTTTGTTGGTCTGTGTCTACATGTCTTGCACTGACAGGTTGTGAGGTATGCTACAGGAATGTTACATTACCTCTCAGATAGGGCCCCAATGTGAGCATTGTGATCCACTTCATTTAAAACCACCACAAGTGAACATGGACATCAAGCAATATGGCTAGGTGTGTACTGGCAACGCACAAAAAAAAAAAAAACAATTACATACTCACCATCTACAGGCTGCTGTCCCAGTAGACCAGAGAAAGCTAAATAGGTGTGAGAGAGAGGTACTGTCAACATGTGGCCTTGGTACAGAGGGTAGCAGCATTTCTGCACATTAACAATACAACCCCCAATAGTACAAAATATGCTGCCCATCACTATAGATGTGCACTTATGTGCATTACCAAACCCCATCCACAACTACTATCTTATCTGACATTTGCATGTCCTTGCTCTACAGATACAGGTTATGCATGCCAAAGTACTCTAGAAATGTGCACTAGGGCCTCACATGCATGCTCCTCATCCATTGCATCGGGACACCCATATCCACGATGCTGGCTTCATGGAGATGTTCTGCTCTTGGGAGGGGGGCTGCCCCAAGGTTGGCGAGGAGCTGTTCTACTGCTGTAAGTAGGGACTGCATGAGTATGCCCCCACCTGTGGCTGTTGCTTCCCTGGCTATGGCAGCAGCCCTTCGTCGGGCTTTATGTAGGAGGTCGTTTGCACGATACCGGACCTGCTCATGCTTTCTTGTGTGCAGGCCAACATCGTTTACCCTGTGGACTAGGTCATTACATAGGGTGGTCTGCTTCTCCAGATGTTCCTGGCTGTGTCAAAACATCATGTTGTACTGCTGTATTAGGAACTCTACAATTTCAGCAGTTTCTGCTGTGCTGTACGGGGGATTCTGGATATGATGCATCCTGCCTGGAAGACAAACAGCAAAACACATCATAGCACCTTATACAGTTGTCAAAAGTATGGGCAGAAACTGCACATCAGAAGTGGATATTTCTTATCAGCACTTAAATACACCATACCCCTGTAATCTATCAGCACAATATTAGCTTGCATTTCACTCCTGGCCCTGATGTGTCATTTTCTCCCCAATAATGGACAGTTAATTGAATAAACCTCTATTCCCCATTCATTTCTATGTTGAGGGATGACAGTGGACATCTTCCATGTGGATGGTGTGTGGATGTTGCCAAGGCTGTGTTTGAATACGGTGTGTGATGGCACAGTGTGTACTTGCTTGATGCAGACAGGGATGTTATCAGGCCCCATGGAGAGTTGCTGTTGTTGCCTTTCAGTAGGCAATATGTACTGGCTCACCATTGATGAGTGGAGGGGTGCGGTTGATGTGCATATTCCCCTATAGGGATGGGGGGACAGGGAGGGTGATGTTCACACCTAACCTGTCTGATGCGGGTTGCCTATATCCACGGCATGTGTGTATGAGGTGTGATTTAACACCAGTATATGGTGAATTTTGTTGTTGCCTCTAGAACTGACAACATATGTGGAGACACCCTTGTAACTGGCTTTGACAGTGTGGATATGTGTGATTTGTACTCATAGTTAGCCTTACATGGGGTAACCTGTGACCTTACATGCTGGTTCAGATAGAGGTGGACATGCTTCCAAGTTGTTGTCTGCACCTATGTGACCCTATACAACACTATAGGAACCTATTATGTGTTTTTTGTATTGCAGCTGTCAACCAAAGGGGATTATTCTACCTTGGTGGAGGCAGCTTTTACAGGTCAGGTATTGCTGAGTCCATACAGTTACCATGGATAAATAAGTGTACACACCCCTGTTGCAATGCTTGGTCTTTGTGCTATTGTAACTTGACACCACAATAACTCATTTCAAATGATTCCCACCTTTAATGTGACCTATAGCCTGTACAATTCCAATGAAAACATAACATCTGTTGTGGGAAAATATATGAAAATTAAAATTAGTACAGTAACCTGTTTGCATGAGTGTGCACATCCTTACACAGATACTTTGTGGAAGCACCTGTTGAGATAATGACAACATTCAGTCATCTTAGTCAGAGTCTATCATCATGGCATATCTTTGCTTGGTAATAGTTGCCTAGTCTTCCTTCCAACAGTGCTAAAAATATGTCAATTACTGAGGGCATATCTTGTGCACAGCCCTATTCAGGGCAACCCACAGAGTGTCTTTTGGGTGTAGGTCTGGCTGGCATATTACCAAACTGTAATTTCCATCTGATGAAGCCTTTTTTTTGCCAATTTGGATGCATGCTTGGGGTCATACTCATGTTGACAGACAAAATCCCTCTTCGTCTGCACCTTTCTAGCAGATGACTAAAGGTTTGGGGACAAAAGCGGTTGGTATATGCAACTGTTCATAATTCCTTCCATCTTGAGTGGAGGCCCAGTTCCAGCTTTTGAAAAGCAACACGACAGAACACCACAGCATGATACTGCCACCACCATGCTTCACCAGGGGGACGGTGTTCTTTCGGTGATGCAAAGTGTTGTGTTGGGCCAAACATACTTCTTGGAATTGTGGGCTAAAGGCTCAACCTTGGTGTCATCAGACCATGACACGTTGTCCAACATACTTAATGGAGACTTGATGAAATGTTTGGCAATGTTTGTCCAGCCCTGGATGTTTTTCTGTGTAAGAAATGGCTTCCTTCTAACAATCCTACCTCATAGGGCAGACATATGTGGAATACAGAAGATTGTTGTCACATGTGGTGCACACCTAGCACATTCCTGCAGCTTGTTCACTGTTGCTGTCAGTCCTCTGTTAGCCTCCATGGCTAGTTGTCATCTTGTCATGTCATCTATTTTGGATGGACGTCCAGGTGTTTGCAGTGTCATCATTGTCCCATATCTTCTCCACTGTCTGATGACTGTCTGCACTGTATTCCATGCTATATCCAATACTGTGGACACTTTTTCTACTCTTCTCCTGACTGATACCTTTCCACAATGAGATCCCTTCAATGATTCGTAAGGTCTCTGCCAAATATGTCTATTGCTGTAGCAGGCATCTGGGTAAATGTCAAATATATCCTACTAGGACAGTTGAACATTTTTGGGGGTTAATCAGAGTCTTGTTAATTGATGACATATATGTAACCAAAAAGAGAATGCTTTGATTACTGCAAGAGGTGCATCAACCAAGTAGTGGTTTATATGTATGCACATGTATGCAACCAGTTTATAGTAAATTTGTTATGTTTTACATTTTCTTCCGTAATAGATTTGTTTGTTTGTCAATAGAATTGTACAGGTTATGGGTCACATTCAAAGTGGGAAACATTTTGACAAGAATTTCTGTGGTCTCACTTTGTATAGTACACAAACCTGACATTTCAACAGGGGTGTGTGTACTCTTGATATCCACTGTATGTAGGTGTTCAGATAGCTGTTTGTGGTAGGCATGGACAGAGAGTCACAACACAGTTGCACACTTCTCTGATTACAACCTGATAATCATGCCTATTCTACTACCCATATCATTGTCAATGCAACAAACTGTACCTGTAAACATTTATGTTTTTGTATGCACTGAAACTGATATTACACACAATTGGAACATGCACAACTTATTTACATACATAGATAAGTACGTTGATTGCACAGTAGACTTTGCTATCACAGTGCTAACCTGGAAGATGTCCCACATTCATATCTAGGCTATTATGTTAACGGTGTCATTGTTAACAGACTTGAAAATGGTTCACCCAACATAACACAAGTCTATGTGTAAGTGACTATAGATATCAGGCACACGTGCAAATAAGACTGTACAGTTGAATGGTAGGAACTCACTATATCACAAGCATTTCAACACACACTTCTGCAACAATACTTTACTCTGTACATGCTCTGTATAGTTGTTTTAGATGTACAAGACAAAATGTGTATCATAGTTATATGCACAGATAACATATGGATATGTACAACATCCCAGTAGCTAGCCTAGTCACTACAGACATGGAATGCTATAGATGCTATGGCTAGCAGTGCTGTTCAGCAGTACATCACTACAGCAAGTCTTGTTGTGACATATGCTTTCAATCCCCTATTTTCCATTATTACAGACCACCCACTGCATTCAATTACATGCTTACTTGTTTCACATACCTTTTCTTTTTTTCTAGATTTTTCACAGATATATCCTTTTTTTCCTCACACTACTTCAGCTTTGCACTGATGGACTGTCTATGATAGAGGTGGTTTAAATAGATGACAGCTTGTCTTTTGTAGGTAATTCTCATGACCATGTGATGGCCTAAGCACCATTTGGTGTTCCCATGTTGCTGAATGCATGCAGAGCAGCTGTGTAGTTATTCCAATAGCCAATGTCATGGCAACACACTCCTATAATTGAGTACTCCATGTGGGCGTCGGCCCTTTCCCTTACCTGTGAGGAAGACGTCATGGAGGTGTGTGAGCTAATACCTCTTAGATTAAGACCTGTGGAGACAAGCCAACTAAATGGAGAAGATTCAAGACTTAGGGGCAGAATGTGAGTATTGCTGTTATATGTTTTGAATACTGCTTTTTTACAGGGTTTGTCTGAACATGCTATTTCTGCATGGGCTTCAGTCTGACAAAGTTCTGTGTCTGCATAGCTCTCAACTGTAGGGCTATCCACATAATGGACAGAGGTTTGCCTGTTATATTTGGTCTGTTCCCCAGACAGGTGTTGTCCTTGGCAAATCAGTAGCATACTCTAGTGATTGCAATCAGTACATACTAACATCCATTTGTGTTTCAGAGTTTATGTCCCTCAGAAAAGATATGTTACAACAAATCCTGTGACACCAACAATTTTCTCAGTGTATAACAGCACTATTTCAAGTACGACCATGTTTTTGGGCCTCTGTCAGTCAGGCTTTGTGCAGATGCCATACAGTAGGATGTTGATAGGTAGGGTCTACCATTATTTTCTTCTGTCATTCCTGCTGAGGGGAAAGGGTGGACAGCGTGTGGGACTCTGTACATTCAAGAGGTTGGTGTGTGGAAAATGCTGTTAGATCCCCTTGTAACATATTTTATGTGGGGGAGAGT
This sequence comes from Protopterus annectens, assembly GCF_019279795.1. Classification (NCBI taxonomy): domain Eukaryota; kingdom Metazoa; phylum Chordata; order Ceratodontiformes; family Protopteridae; genus Protopterus; species Protopterus annectens. The sequence continues at coordinate 80,339,140 of NC_056736.1, read as the reverse complement.
AGCAAGTGTTTTGAAACTAGGCTGTTTGAATATGTGTGACATATTACTAATGAGAAAGAAGACAGTTCTATAGCTGTACATTTTAATATTTCTCACCACGGTGATAGTAGTCATGAAAGAACATTTGTTAGGTACAGAATCAGTTTAAATTCTTAAATGTGATACTTTATCCCCAGAGGATAAATGAGTAGTGTAATTGAAGGCAGTGTATATACATGTAATTAAGTGTGGTGGGTTACAAGGTACTGCTTTGGAAAAAGTCTGTTTCTCAGTTTGATCAAACGGTCATAAAAGAACAATTGTTATGTACAGAATCAATGTATGTTTTTAAATGTGATTCTTTATCCCCTATGGGGTTGAATGAGGAGTGTAATTGGAGGCTGTGCATATAAATGTATTTAAGTGTTAATTACTTCTTCTAATTAAGGCAAGTATTTCTTGTAATGTGTTACTCCTTGAAGGCTTTGGCAAAGACATCAGAGTAAAATGAACTTGTGTTAATTACTGGCTGTTTGTACTTTTGTTTACGATTTTCACTCATTGTAGATGTTTTGATAAGAGGTCAGTGTATATGTCTAGCCATTTTGTATGGCTTATCATGATTTTGTAGCAGTATACTGTTCACTTATTATTTGGAATGGGGGGGGGCAGATGTAAGTGTCATGGGTCCTTTTGTATCCAGCTGTGCATGCTGCCCCAGTTATGGGTGGTCTATCAGCAGCATATGTTTGTATGGGCATTTAGAGACATGTATGTGTATATATATATATATATATATATATATATATAAATATATATATATATATATATATATATATATATATATATATATATATATATATATATATATATATATGTGCATTATATATATACATATATATATATATATATATATATATATATATATATATATATATATATATATACACATACACATACATACACTTCAGTATTTCTTGGTAATATATCTATATATTGTTATACATATATATGTATCTCCACACATATTTGCCTATCTCTCTATATATGTAAATATTTCTTTTTTTCATGTATATATTTATAGATAATCATTCCTGATTGCACAATGTGTCTTTCCTAGTGTAAACTGACTGTACTGTATGATATGTTGTAAAAAACATCCTAACATCTTCCAGCTAAGATGGCCTAGTGGTGAATTGCCGTGACTGTGGTGTATAGCATCCTGGGCTCAAGACTGAGCATGGCTGATTATTTTGTTGCTGGCCAGAAGAAGAGCTGCTGAATACAGAGTGATTAAGGCACTTTTAAGCAGTTGCAACTGGCTTTGCATCAGTTTATGCAGGGTTATGCAATGCTAAAACATGGTTACACCGATAGGTGCTTAAACTGTGTAGGCTTCTCTTACCGATGCTTACCAGTGTGTAAATATGCTTAGCAGAGCTAACTACTGGTTATCATTCACATTTAAACAATGTGTAAACATGCTATGCATAGCTCAACCCTGTCAACCATTGCTCACATTCCAGTCTCATAAAATAGCAGAGTAATGACATCATGTAATAATTTTATTTAATTTCCTGTACATAACATGCTTTTATGTGCTCTCATTACAGTAGCAAGGGGTGTGACTATACTGTACAGGACACTTGGCTATACATGGGTAGTATCACATGTTATATGCACTCACACCTGCATGTTACACCAGCTACAGTACACTGGTTGATGAATATGATTCCACACATATTGTATTATGACATTAGTACTTTTGACACTGCTTTTCCATCTAAAATTAGATTGCCTATTGAAGTGCTACCACCATGCACCTCTGCATGCAGAGCTGGGACTCTGAGTACTACACTATCTTGTTCTTGGTATTTCAGCTGTCTGTTTTTATGTATCTCCTATTGGATATTAATATGCAATTATTATATTAACTGTAGAGTACTATGTTTTTTGGCCATGTCATTGAAGACTGCTGTTATGTATTAATGGCATACATTTCAGTTTCAAACTTCTATCCTTCAGGACATTCATCCTAATGCATAACATGTTTGCTGTCCACTTTCTGTCTGTCCCCTGTGGAGATGTGCAGATGTCAGGTATTGCTAAGGCCATACAATTATGTAGGTCCCCACATATTTTTGTGCTGTGGGCCTGGACACTACTGCTATCTCCAACAAATGGGATGTCCTTCATGTGGGCTTTGGCTCTTTTCCTTGCCTGTGTGAGGGACATTACAGAAGTGGTGGGCTACAGATTCACAGACAGTAGGTGGGAATACTTCACAGGATAGGACATTTGGAGACAGCACAACAACATGGGGGACATATCTCCAGAATTGTGAACATATTGTATGTCATCATCAGTACTGTTATACACATGGTGGGTTGATAGATTGACAGGGTTTGTGTGGACATGCATTTAGTGAGTGACTTCACGTCTGACAGTGATATGTCTCTGACATACCTCTCCATCTCCACCGGCATGCTGTCTACAGACTGGCCACATTTGCCTGTTATGTTTTCCCTGTTCCCCAGACAGTTGTTGTCCTTGGAAAATCAGTCAGGGACACTGGGAAATGCAGTCAGTTAATACTAAAATTCATTGGTATTACTGACTTCATATGCCTCATAAAGGATATGTTACAGCAAACCCAGTAACATCAGCAAATGCCTAAATTTCTGACAGCAATATGTCCAATCTATGCCTGTGTTTGTGCCTCTGTCCCCAAATGATGTCAGGCTTTGTCCAGATGCCATGCTCTATAAGGCTCAGACATATTTAGTATCATTATTTCTTGCCTTCATTCCTCCAACCATCCCAGTGATGTAGTAGACTCACAGACATGTTACAGGGAAGAAGCCATAGATATCAGTCCTGAGCCTGTACATTCTAAGGTGAACTGTACATTTGAGAGGTCTGTGTATGTCTGGCCATGGTTGACACTGTCAGTATTGTGTACACATGTCTTGTGTACATGTTATTTTGGTTGTGTATGGAGGGGGTAGATGTAAGTGCTATGGCTCCTTTTTTATCTTACTGTGAATGCTGCTCCAGTGTCTGCTGGTCTATTGGCTGTATGCCTATGTAGGGGCAGACTGAGACATGTCCTTGTACCATGGTCAGGATTCAGACTACACTGAGAATTTGACCACTATATGTAGGGGTAGTGTGTGACTGGAAAACTATTATGTATTTCTTCACACAGTCCGTATACTCTACTGGTCACCTGACCTAACGGCATGTGACTGTGACTGTGGTGGAACTGGTTAAGGGTAAGCACTTTCACACTGGTGTCTGATTTTTGGTGCTGTAACATCCCTGTAGTGCCTGACATCCTTAAGGGGGATGACAGCACATTCTTTGACATTGAGCTTAAGGTCATGGCACTCACACCAGTCATTGGTCTCAGTGAGGCCT
>NC_056736.1:80248241-80330741 GCF_019279795.1 Protopterus annectens | reverse complement strand
CTGCTATGGGCTTCTGAGATCGCAGCCCTCTCATCTGTAGCTGTACAGGAGATAGAGAAACAGTTATGCATGCCTTTCCATGTCATACTTAGGCTGGACTTTGATACACGAGAATTGATAGTGGTACTTACAAACTGTTGGAACATTCCGTGCCCAAGCATCTTGGACCCACTGCTCCAAGAGGTCCCTGTTCCTTCACTTCAAGTCAGCATAGTGATGCCAGACCTGCTTACCAGTTAGAGGGATGTCAGTTGCACTGGTGAGGTCATGAGCGAGACTGTCCCATGCCTCTGCTTTGTATTGGGAGCCCTGGTACTGGTCCTGCAGCAGTCACCCTTCATGTTTTTTTACAAGGAGTCCAACCATGACCTTGGACTTCTATATGCCCCAATGCTGCCCCCGAATGTGTGCACCTTCTTCAACACCAGCCATAGTGCCTGCAATGATCAGCTAAAACTGGGTATGGTTGTATTCCCACCTGTGAGGTTTAAGTAGGGCTCGATTCCCACCCTTTGCCCTGATTTGTCTATTTTGAATATGCTGAGCTGAACTAAGTGACAGGCAAACCCACTTAGGTGAGATAAGCATTGCTTACAGAGGTAGATACTAAGCACTGTTCACCAGTGCACAAATCTGCTTAGCTATGCTAATTATTGGTAAACATAACAGTTTAAGCACTGTTTACTCTGTGGAAGCATAGCTGAACATAATTAAGTGATGCTCAGCTTTCATTTTATGGACCATCAGGATTGCAAGATCAATTCCTTCTTAATGCCATCTTATGATATGTATGTTTCCCTTCCATGACATCCTCCTGTGTGTTTTCATTACATTACATTATTTTGTGGCTATACTGTGTGGGACACTTGTGTTTGTATGTGGGCTTTACATCTGTATAACACTAACACCTCACATTTGGACCTGTTACACTACCCTGGTTCACAAATATATATTATTCACTACCTGTTTATAAAAAAAATATATTTAGTTTAGTCCTGTTTCAAATATGAAAATGAATGGACTGCAATGGGGCTTGAAACGTGAATGCCTGCATGTTAAGCAAAAAGCTCTAACCACTACACTATTCTGCTTTACCCATTTTTGTCTGTATATTTCTATTTAGCTCCTTTAGATTTTTACACTCTGCTATGCATAGCTGAACAGAAAAATAAAAGGTGAAATGGTGTTCTATTTTTATTTTCCTTTGGGTATGCACATTGCTTTCTCCCTCTTAGGGCAGGAAAGCATGACATGATGGGGGGACAAATAGGGACAGATTTTAGATATTGCTCTTGCCAACTTAGAAAGTTGATAGAATAACAGGCTTTGCACTGGCATGAATTTTCTGAAGGGTATAATGTCTGAGACTCAAATGTCTCATTATTTTCCAGCTTATGACTTTAATGATTTTACACTCATTTGCCAGAAAACCATTCTTTTATGGAGAGTGGACCAAATATATGAGGCTAAAATCTGGCATTCTGTGAGAATCTCTATGGTTGAAGTTATGTGTGTGCATTTGCACACATTTCCTGCTTCTGCAGGATGCAGTAGTTCTGTATTGCTTTCCTCTTTGCCAGTTTCATTTCAGTGTCTGCAGACACTGAAGTTATTTATTTTATATTTCAGTGTCCACGGACACTGAAATACTGGCATAATATTAGAGCTACACTCTAATATTATGCCAGTATGACTTAGAAAGTGCTGTATGGCACTTTGTGAGTGCAGAGGGCATGTTTAGTGTCCGTGCACTGCACAGACATGCCCCCTGCGCTCATACACAGATCTTGTCCATGTAGAGAATACAGCAGCGTGACTTCATTAATATGCAAGGTGTGCTGCTGCTCTACACAGGCACGGAATGCTCCTCACAAGAATAACACTATTCTTGCATGGAACTTCCTTTATTCCAAGGCAAGTCTTTTATTCTGAATATATGCACTATGTGGCAACCTTTGTTTGCTTTTTAGATGATATATTCATAATTTGGAAGGGTAATTAGCCCCAACTCATAGATTTTGTACCTTATTTAAACTTAACCACTGATTGTTTTTTTAATTGACATTTACTTATTCACAGGAGTATATTAATTATTTAGACATAACATTATTCAAAGATGCTGAGGCCCATATGTTTAAATCTAATTTATATAGAAAGCCGACCCTTCCCAACAATATTTTGCATTTTTCTAGTAACCATCCCTACCATCAAAAAAGGAGCCTAGTTAATGGGCAGATGGTTAAAATGTCTCGAATTGTTTCTGATGATACCTATTTCTTAATTGAAATTAGCAGCCAAATTGACATGTTCCTCAATAGTGGTTACCACCTACAATGCTGGAAGAGATTAAGAATTATGTTTTTATGAAAAGAGAAAGTAGCTTTTTCCCATTTTGAGAAATGGGATAAGTAAAGCAGCTAACAATGATATCAGTACAAGCATGAACATTATGAACATTCAATAATCATAAAATATGGTAATGGCTCAAATGCTATTAAACATATTGTCAAGAATAAATGGAAGCTTATAAAAAGTGATGCCCACATCAATAAAGCGTTGGGTGCAGGCCCTCAATTTACTTTTAAGAGACATTTGAATTTGAAAGAAAAGTTGGAAAGGGGAAACTGTTATAGTGAAACAAAGGACTCCTGTAGGAATAGCAAAGGCATGATAAAATATGGATCATACCAACAATGTAAATATATGTTTAAGGTATTTGATTGAAAATCAACAAAAACCCCTTTAGATTTCAAGTTGCACAAAACGTGATTTTAATACAATTGGAGTGGTTTATATTGCCTTTTCTGATTTTTGCCAATCATTTTACATTGGAAAAAGAGAAAAGGCTTTAAAAAATGTATCTATGAACATTGTTATGAAATAAAACACCAGCAGGATAACAATGTTCTATATAGACACAAGCAAAATTGTGGTAGCAACAAAAGGTTATTATTTTCTATCACAGAACAAGTTTTACCTAATCATGGGGGGGGGGGGGGGGGGGGCTTGGGAGGACACCTTGGAGTATCGTGAGCTGTTGTGGCAGCTAAGATTAGATGTAAGCCTGCCAGGTCTAAATGATATACTATCTTTAAGGAGCGTGCTCATATTAAGAACAGCCAAGCTGTAGAGCTCTCAGTGTGAAAATGTTTTTAATTTTATGGGGAACTAGCATTTTGTGTATAATATTTATCTTATTAGTCTAAGTAAAGTCATGTGATTTTTAATTGATTAATTATGCAACTGCTTTAGTATATAAATAGAGTTAGACTGCTGATAGTTTGTTCTGAATAAGTCCTCCTATTAAAGGGGATGAAATCACTTAAACATATTGTCATTAAATGTACAAATATCAGTTGGTGGCTTCAGCTTTGTTTTTTTGCATCATTACTTTTGACACAGACAATGTTGGTCTGGAACTTTGTCATTTTTTGGTATTAGTTGTAGTATACAAAGTGTACTCTTCACACCTGGATTATTGTGTTATAGGTAGAGAATTTTACATTTATTTGTACTGGATTTTACTTGTCAGCTTTCCACCCATATAGCTAGCTTTGTCATATGTCCTACTAAGCTGTCTCCAGGGTTTTCCACTTTGACCTTTTTTCTGGAATCATTCAAAAACAGTCTGATCCTATTCTCAACACCTTCTGCTTTGTTGTAGGCATATGTTGAATAACAATGGTGCCAGTGCGTGTGAGACATATCACTCACCACACTTTCTTCTTGTAGTTTTCCATTTACCTCACTCTCTGTGCACCCAGTCCACCCATTCTTCTAGCCCCTACTAAATATGTTAAGTAGCCTCCTGTGAAGTGTTGAGCTGAATGCCTTACTGAAGTCAAGACAGCTCATATCTGTCAGGATGCTCATGCCCTGTTTTGCTGTAATGTTGTCATAAAATTGAAATGGCTTCGACTGACAGCAATCCATGACTATGGAACTTTGCTGATTCACGTCAGAGTCAGTTATATTCCAGATAGTGTTTCCATGAAAAGTGCTTTCTTTCACATCTTGCTACAGAGATCAAGCTCACTGGTCAATGATTACAAATTAATCTGCAGTGATGTTTTTGCTACTAAGCCATAGCATTTATTTATTAAAGCATTACTGCCTCTTGCCCTCTTGACTAATTCAGAAGGCAAGCTGCTACATCGTGTAGATATAACTGAAAATAGGTTTCTTTTTCTTTTGTTTGAGAAAGTGTTCAACTGCAATCACCTGGTAACCTCTTTCTTGGGGTAATGTTTTGGAATTATTGGAAAGTGTGGATACAGACATTCTGTTTGATCATGACTGTAAACAGAATATCTGAAAAGCCTGGGGAAGCAAAGTGTGCCTTGCCTCTGCATGTCACAGGGAATGACACAGTTAACATTGGTCATATATTTTAGTTTCAAGAAGAAACAGAGAATGTTATAGTGATTAATTTGAGCAGAGAAATATATTCACCATTTGTTCTTCGCGAGGGCATTAAGTTCCAGAGAGTCTGCTGCTGTTTAATTGTCTTCTTTTTTAAAGAACTGACCAAAAATGTGAATTTGTTGAGTTACTCTGTTCACTAGCATTAGACAGAATCATATGTGGTAAAAGAAATTAACATGCAATTGCAGATTGTTGAAACAATCAGATTTACTTTAACTAGTGCAGTCTTTATATGCCGAACCAGTAAAACTGCTTCATCACAATGAGAATAATTCATGGAAGAGTTTGATATACGCAAACTATCTTGATACAAGCTCTTGATTTAAGCATGGCTAAAAGTAATGCCCTCTTAGCAATCAAGACCATGGAAACTGACAAATATGCTAACGTTTGCAAAATAAAAGCACTGCATTTATACTACAAAAGACTGCCTGTATTAGAATCACGAAAATAACTTATGAGGAGGCACATCTTGCCTTAGAATATGCACAGTGTGAACAGTATACAACAGAAAAGTACAAAAGAAGCCACAATCAGTAACTTGGCTGGAAGCACTAGAGGAAAGATTTTGAATTAATAATCAGAGTGCAATGTCCAGATGAGACACTGGAGAAGAATATAATATCTGTTCAAATGCTCAAAGCAGTGCATCTGAAAGGAATTAAACTGATGTGGTTGTCATGCAAAGTATGTAATGTTTCTGGTTATCTTATAAAACTGAAGGATCAGAAAATGTTTGCTTGTATATACAATAAATGAATATTGCATTTATTTCGATACAACTGACTTTGACTTCTATGTGGCTTAGTAAGGTGAATGAACAATTTAAGCATGGATCAAAAGATGTTCAGTCTGATGAGTTATTTAAAGTGTAAATACTTATTCACTGGCTTTGGTTGCATGCACGAGTTTATTATAATCATACAGATCCTACAATGATACCTGTAATGCATGTTGCAAGTAAAGTTCCATTAACTTTGTGGGCTAAAGCTGAGATGGAGTTAAACTACAAAAGAAAAAATGGATATGATTTATATCAGAGCCTACTGAACAGGTCAAAGGCAAGGTTACCACAGTGAAGGTAGAAAAAATTTACTCTTGTATAGTTCCGCAAAACTTAAATACACTTATAAAAAGAGAGCACTGTCAGCCTCAACTGAAAAAGTGATGTCTGCCATGCCAGTAGAAAAGTAGTTTGTATGATTGTTTCACGTCATGGATACTGATATAGAAGGCTTGTTGAGGAAAGTTCTAGTTCCAGGCAAAAATACGGATTTCTAATACTTTCATGCTCAATTTCATCAATACTCAAAGTATTTCTGAGTTCTATTCTGCTGCTAATTAAGAGCTTTAAAGATATCATTAGTATAACTGCTAATATATAGGTATAGGGTCAGTCCATAGAAGAACTCATTGTGAGAATGCATGACTTTCTGAAAAGGATGAAACTGAATGACCTCTATATGAATAAGAGTAAGTGTAAAATGAGGGTTCAGTGCTGAGATATGTGGCTTATGTCTTGTTATAGGAAGGTTTGAAACTAGACTCTGAGAAAAATATGAACCATATTACATATTACTCACGTGGAATAAAAGTAACAGAAGTACCTTTCCATCCTCACAACATTTTCTCACTTGCCTGATGTAGCTTTTATTTAGTATGTATTCTTTTTATTTATGTAGACATCACATGTGCCTTCACATGGACATTGTAGAGACCACACCTTCATCTCTACTTTTCAGTGCTTCAAAGTACATGATGCATTTATCTGTTCTAGCACTGGTTGCTATGAAATATTTGTGAATGGACTAGTGATAAAGTTTCTACTTCAATACTTCTATTCTAGTGCCCTTCTATGACATGTATCTCTAACAGTTTCTTTATATGTCCCATGCCCTTTTTTGCATTTGTCCAAAGCTACCTCAGTTGTATATCAATATATTTGATTTTGCTCTGATGGTGTGCAGTTGCATATATATTATGGTTGCAGGTATTCATGACAATGTTTTGTCACTCACTGATGTTTCTGTTGTTATGACCAGTGTGTGTGTGTGTGTGTGTGTGTGTGTGTGTGCGCGTGTGTTGGCAATCCCTCACATACATTGTCTGTTAACATATGCCTGCTGACATGTGTTTATTACCATTGCACCATTATTTCTATGTGACATTTTCTGTACTCTTGAATATAAGCACATCACATATTTTTCTACATATTTCCTCCACATGTGCATATGTTGAAAAATGTATATACAGTTATGCAGATACATGGCACATGGTACTGCATCAAATCCAATGAAGAGTACCCTGTATATGTATTAGTGTTAAAATACTTCATGTGCCATGACCTATATCCTGCACTTGCATTTTGCTGGAGTTTGGTTTGTGCCATCCACTGTTACAAACAAATACCATAGTTACCAACCAATACAATTCCCCATTAATGGGAATATGTATAGTGCACAACTCTACAGACCTCATCTCCCAATGCACTAACATGGTATACCCCTATAACCCGAATTATGTTCTGCATCAGGAGATCTAGATATATAATGGAAAAGAAGCAACGACAGTATTCCTAACAGATGATGTATCACTGTGAAAGGATGCCATACATATGCAGCAAAAGAAGAAAGGATAGCAAATGTAAACATGGTGAGAGAAGGTATGGGAAGATGCACATTAGGGCAAGAATGTATTGAGTAAAGTGGTTGAGGTATAAAGAAGGCAGTGGTGCCTTTACTTGTAGTGCGACCATGATGGGGCACAGAAGGGACAGTAAACACAGATGTAATAAATACAAAGACAAGGAATTTGTCATATGCATAGAACGATTCAGGAATTTTGACTGTGAGGGTGACCTGTTTTGGTGAAGTGCAATAATGAGACATCAGGGATGGGACAAAGTATGCTATGAGTGGGCATCAGGGAAGGAATACTTATGCTATAGGTGTAGTTATCATGTACTGGTGTATGCTGGGGTTTATCAGCATTTCACATCATTCCCAGTCACTGCAGATAGTCTTTATGTTTGTATTCTCTCTTCATATGTTGTGCCAGTTTATATGCTATGGCAAAGTATTGTGTATGACATTTTGATTCTGAAGACTGTCAACTGTCAGTGTACTATATACTGAATAATGCCAACTGCTTTCTGCTCTTATAGACTGCACACGACTCATGCACTGCTCTCCATAGTCCAAGGCAAGAGTGATTCACAGTAATAGGCGGATATTTGCCCATGACTGCAGAATACACTTTATTTCCATATATTGTAATGAGGATAATCACTCCCACTGATTGGAGCATCTCAGTATTACTGCAATGGGTGGGGGCCTGTAAGGTTGTGGCTGCAGATTTCACTGCCCCTTAGGCAGCAAACAATGTGATTTTCTTTTGCTGCTCAACAAAAGTGATCAGAACATCATCTGAGTCTTCATTTGCCATGGTAACAAAAAACTGGGTAACACATCACCAAATTAGATCATAGCAATATTTATTTAGTTGTTTATTTTTTTCAAAAAGGCAGCTGTAGATGCACAGTTCTGGTGACATAAATTTTGGAAAATGTGATCAGCCTGGATGCAGCTGTCTGTATGTTTGTGAATTGCAGATGGTCATTTGCATAACTGTCATTTATACACAATACTGTGGTTACACAGTAGGGAAGAGCCTGCAGGTATTTAACCATGTAGAACAGCCCTACTCTATGGGGCACAATGGCGCTGAATCCTATCCTTTGTTTTACAGCACAGGACAAAGAGATAAACAATGCAAATCTGAAGCACAAAAAGTTACATTTCTTGATCATCTATCAGTGTGATAGGATAATAAAGAAGGGAACACCAGTCTAAATACAATTAAATTAATATTCTCATTATTAAAACAGTGACTAAAAATAGGAAGTTAAAATGCATAATGCTCTCTTGCTACTAGCATTCACTTTATTATCATTTATTTTTGGCTAACTCTTCACCACATTGTGCTGTTGCATTGCTGACAATTAGTCTGTATTGTCAAATAAAACATATAACTTGTTTCTACCAGTATTTCTACTTTTGAATTTGCTACAAGCTTCCTTAAAACCACATACAGCTATGCACTGTTTACAGTTTGCTTGTTGTGTTTTCAGTTATATCATGTTACCATTCTGAAACACTGCAGAACCAATTAGATTTATTTTGCTTGTATGTCTGGATCTATGTCAGAACATTGACTGTTAATAGTGAAATCCACATCTAGACCCAAAATTCTAACACTTTTTTACAAAATTAATGCATCTTGTAATAATGATGGGTTTTCAGTATCAAGATTATATAGAACACTACGTTCGGACATACAAGCCCAAGATGAATCTTTATGGAGTTATGCAGAAAAAGTTAATAAATTTAGATTCTCAGAAAAGGAGAAAGCAATAATACTTAAATCAGGTAGTAATACTTACATCATCTCCCTTTTGGAGAATCTACACATGCAAAATCATTCACAAAAGTTTCTTTACTCCTCATAAATTGGCACTGATACCCAGAAATGAAATATCGGAATGCTGGAAATGTGAAGAAATAATATGTGCAGACTGGTGCATATGTTTTTAGGATGTTTATATGTATATATATATGTATATATATAAGGGCGACAAACAAAAGGTATCTCACAGGGGATAATTGGCTAGGCTTAAAATGTCTCGCAAGGGCAGTTAGCCTAGTACTAACCTATGAACCTGAACTATATCTATATATATATATATATATATATATATATATATATATATATATCTATATATATATCTATATATATATATATATCTATATATATATATATATATATATATCTATATATATATCTATATATATATATATCTATATATATATCTATATATATATATATATATATATATATATATATATATATATATATATATATATATATATATATATATGGTTCTACCTGACATAGTCGAAACCACACAACACCGACAACCACATCACCGACACCACATATTCGACAGTCCATAAACACGAAACCACACATAACCGACAACGAAATAACCGACGGTACACAAACACGAAACCCCATACACTGCACACACCACAATAACAATTAAAACAAAACACATCCCCATTCCACAAACCACACACACAACACAAGCACACCAAAATCCTTACAAGCCCACACTAAACCTTACTCCTAACCCTAAGGTCCGTCACTATCGCACACTTACCTACCCGCCCCTAACCCTAACTCACTTAACCCGCCCCTATCGCCCCTAACCCTAACTCACTTAACCCACCCCTATCGCCCCTAACCCTAACTCACTTAACCCACCCCTATCGCCTCCCTAACCCTAACTCACTTAACCCACCCCTATCGCTCCCTAACCCTAACTCACTTAACCCACCCCTATCCCCACAGACCGTCAATCTCCACACTTACCTGCCTCGCACCCTAACGTCCGTCACTACCGCATACTCACACAGCCTTTCCCCATGTCGGCATCCTCGGCGTTGGTGTTGTCATCCGTCGTGTCGGTCTTCTGCATTGTCGATGTTCTGCCACTCGCGATTCGCGTCGGTCTTCTTCACTTTCGATCTTCTGGAGCTCCGGATTCCGATGTCGGTCTTCTGCGCTGTCGACGAAGTCAGGTAGAACCATATATATATATATATATATTTTACCTGAATTTCAGTTCACCGAGATGACAACACTGAACTTTCACAAAACCGAAGGTACACATTACCAAATTTATTTATAGGGAATAGAGATACTTGACCAACATTGAATAAAAATACACACCATGGGTTGTCAAACACACCGTTTCTAACATATTATACCAACTCTAAGATCGCACTACAGTGGGGAAAGGGGCAAATTTCCACATGTTGGTTAAGTGTCTCAGTTACCTGTAAAAAAAATTGGTAATGTGCAGTTTCGATTTTGTGAAAGTTTGGTGTTGTCATCTTGGTAAACTGAAATTTGGGTAAGTGTAAATTCGGTCTAAAGAAGTAGACCCCTATATATATATATATATATATATATATATATATATATATGTGTGTGTGTGTGTGTGTGTGTGTGTGTGTGTGTGTGTGTGTGTGTGTGTGTGAATTCATTAAAGGTAAACATTATTTACAACAAGCTAACATATATGCTGTCTATAAATGATGATTGGTATTGTAATTCTACAGAATGTAAACTTGTTTGAGCACATACTGTGAACCCTAACCTGTAACAGGTAAAAAAGTGACTCAATGATCTAAAGAAGCACCATGATTGAGTGACTTTTGCTCTACAATGTGCCTCTTATTTTTGTGATTTCCACCCTAATAGGGCTGCAGGATCAAGGCACTAGTTTCAGTGTGTGCTTGAACAAATGCAGATGCAATACAAAGTGTCATTGATGCTGCATGGTGTCCCTGGCTTGATAAAAAAATGTAGTCCTACAAAAGAAAGGACTACCTACAGACAGAAAGCAACTTGATGCAGGGCAGCCAATTCCATAGTGTCCTTTAGAAAAGGTAACTTAGTGAAATATATTGGCAGTATAAAAAGCCACAAGTTATGGCTAAATGTGTTTACTTTGTTAAAAATGCACTACTATCCCATCATGTTAAATGTGTGCATTACAGGAAGGAGAAAGCAGTTATTTCATACACTTTCTACCTTACAAGCAGTCATGAACATGTTAATAAGGTACTCAAGATACAAAGTGGGAGACGCGAGGGACATGAGGAAAGAAACAGTTGAAAACGAGGAACAGATCTATGGAAAACAAGGAACAGATGTATTCAGTGGAAACATGTCACTAATCACATTTTTTATCAAAAATGAGCCACTTTTCTAAAAGTCTGATCTTTATCAACTTTCCAGTATGTTTTCATGTTAAAATAAATTGGCTTCCTGTGCTTTATTTCTAAAAACTCCTTAAACATTTAGCCTAGATATTAACAATTTTGAAATGAAAGTGTCAAAATGTCCCTAGAAAGAAAATAATGTAGCAGAAGTACATCATCAGATTCCATTCAGCAAATGTATAGTATAACTTATAACATAACTGCAGTAGCTAAACGTATTTTAAGATAGAACAGATATTGCCACAGTTTCGGGCATAGACTGCTCCAAGGTGAGGGATGAAGTTACATTTACAAACATAAATAAAAGAAGTAAACACTCAAAAGACACAGTGTGACAGACTCCTTCTAGGCAAAAGAAAGTAAATTAAATACTAACCAGAGCAAATATACATAAAGTAGTTGAATGAAGTTTGTTGAAAGCCAAATATGTTATTCTCTACCATGAGTGGAATATAGATGAGGAATGGATGGGCAGAAAAGTGGGAGATGTAGTAAAACGTCATTCATATGAAATATATGGAACAGGACTAAGATGCCTTATTAAAAGGCTACCAGATGAGGGCCCATTGACTGAAAAATCCCTCATTAGAAGTCCCACACATTTGAGTGTCCTGTTCCTTGTGAATTTTGCAAGCTTGATATCTGAAGCCCTAACTTTTATTTTCCATCTTTTTCTGTCTATGAGAATTGCACCTACAGAATGAAAAAGCACCACCATTATTTATCTTCCTAAACACACTCATCTCCCTCAAGTGGACCACTGTCGCCCCATTGCTATACATCCTCTTATAGACATAATGTTTGAAATCATTCTTTACAAAATGATAATTCAATTTCTTCATGATGGACATATTCTCTTACACAAACCCCATGGATTTTGGCCTACTTTTAACACCAGAACAGCTCTTCTTATAGTCTAACTTCAAGAAAAGGACTACTAACTATAGTCATTATGTTATTCTCCAAGATAATTTGATTCTGTAGATCATCAACTTCATTAAAACAGCAAGCTACCCTCGATTTCAGAAGCAGATCTTTAACATGGCTAAAAAATACCTGAGCAACAGACCATTTTAAGTCAAAATGAATAATTGTTTTCTTGATTCCATTTTTCTAGTAGTATGCCACAAGTTTATAAACTCAGATCAATCCTTTCTCACCATTTGTCAATAACCCTCTCCAAACCTCCACAAAATATGCTGGTGATCTCAGAGGACACCAAGATCCTCCAAGAAGGTATTAACCAAACTGATAGCTGATGTCAAAACCATGCACTAAATGAATGCCAAGAAATGTATAATAGTATCCTTCAGCAAGCAAGATATCCCTTGTAACTACCACATTGACAACACACTCCTAAAACCAATCTAGTGGGGACCTGGCAACCTATGTAGACAATGAACTATGCTTCAATTGTTACATATCCACTGTTGTTAGAAAGTGCTTTTTTATTGAACATCACTTTTTATCACAAAGGGTATGGAGTCCAGCTCCAGGGATGTGATCATTCTAGTGTATTTTGTTCTCATCAGGCAAATCACTGAGTTTAATGCCTGTTTTTGTGTGCACCTGTCCTAACATTTTACACAACTTGAATGTTCACAATACTTTCTTATTAAGAAAATCAAGGGTCTTAATCATAACAACTATGCATACTATCTCAAAACCGTGTCCCTCTTCTCAGTCTCATGCACACTACTGAGGGGTTATCTCTGCCTAGCATCAACAGACCCTATCCTGTCAGACCTTTGGCACATTTACAAGTCAAATGGAAGCATAGCACCCACTTATAGATTTAAATTTCTTTTGCAGCTTAAACAGAACATGTTGGAAGGGTAGGCTCATACTGTTCTATGGAATAGTCTTACACTCTACATAAAGAAAAGTACTTCCCTTACTCTGTAAAATCATAATTGAGATGAATGGATGGGTAATTACAAATTCACTCTGAGTTTAGCATCCCTGACTCCAAATGATAGGGGGAAACATGTAAATGTCCTAACATACCTTTTTTTCAGCCCATCTCTGGCTTATTTGGGTGCAAAACATAAGGGCTAAAACCTACCATGGGAATGTAACACTAGGCTTCTTAAAATACTTATAGATCAATACCCTGTTCTGTACCTATGAATCAATAAAAAAGCCAGCTCTGACCATTGTTACATCCCTTCATTGTGGTTTAATGGTAACTGTTTCTCTTACATGGCTTTCTTGTGAATGGATTGCCTTTAGTTGTTCCATTCATCACTGGTTGTGATTGCAAGATTTTCTCTGGCTATGACAAACCTGCAAGCACCCCCTTCTCTTTCACTGTCACAGCTGTACTGGCTACCATCAGCAGCTCTGAGCATTTCCAGACTTTTTATGGCCATGTAAACAGAACAAGCATGGTATGTTATAAAAATGACAGTTGTAGTAACAAACAAGATTTGCTAACCCTTTGCTCAAGACAAACAGTTTGCTGCAACTCCATTTCAGATTTTGATGTGTCCATTGAGTGTTGCAGTTTTCCTGAGAATTCCTCTGCTCTGTTACTTGTAAGTCTGTAAAGAAAAATATTATAGCAATCTATGTCTGTGAATGATCTACTGTTTCTCTTTGATGTTTTTTTTCCCTTTTGAGCAAAACTAATTTCCAAAGTTTAAAATTGCTATTAATTTATGATAGTAACACCACTCAACTTAGTTAGTAATGGATGAAGAATGCTATATCTAGGACCAGAACATATACTAGTTGATAATGCAATCAGTGAAGGATGGAGGTCACTAGGATTAAACCAACCGTTTTTATATATTGTATTATAAGACTCCAGTGACCACCAAAAAGACTTTTCTTTGCTGTATATACATGTGGAGCTGCTTCTCACCCATTTTTGCTGTTTCTTTTTTTCCATTAACGGAAGAATATATTTCTTTGTAAAGCTGCACTGCAATGTAGCCGCACACTATGTCTTTCTAGTACAGCATGTCTCAATCTTTCTGATATATTTCTATGTCTCTATTAACTGTTAACTATTAAATATTGTGTCATTGTCACCTGATAAATATCTGGCCTATTAACAATAAGTAATTAACAATACATTTATTTTGCTATATAACTGCTTCATTATTCTTTTAAATGTTTTAGGATATTTCCAAAAGTGGCATCAGTCCTGATGAGTTACAATTTATCTTCATGCATACAAACAAACAGGGGCATTTTTCTGGATATGATTATAAACAGGGCATTACAAAAGTTACTTTCTGAATGGCCAATAAGAACAATGGCAGACCGCCCTATCAAAAATCAATCCTTGAGAATAAGTAGTACCAGTTCCAAATATTTTATATGTAGAAACAAAATTCCATTATCAGGTAGCAGGGGGATAAAAGTCCTACAACTTATTTTAGCCTTGAGTCTAAGATGCCATTTGTGAGGAACGAAGATAATTATTCATTGCACTTCATCTACAAAAGACAAAAACAAAGCATGTCAGCTGTGTCATCATTATGTTTTAAAGCACTGGAGAAATGATCCCTCACTAGAGACTGATGAACCTCATTAACATTTGTTAGTAAAATACGATATCAACCTCCTCACAGCAACGTGAATTAAGCCAGGATGTTGTAATTAATGAGTAACTTACAGCTGTAGAAAGAGAGCAGAAATTCTGTTGAGACTAATACAAAGTGAGATGTATAGGTTGCAAAGAACAGACAAAAAAAGAAGCAAAATAATATACCTATGAGCATTCCCAAATAAAAATATTACATTTTAAGGATGTTCTGTGTTCATTTTTAAATCATTCTTGAAATGAATAGAAACAAATACTCTATATGACTGAGGAGGTTTTTTTTAAGCAAGCACTAACATACTAACTAGTGACCATTTCTCAAAGGTTTTATCTCTATTACAGATATTTTTGACTATTTTTTGTCCATAGGCTGTAAAGGGCCATATCCACAAAACAGTCTGACATATGCTCATAAAAACTGAAAGGAATTGCATAGCTTAAAATCATGGAACGGTAAACGGTAATGACTGGCCTGTTATCAGCTGTTTCTTCCCACCCTGGTCTGCCCAAATGTTTCTAGCAGCCCTATTTCCTCTTGAAGGCCCCTGTAACTTTATAACCCACCACCTACTCAGCCAGCCTGTTTATAGGGCCTATAACTCTTTTTAGCAAAGACAAAGCCATTGTGAGGTGAAGGGAGTGGCCCCATCATCACTGTAGAAGGGCTGCCGATCACTTCATTCAACTAAGCGAAGATATGCACATGTACTGATAATCATTAAAGTAGCTGCATTTAATATTACAGTTGCTCAAATGATTTAATGCTTGTGTAAAGGTATAGGGACTGGAGTATGTAGCCAGTGTGGCTCTTTGCTATAGGTGATGTAAGAAAAGTATCAAACAGTTATTCTGTGTGTATGCACAATCATAGTACCTCTGCCTAGAGGTGAAGATATATATATATATATATATATATATATATATATATATATATATATATATATATATATATATATATATATATATATATATATATATATAATATAGATATAGACAGATAGAAAGGTCAAATAAGAAATGTTAATAATCAGAAAAAAATGACTAATATTTAGTGTAAATATCACAAAATGGATGACTTGTTGTTGTGTCTTTCGGCTTTTCCCGGTTAGGGGTCGCCACAGCGGAACTCCTGTCTGCTAATGATTGGCAGTAGATTTTTACGTGCCGAGTTGCCAACTCTAATGCACAACCTTCAACGAAGGTACGCCCATTCACGCATGTCTCCACGCAGAAGATGCTCCAGCTGAGAATCGAACTGGAAAGCGTCATACTGTGAGGCGACAATGCTACCACAGCACCACCACCACAGTATACAAAAATGGATGACTAAGCAGACAAAAATATCAGGAAAAAAAAACTCAAAAACTAAAATATAATTTCAAGAAATGAATCTGCAGCTCACCAGTTGAATCCAAAATGTAGCAATATTGAAAAATAATATTGTGTGCACATGTAAAAACTAGACTTTTTGCAGTTTCCACCATTTTTTCATAAACAGTAAAGTCATTCATCGTGGTATCCATTTTGCCATTCACTCCACCAGCATCAATAGTATTGTAAGGTAGTTTGGCAGAAATTTGGAAATAACGGGAACTGAAATTAAAATTTTACTGCATTGTTTCAGGTTTAACTGAAAATGTAGTGAAGTGCAAGTTGCAGCTTTCCTCCACTTGTTTAGCAATAACATAATTAAGATACTCGCTGCGGTAGTGGTGCTGCAGTAGCATTGTTACCTCACAGTAAAACATTGCCCTGTTTGATTTTCAGCTAGACCGTCTTCTGTGTGGAGACATGTGTGAATGACCTTACCTTCATTGAAGGTTGTGCGTCAGGGCCGGCAACTCGGCACATAAAAATCTACCGCCAATCATTAGCAGACCGGAGTTCCGCTGTGGTGATCCACCTTGTGGGGATTTTATATGTGCAAAATTAAAAAAAAAAAAACTAAAGTTAAAGTCTTTCACTAGTATATAAATTAACAGTGCCTCAGTTAAGTGCATGGTGAGAAATGCTTCAGGCAGTAAAACAGCAAAAAAGTTGGGTTTGGTGATGAGTTAGAAATAGAAAGCATTTAATTCGGCATTCAGCATTTTTTGAGAAGTGACTATTAGCATAGTAAGATGCTATGTCCTACACTCAGTACAGAATGCAGAAGTGTGGAATGCATTACATTATTTCTCAGGTATGCAAGCTGAAGAAAAAGTAGTAGACAAGTAACTGGTGCAAATAGAACTGATGGTTGTGTAGTCATTGACTTAAGCAATTGTGTGACTGATCCAGTGTTAGAAGATATGTTTCTGAAGGCATTTGATATGTGTATTAAGACTGTACACACTTTTTTCATTGGGCATAGAAATGCATCAGCATTATCAGTGTAAAAAACAAATTTATTTAAGCTCAATACTGGAGCAGAATGCACTATCATACATTAAACTGCATTTAGACAGCTGGCCTTGAAAAAACTTGTTGCAGGAGTCTTAAAGCTTCACTGTTAACTTATTTAAAAACTAAAACCACTGAGTAAAAGAGAACTGTGCACTGATGTATAAAAAACATACAATTTGCTATTTTAGTTGTGGTAGTGCAATAACTCAAAGTACTAGAATGGTCTGCTTGTGAACAACTGGTCCTGAAAAACAAAAAAATCACATTATGCAGATGCAAGTGTAGAACATTAATGTTCATAATATAGTCAGTCAAGATGATTACAGACGTGGCAGAGGATATCATTTCCATGTTTGTAAACCCAATGATTTCACATTCAGTGATATACAGAAGCATTAATTCATATTTATATAGCACATATTCATATAGCACTCCTTAAAATGGAGAACATCGATATCTGTGCAGTGACTGAGACCTGCTTTAAGGCTACAGAGAGCACCCCTGCAATACCAGGCTATAACTCATACCACACTTTTCGGCCATGTAACCTGGACCGAAACACCAAAGGCAGAGGTGTGTCTATATTCATTAAGGATATCTACACCTCCAGGTTAGTTGCTCAGCATAATGCATCTGAGGTTGTCCAAATGCAACTAACTCTGGGCAAAACTGCAATCCAAATTGTAGCTTGCTACAGATCCCCCACCATGCCCCAGGATTCCCACTCCTTTTTTCTTGATGCACTGGAAAATATTAGGGTTCAACCAAACACCGTAATAATGGGTGACTTCAACTACCGAACCATTAACTGGGAAAACTACTCATGTACCAACTCCTTAGCTCAAAGCTTTCTGGAATTCATAAACTCCAGTGCCATGGATCAACTTATCCACACCCCCACCAAGAGCAACAATATCCTAGACCGAGACATTACCAACACGAGTGACTGGTGCTCTACACCTGAAGTCAACTCCTCGTTGGTCCGATCCAACCATAAGCTAATCACCCTTGATATCCACATCCTGCCCCCACCCCCTATTAAGGAAACCACGGTAAAAATTTCTCCAAAGCCAACTTCATTCTTCTCAAGACAGAAGTGGTGAACCTCATGACACCCATGCAGATGGACAATACAGTTTCAACTGCTGAATCCTACACAAATGCACTCTATAAGCACTTACACGAATGCATGGATCATGCTATCCCAAACAGAACCAAAATGCTATCCTCCAAAAAAAGGAAGCCAATCTGGTGGTCCCCTGCCATAAACAAACTGTACAACAGAAGGAAGAAATTGTTACAAAAGAGAGTAAAATCCCATGAGTGGAGGAGCTCCCTGGTCAGCCTCAGTAAGAAGCTGAGATCCCTTATAAGATCCTCCAAAGCTAGCTACGAAAACAAAATCTAAGGACAACCACAAAGCATTCAATAGCTACGTCAAGAATCTTGATGGCAACACCCAGATCTGCTCTGAGTTACAGCACGACGTCATGAAAATTACAGAACCAACTGATATTGCCAACATCCTGGCAGATAGGTTCAGTGCTAACTTTACCCCCCCCCCCCTCACCCACTAAAGGGCCCATATCTATACCGGAAGAATGCAGAGTCCCTCTAATCACAACTATGCAGGTAAAAGCTGCACTCTCTAAAGCCAAAAATACAGCATCCATGGGAATGGACAACATCTCAAGCTGTGTTTTACATGAACTTCAGAACGAACTGGCCCCCCACCTAAGCACCATGTTCAATAATAGCCTCACATCAGGCTTTGTGTCCACTGAATGGCACACAGCAACAGTTATCCCACTCCATAAAGGCGGAGCCACCACTGATCCCAGGAACTATCGCCCTATTAGCCTGATGATCTTGGTCTGCAAGGCCATGGAATGATTATCATGGAACTCATAAATAAAGACATTGGTAACCTCCAAACTTTGGATCCCACCCAGTTCGGGTTTGTGAAAGGCAGATCATGCCTCCTGAACCTGATCGACTTCTTTGATGCAGTCACCAAAGCTGTAGATGAGGGTAAGGTGGTTCACACAGCCTATCTTGACCTCGCCAAGGCTTTCAACACCATCCCCCATTCTGGAATTTTAGCTAAACTCACTAAACTAGGTATAAATCCCTACGTCACAAGATGGGTTGCCAACTGGCTCACTGACAGAACCCACACTGTAAAAGTTGCAGACTCCAAATCTGACCTCAAACCAGTGACAAGTGAAGTACCACAGGGTTCAGTCCTGGGACCTCTCCTGTTTGGTATCTACTTCTCTGAAGTACAGACTGATACAGAGGCCTCTGGCTAATGAAGTTCACAGATGACTGCAAACTAGGAGCCATAGTCGAGTCCCCAAATGATGTGGACATCCTACAGAAGGGCCTCGCTGAGACAGATGCCTGGTGTCAGAGCCATGGCCTCAAGCTCAGTGCCAAAAAGTGCAGTGTCATCCCCTTTTGTAAAAACTCTGTACCCATGAACTACCACATAGGCATCAATCTACTTAAAACCGAATGTGTGATAAGAGACCTTGGGACCCAGGTGGATAGTAGTCTCTCCTTTAATAGTCACATTGCCACAGTAGTCAGGAAGTCCTTCTACGTGGCACACCTCATCATAAAAGGGCTCTCATCCAGGAAAAAAGAGGTCATTGTTCCCCTCTACTCGACACTTATTAGACCCATTATAGAGTACAATGCCTCTTTTGGAATGCACCTCACAAGACATCTGCAGCAGCTGGAAAGGCCACAGAAGTATCTCACAAAGAGGATTACTGGCCTCAAACAAATGCCCTACACTGACCGTCTCAAAAAACTCCAGCTTTACTCCATAGCATATCGCCTACTTCTAGGTGATCTCTGCCTAACATATAAAGCTATGTCAAACCCAGAGCTGTTGGACATGCTACACCTAAAGAAATCCCAGTCCCTCTGAGCTACACGCTCTAAGGACCTAAACCTCGTCACCACAATAAACAGGACATGCTGGAGGGGTAGATTCCTGTCCCAGAGACTTCCCATATGCTGGAACAGGCTACCCATCTATGTCAAGCAAAGTTTCTCATTAGCACTCTTCAAGAAAAATCTTGATGAGTGGATGGGAAATAGGAAATACACCCAGGGGATCACTTCTGTGACTGCTCGACAGTGGCACAGGAAAATAACTTTCTTGGGTAGCGTAAGCCAGGGAACCTTGTTGGCTAGGCATATGTAGGCCCTTGGGCCGATAGCCTAGTACCTACCTATGAACCTATGAACATGTGTTTTGCCTCAGAAGAAAAAAAATGCAGTGATATGAGATCACAAAATGCAAAAAAAAAAAAAAAAAAAAAAATTGAATTCAAACATTTCATTTAAGATATTTAGCCAATGTGCAAATTTGTTTGCTGGACTTTACATACCAGACAGAAAACTATATAGTATTACAAATGTTACAAGTGTTTCCATTTTCAGTTCTGACAGAAATGCCAGATGAAAAGAAAAATTCATTACCAGTTCAAGAATTTTATAGTTACATAAACAGTTACTGTGGGTGGGAGGAAGAGGACTAAGAAGGCATGTATCAGCTGCAATGTCTGAACATATTGTTTCTTGAATACACAGTCTCGGCTACACTGTTTGATTGTGTTATATTCAGGATGGAAGAATACTTTTCAGCATTAAAAATGGAGAAAATGTTTTAGGAGAAATCTCAAAACTTTGTACATTTAGTGAATATGCACAACATAGTACCTCTATGTTGTTAATATCTATGGCGCTATTAATGTCAACTCTGGATACAATTCACAAAGGAAATAAACAAAGCAGCACAGAGAGCTAGTATAACATGAGAACCAGTTATCATGTAACATCTCTTCCTCCCTCTATAAAGATACACACACACACACACACACACACACACACACACACACACACATATATACATATATATATATATATATGTTTGTTGTTTTTTTTTGTTTTTAGCAATTTATGCATTCAGCAGCACTGTATTGCTATGTTACTGTTTAGGCTCTGAAGGAGAACTCAGTGTAATTATGATACCTGCTTACTATAGTCTATTCAACATTTATTTTTTCTTGCACCATTTTTGGCTCCCTGCAGCTGACCATTAACTGCTTCCAAGTCATCTCCCTTTCTACTGGCACTGTAGAATCCACCTTTACCTCCACCATTATCCAAGGTTTAAGCATGACAGTGCACTTGAGTGAATGTTGTGCCCCCTCCCACCACCACAGGATGACATGCCTATCCTATTTGCTTGTACTGTCATAAACCTAAGCCATTATCGATCCAGTTTCACCTGGACTGTAGTCAGGGCTTGATTTATCTATACCATTGGCACAGACCACTATTTAAATTTAAGTATATATTTTCCACCATGGAATGCTCTCTTCAAGGGAACTGGTACATTGTTCTGGTATTATGGGTGGCATAGGTTCATACATGAAAGGTTCATAGGTGATTGCTAGGCTAACGGCAGAAGAGCATTTACAAGCTTAGCCAATAATACCCAGGATATGACAGTGTTATATCATAATTCCTCAGATATGGGATGGGGTAGTATCAGAGTAGTGGGTCTTTAGGTGTTGTAGCCCTGAGTCATTTTACAGACTACCTCTGTCCATAAGGGACATGGACAGTACCCTGGAAGTGAATTTATGGTTTCCTATCCATTTATCCAAATTTTTTTTAAACAGACTGAGGTACAGACTTTGTTTTATGAAGATGGGAAGTTTATTCCATAGATGGGGTAGCTTTTAGGATATGAATCTGTCTCTCTAGCAATTTTTTTTTATAGCCACAAATAAGGTTTAGGCCAATGTAACGTATAACCCGCGGATAATTTTTCTTGAGAATATATAAAATTTTCATCAGGTCTGGATCAGAGAATGGCTTGTATGTCAGACATAAGTAACCTCTTAATAAGTGATATGAGATGGAGTAAAGGGATAGGGCTTTTAGTTAGTCAGCATAAGACATGTGTCTTACACTTTGTATTTTTTTAATGTGAAACCTCGGGAGTCGCTGCAGTTGGTGTAAGTACCTGGTTAGGTACATGCAGAAGGAAGCATTATATTTGATTATGGACCCAATGAGGGATGAGTACAATTGCACTATGGTTGCCTTTCATCTTGATGCCATGTCTTTACTTATAAGCTGAGCCACACAGAAGGATTTCCTCACTACTGTAGCTACCTGGTGGTTAAAGGTTAGGTTACAATTTATTTATTTATTTATCTATTTTACATTTGTTTACCGGGAACGTCTGACTGGACACATGTCCTTTTTCAGTGGAGGCCGGGGAGAAAAGCTCCACATAGAACATAATACATACTACATACAATTTAACATCATTTGATTAGAATTGATCACACAGTGAATGTAATAAAGTTTAAAACAATCAGGATCTATTTGTAAAGCTAAATAATCAATCAAAAAAGCTCAAGACATTAGACCCTGGTTATTATAGAAAGGAATCTATGAGCAGATACTATAATGAGTCAGAATTCTGAAATAAAGTCAAGGTAGCAAGACTTGAAAAGAAGAGACACATGCTGCTCGATGGTATTATTTGTATAGGACATATACCTCCCAATGGTATTATTTGTATAGGACATATACTGCCCGATGGTATTATTTGTAATAGGACATATACTGCCTGATGGTATTATTTGTATAGGACATATAAGTCCCGATGGTATTATTTATATAGGAGATATACTGCCCAATGGTATTATTTGTATAGGACATATACTACCAGATGGTATTTTGTATAGGACATATACTGCCCAATGGTATTATTTGTATAGGACATATACCACCCAATTGTATTATTTGCATAGGACATATACCTACTGATGGTCTTATTTGTAGAGGACATATGCTGCCCAATGGTATTATTTGTATAGGACATACACTGCCTGATGCTATTATTTGTATAGGACATATACTGCCCGATGGCATTATTTGTATAGGACATATACTACCTGATGGTATTATTTGTTTAGGACATATACCACCCAATGGCGTTATTTGTATAGGACATATACCTCCCGATGGTATTATTTGTAAAGGACATATACTGCCCGATGATATTATTTGTGTAGGATATATATCATCCGATGGTATTATTTGTATTGGACTTATACTGCCCAATGGTATTATTTGTATAGGACATATACTGCCCAATGATATTATTTGTATAGGACATATACTGCTGGATGGTATTATTTGTATAGGACATATACTGCCCAATGGTATTATTTGTATAGGACATATACCTCCCGATGGTATTATTTGCATAGGACATATACTGCCCGGTGGTATTATTTGTATAGGACATATACTGCCCAATGGTATTATTTGTATAGGACATATACCTCCCGATGGTATTATTTGTATAGGACATATACTGCCTGATGGTATTATTTGTATAGGACATATACTGCCCGATGGTATTATTTGTATAGGACATATACTGTCCGATGATATTATTTGTATGGGACTTATTAGGTTATTTTTAGGTACAGTATTCTTGTTTGACATGAGATCCAATTGTCCCATAGTAAGTGTAGTGCTGGTAACCATGAAGAAGAGGTATTAGTATTGATTGAGAGATATGGATTAGTCAGGGGCAGAGCAAGGGTACAGCCATTTGTTGGAAAAGTGATCTTTTATCATTTTTTTAATTCAGACAAGAATGAAATATTTGTAATGTCCTTTGGTAAAGCATTCCAGATTTTGCCAATGTAACTTGAGAAGAGGGAATCTCTAGCTAGGTTGTTGGTTTTATTGATCTTAATAAGGTGTTTTTTGGTGGAATGCAGGGTTCTGTTAGTGGAGTATGGTTGAAGTAATATTTGAAGGGCTGGAGTTTTATCAGGTAGATAGAGTATTTTATTTGCCATAGGTAACTGGTTAAGGAGAGGGAGCCGGGGGAGCTCTAGCCATTTGAGTTTTTTAAGTGCTAGACAGTGGTGAGATCTAAATGGTGAGCTTGTAGCATATCTGGCAATTTTATGTAACAGGATTCCAGTTTTGCTAGTTCTGTTTTTCTTAGATTTGCAAATATGGGAGATGCATAAAGCAGTGTACAGATCAGGTGGGATCAGACAATAGTAGTCTTAGTGTTCTTTGTGAAGTAGTGTTTGTTTCTATACAGTGTTCCCATTTTTTATGTACTTGTTTTACTGTTTGGGATATGTGGATGTCAAATCTCATGTTGCAGTCAATTTCAACTCCTAGAAGTTTTTTGTGCAATGAGGGGGATATGAGGGTGTTATTTAATGAAGTGATGTTAAATGTGGCAGTGGGAGCAGTTGTTTTATTGGGTTGGAAGATCATGAGTTTGGTTATTTTGAGGTTTAGGATTAGTTGGTAATTTGTTAGCCAGGTCTCTACTGCTGAAAGGATTGTTGTGTTTGTTTTTAAAGTTCTTCTATGGTAGTAGCAGCACATATCACTGGTGAGTCTTCTGTATATTGAAATAGTGAAGCTTGTGGGGTAGCGCTATGGAGGTTATTTGCAAATATTGCAAAGAGTAGTGGGCCTAATACAGAGCCTTGTGGAACTCCTCATGTCACCAGGAGAAGAGGTGATAGTGTTTGTTGCCAACGTACTGGCTGATGGCATCCAGATAGGTAGTCCTGGAACCAGGCTAGGGCACTTTGGCATAGATTAAGCTCTGAGAGGACATTTAGGAGTTTATTGTGTGAGACCATATCAAAAGCTTTGATAGTTCAAGGAATATAGAGAATACAAAGCTGTTGTTGTTTCTGTGATTGTTAACTGTATTCGTAAATGATAGTAGTGCTGTGGTAGTACTGTGATATGGTCAGATACCATGCTGAGTGTTGGTTAGCAGTTTATTAGTTTGCAGGTAATCTGTGATTTGTTTGTGACCTATTCCCTTAAGAATTTTAGATAGAGGTGATAAAATTGTGATTGAGCAATAGATAGGTCTGTTGATGAACCCCTTTATGAAGTGGAATAATATGAGAGGTTTACCAAATGGTAGTGACATGGTGTTCTGCTATGGATCTATTGATAAGAATGGACACTGGGTAGGCAATACCCTTAGCAGTTAGTTTTAAAAATTCATCAGGTATGTTGTCTGCTGCTAATGTGGTGGGTTTTAGTTTTTTGAGTAATTTTTTGATTGTATCTGTTGATACAGGTTGCAGGGAGAAGGTGATCTTGTTATTGCTTGGCATAGATGTCATTTTGATAGGAGAGGAGGTTTGATTGTTGGCCAGGGCTAAGATAGTTTCTGTAAAATATCCATTGGGTTGCAGTGTTTTGTGTATTATTATTAGTGGTGGTGGTGGGGTGTGGGGGGGGGGGTAAAGACTTTGCCACTCTGGAGTATATTTTTTATTGCAGAACAGAATTTTTTTGGGTTGTCATGGTGTTTATTTTGAATTTCTGAGTAATAGTTTATTTTGTTTTGTTTAATTTGTTGCTTTGCTTTATTTCTAATTTCATGGTAGGTTTGAAAAGCAGACAGTTTTTGTCTTGTACCAGTTTTCCCATGTCTTGTCCCTTGATTTTAATATTGACCTAGTTAAGTTTCCATATGTAGCCATGGAGTATAGTTGGATTTAACACATATTGTCCTAGTTGGGGGTTGTGTGTTAAGTATGTCCAGGAATATTGCAAAAATGTTTTGCAATTTCAGAGGTGTCCAGTTACAGTTTTTAAGGATATTTATGAAGTCACTGAGGTTAAGGTGTTTTTTGTTTCTTATCCGTTAGTAAATAAATTGTTTTGATGGGTTAGGATCTATCTGTGTTCCTAAGTCCCTCATCACTGCATCTACTTTCAGGGGGTGTGCTATCAACATTAGAATTTGCAGGGATATCTGATTTACTGAAGGGCATGTTTACACATTTTTTAGCATTTATTCTCAGACCATGGTTTGGCATGAGTTGTTTGTCATTTTTAGGCCTGTTTGCAGTATATAAACATCAATTTGAGATTCAGTGATTGCTCCCAGCTTACAGTTGTTAGCAAACTTGGTGAGCCAGAGGACCCCAACATTGGCCTTCACTTCAGGGAAGTATATACTAAACAGGAGGGGCCCCATCTCTGACCCTGTGGGACACCGCTAGTAACAGGTTTCTTATCCGAAGTGGACTCACCTATCTGCATGACATGTATCCTGTCATTGAGCCGGTTTGATATACATATGATGATGTAGGGACTTTTGCCTAGCTCAGTAAGTTTATTTATGACCCCTGAGTAGGGGATTGTGTCAAAAGTTTGGCCAAGTCTAGATAAGTGGTGTGTACCATTTTACCCTTATCTGAAGCCATGGTGGTGCAGCAGTTAGCATTGTCGCCTCACAGCAAGAGGTTCTCCTGTTTGATTCTCGGCTGGAGAGCCTTCTGTGTGGAGTCTGCATGTCCTCCGTGCGGTCAAGTGACATTAAAGACATGCAGGTAGGTGCGAATGTGAATGGGCATGCCTTCGTTGAAGGTTGGGCGTTGGGCTGGCAACTGGGCACTGTAAAAATCCACTGCCAATCATGAGAGGATCAGAGTTCTGCTGTGGCGACCCCTAACCGGGAAAAGCCGAAAAAAGACTAAGACCATTTAACCCTTATCCGTGGCCCTGGTGACTTTCTCAAAGAAGTCGACAAGACTGACCAGGCAATACTTCCCTTTGAGAAAGCCAAATCATGTCTGGTCCAGTGTTTGAAGATTTCTTATGTTGGTATTGATCGGGTCAGTGATAATTCTCTCCACGGTCTTGCAGATAAGAATGGTCAAACTTATGGGTTTGTTGTTCTCTGGGTCAGTTGATGGGCACCCCCACTTGTGCAGAGGGATGACTATTGCAGTCCTCCTTCCTTTGGGATAAAGCCCGTCTGAAGGCTGAGGTTAAAGAACATTTCTAGTGGCCCTGATAAATTCTGTTTTAAGCTATTTAAGAAGCATTCTAGAATGTTTTGGGGACCCATGGAAGCTGTGTTTTTTGGCTATTGCAAGCACAGTAAGTACCTATTCCCTCATAATGACTACATGGGGATGGTTGTGGGTATTTTTTTGGTTGTGTTAGGAGGTGATGGGAGGTAGAAGTTTGAACTGAACTTGTTGGCCAGCAGGTTTGCTATAGATTCAGGCTAGGTGTCAGTGTTGCCATTCATGATTAACTCGGCACATTGCTGAGCATTTCCCCTGAAGCTATGAATGTAATTAAAAAATCCTTATGGGTATCTTTCACCTTGGAGGCTATCATTGCCTTGTAGTTTGCTTTGGCAGATCTGACCTGCTGTCTAATTTGATTGTTTAGACTGGTGAGTGTCTTTTTGTACTGTTTTGTCTGTTCTTTCTTCATTCTGGAAAGGATTTTTTTCCTTTTATTGAGTAGCCTATTTATGCAAGGGGACCAGTGTGGTTTGTTTTTGCCAATAGTCATAGGTTTGACTCAAATAGATATTGCCTCTTCTATGCAGCTATGAATGTGGTTGTACAGTGCATTTGTGTACAACTCTGAGTTGACCTCAGTGTCATCTGGGTTCAGAGGGGCTTGGAAGATTAATAAGCTGTCGGATGACACTGAGGTCTACTCAGAGTTGTACACAAAAGCACTGTAAAAATATGTCTATTGTAATTTATGTGTATACTGATCATGTCTAAATATCTAAATATATCTTTAACTATTTTTCTGTCTGGAGCTTTTCTCCCGGGCCTCTGCTGAAAAAGAGCCTTTTCATCTTAGTCAGACACCCCCGGTTAACAAATGTAAAATGAAATAAATAAATAATTTAGTTTGAAGTAATTGGCCTTAGCAAACTTCTTAACAGGTTTGGAGTTTCATGGGGATTCTAGGTTAGTTTTAATACTAAAGGAGATCATTTTGTGGTCAGATCTTAGCAAGGAAGTGTTAATGCATGGGAGGGAGCAGCACCCCCCATCTTTGTGACTACTAGGTTTATGATATTTGTACCTTTAACTGGAGAGTTAACTAGTTGCTCAAGGATGTTTGCGTTGATGAAGTCTAAAATCCTCTGAGCAAGTGAATTATGGGCTGCATGTCTCCCAGTTTATGGAGGGTACTTGAAGTCTCCCATAAGTATGGTATTAGGATGAATGTTAAGAGATTCCAATAGGTTTAGGTAGGAGGTGTATTTTCCCAAATTCATGTTAGGGGATCTGTAGCTGACACAGATATGACAGGGGGTTGCAGCTATGATTACTTGGGCATAGAGCAGCTCAAGTGAATTATGTTGTCAGGACAGTCTAGCAGTTCGTTATGAACACTGAGACACCAGCTCCTTTTGTTGTATCCTGATTTGAGGAAGAACAAAATGTATGAAAGGCTCTCCATGGTTGTGAACCATGTTTCCATGGCTGCACACGTGTTTGCATTCTCCAGGGTGAAGAGTGTTTTCAGGGAGTGCAGTGTTTTTATTTAAACTCCTAGTGTTGAGCATCAGTACATTTAGGTTGTTGTGAGTGATTTCTGTTATGTTGGAGGGTTTAACAACTTGGCATGGCCTAAAAAAGGCACTATGGGGATAGATAAAGTATATGCCAGTATCCAGAAGCCAAGTGGTAACAAGTGCAAACCACCTCTGCAAACCATCACTGTTTGTCAGTCATGTCTCCTCAGGATGACAGATATTGGATCCCCTTGTTGTGACACCACAAACTTAGCCAATTGTTGAAGTCAGTCATTTTTTACTTGTACTGTGGCATCATCATTGGTGAGGATAGGATGCTACTCAAGGCTAGATTCATACCAGCCTGGAACACATTTTCAGAGAGCTCTATCATGTTTCTCTTCATATAGCGCAATGATATATGTCTTAGGTCATTTATACTCACATAGATTATGACTGTGTCATACTGGTATTTGTGGTTTAAAGATCTATGTGCATACATGATCTGGCTGATCCAGGCTTCAGACAGACAGCTCACTGTGATCTTCTCCTTATTTAGCCAATACTGGAGACATCATTATGTCTTGCAATGGAATCCCCAATAACTAGAATGTTTGACTGTGTGGTGTGTTTTATTATGGGCTTGGAAGTGGGACAACTAAAATTTTTCAGAGTTATGTATTGTGTGAGGTGCTGTCTTTTTTGAATGTGCATGAGGCCACTGAGAGATGCTTTTAGGAGGTCTTAGAGGTTTGGCTAGATTTATAGGTGCCGGAAGCTGTTAAAGACTGGGGGGGGGGGGGGGCAGAGGGCAAGAGGGGCACTTATGTCTATCTAGTATTTTCAACCAATACACACACACACACACACACACACACACACACAGACCCAAGGCACAGGGAACTAACTTTGCACAATGCGCAAATGCAAGTCTTATCACAGCAGGATAAAAGACTTTTAAACAGTTAATCCTCCCTCGGGCCAATCAGATAAAATCACAATAAGGCTTCTACCAGAAGTTTCCAACTTGGATGTTTTGAATTCCTTGGGAATAAGTTCACTAACCCTGAAATGTTCAAGAACATACATGACTTTTGGAAGTTGTTGTGACTGAGCTCAACAACGAAGTTTTAAGACTACTAGTTTTTCTGCTGTGTATTTTAAAGGAGAACCGGAGGTGAAAAAAATATGTTTTTCAGCCAATCTTGAACTTTTCTGCACTGTTAATGCCTCTGTATCAAAGTAAATGGTTACTATTATTTTTTAATTTGTTATACCCCAAAATGACCTGAAGAAGGCTGCCATGGTTGGTATGATTTTGTTTTACAGTCAATGCCTTTGCCTTCCTGATGTCACGTTAGAGGGTCAGAAAGAAATTCTTATGATGAGGGGATCTTTTACTGCAGTTTTCTATGTCATCAGCTTACAACATTGCTGTGACTGCTTGTTTTTCACTGTCAGCATTAATCCACATTTTTAATTACTTTGCATCCTTTGATTTTCATCAGTGGCCATCTCTGTTGCAGCGTTTTAAAGAATGTTTGAATGACAGGCTTGAAAATGTAACTCAGTTAATTGTTCTTTTCAAAGTAACGACTGTAGTTCAGTGTTCAAGTGTTAAAAATCTGACCCCTGTGATTTATACTGTAAGTGTTACTTGGGCTGAGATGGTTTGTGTTGCATTCAAAGATTTAAATATTGTAGCTAGAATTAAAGCCTTTGATTGTTAATCTTCTTTCTCCAACCCACTGACTTGTCTCAACAAAACAATATATACAATGCAAAAATTCAAAACATTAGAAGAAACATGCACTTTCACAGACATTATAGTGTAGAAAAAAATGCAAACTCAAACAGTGACAGAAAGTAAGAAGAGTTAGATGAACATGCTTTCTTTCTTTGTGGCACTGAGTTTTATTAAAAGGAAAGACATTTGCATATGAAAACTGCAATCCAAATTGTAGCTTGCTACAGATCCCCCACCATGCTCCAGGATTCCCACTCCTCTTTTCTTGATATACTGGAAAACATTAGGGTTCAACCAAACAGCCTAATAATGGACGATTTCAACTACCTCACCATTAACTGGGAAAACTATTCATGTACCAACTCCTTCTCTCAATGCTTTCTGGAATTCATAAATTCCAATGCCCTGGATAAACTTATCACACCCCCACCAGGGGCAACAAAACCCTAGACCTAATCATTACCAGCATGAGTGACTGGTGTTCCACACCTGAAATCAACTCTTCGTTGGTCAGATCCGACCATAAGCTAATCACCCTAGATATCCGCATCCCACCTCCATCCACCATTAAGGAAACCACAATAAAAAAATTCTCCAAAGCCAACTTCATGCTTCTTAAGACAGAAGTGGCAAACTTCATGACACCCATGCAGATGGACAATACAGTTATGACTGCTGAATCGTACACAAATGCACTCTATAAACACTTACACAAGTGCAGGGATCATGCTATCCCAAACAGAACCAAGATACTATCCTCCAAAAAATAAACAAAGTAAAACCACTCAAAAGCAGCAACTAGATGAAAGAAGCATGCAGAACAGACCACCAGCAAAAATCCAGGTTTATTTAAGTGCTTTTCTTCAAGTTTCAGACTTCATCAGAATAAAATCACATGATCATGACAAACATATATACACCACCCCACCTAACCATTGGTCAATGTAAATACATCATTTCCTCTAAACCAGACATTATACAAAGTTAATAAAAAATGTTAAAACTTGATATTCTTGCAACAAATACAACTGATAAACCTATAAAAAGTACATAGATTTTAATTTTTCGACAGAATTCAAGGAAATTCTGTCATTAAGACCTGGTACTTGGCAGGCATTAGTTTTAATCTGCCATGTCAATTCCTTAAATTCTAGCCATTCATCCATTGGTCCCCCTCTTGCTCCAAGATGAATATGGTCTATGGCCACAAACTTAAAAGTATGTGTGGGGCACTCACAAATGTACTTGTACAAAGTGCTTTTATTCCTGATGTCATACAGGTGTTGATACACCCTTTGCCTCAGTGCTCTTTTGGTCTTACCAATATAGAAACTGTCACATAGGTCACACACTGCGACATACACCACCCCCTTTGAGTAACAGGAGTATCTCTCCCTAGGTTTTACCATACCATAACCAGTGATTTTGATGGCCTCACCTTGAAACATGGCTGGACACTGTTTACACCTCCCGGATTTGTAGCAAACACCCAGTGTGGGTGAACAAGAGTCTCTTTCTAATAGGCCTTTCAAACTAACTTCCCTCTTGTAGACTATAGTAGGCTTGTTTCCCACTACTGAGTGAACATCGTTATCAATAGTGAACATGTCCCATAATCTACATATAATGTTCCTGATATCTTAGAAGTCAACACTAAAAGGAAGAATAAAAGCTCTTGAGAAACAGTTCTGTCTCCCAGTCTGGGTTGCTACAGTAGGGCCATTCTCGTTAGACAATAAGCAAAAAATGTCCCGATTTCCATTTTTCTAATCACCTCATTGGCAATGTCCTGAACAACATTGTGAAAAGAATATAAACCAGTTAGAGACAAACGTGATTATGATGGTGGTAGGGCTTACCCGGAACCACCACTAGGTCAGCAAACTAGTTTCCTTAATGGGTAAGCTCGACAGGATGTAAATGTTGACTTGGACTGTGATGACATGGAATCTGGAGCCCCTTTAGAGCCCCTACCTCTGAAGAGATCAGAAAGATAGATGAACCAGAGGGATGGGAATCAAACGAGTTGGAGGTATGGCCAGGGACAGCACCAGGGCCAACAGAGGAAGAGGGGTGTGCTCAAACCCAAAATTGGAGATGAGTAATGTTTTGATATGTCATGAACAAGATTTCAATGCATGTAAAATTATTAAAAATATGCAAGGTGATTTCAGTATTTACAATCTTAGCCACCTGGTGACTGATGGGGAGTGGGCCGAACTTTTTTCCAAAGGTTTGAATTTTGTACCAGCAAAAAGGGCCAACCTGTTTGAAACTATTGCACAATTGAAATTGTTTACAAGGAAATTGAATCTGGCCCTTCATTTTTCAGACAATGAAAACCTAGCAGTACCGAATTCCCATTTGACTAGACCTAGTACCTTCATACCCCTTCCCATCCATTTGTCCACCTATTTGAAACTCTTTGTGAGAAAGAAATCAGGGAACTGAGGTTTAAAGGTATCAATGAAGCCTCTAATTTGGACAATAGGGAGAAAAAACTGCTCAATGACATATTGGGTAAGAAGGTTGTCTTTATTATGAAACCGGACAAGGGTGGCTGGTTGGTGGTGATGGATGTTTCTAAATACAACAGTAAAATGTTTGAATTGTTTTTTAGTGACACTTATACTGAAGTCTCATGTAATGAGCTAAACATTGCTTACAGGAACATTGATCTCACCTTGCATGAATTACTATTGAATGGTCAATTGGAACTAAGTGAACACGACATTTTAGACACCAAGGAAAAAAGGATCCCAACTATTTTTGGGATCCCAAAGATTCATAAGTCAATCAGCAACCCACCCCTGCATCCAATAGTAGATTCCAAGGCCTCCAAGACGTTTGCTCTAGCAAAATTTGTTGACTGCAAGGTGAAGGGAGTACTTGATGGAAGAGGCACTATTATCAGGGACTCCTGAGATTTTCTCACCAAAATAAAACCTGAGATGTATGACGATGGTCTCATTATGGTGACCATTGACATTAAAGATTTATTCTCAGTCATGCCACACCATGAGGGATTAGAGTGTTTTTATGAATATTTGTGTTTCAACTCCAGTCTAGCGCATAACACCATCTTGACCGTACGTACATGTATGGAGCTTGTGCTTGAAAACAACTTTATTTGCTTCGAGGGCCAGCTTTTTAAACAAAAGCAAGAAGTAGCGATGGGCGCCTGTTGTGCCCCAGTTTTGCCAACATTGTGCTGGCACACTTGGAGGATTTATTTATTTTAAATTCAACTTACAAAGACTCTTGGGTCCTATACGGGTGATACCTTGATGACCTGGTGATTTTCTGGAAGGGTAGTGAAGAGGAACCAGATAGGTTCTTCATTTACATTAACCAAACCACCTCCTTCCTTAAATTCACCATAGCTAGAGACAACGACCAACTGAATTTTCTGGATGTAATAGTCAAAAAAGACTATGTAAACAAGCTTTCACTTCTCATTTGTATAGGAAGCCAACATACTCAAACTCACTGTTGCATTTTGTTAGCTGGCACCCGGTGCACCAAAAAAGAGCCCTAGTTAAGGGCCAGTATGTTAGGTTAGCTAGAATGGTGTCAGGACTGGATGATTTTTTGAGTGAGTGTGCTAAGTTAAAAAACATGCTGACTGGAAGGGGTTACCCTGGCAATTTTGTTCAGGACATTGCCAATGAGGTGATTAGAAAAAGGGAAATCGGGACTTTTTTTTTGCTTATTGTCCAACGAGAATGGCCCTACTGGAGCAACCCAGACTGGGAGACAGGATTGTTTCTCAAGAGCTTTTATTCTTCCTTTTCATGTTGACTTTTACGATATCAGGAACATTATATGTAGATTATGGGACATGTTCACTATTGACAATGATGTTCTCTCAGTAGTGGTAAACAAGCCTACTATAGTTTACAAGAGGGAAATTAGTTTAAAGGGCCTATTAGAAAGAGACTCTTGTGCACCCACACTGGGTGGTTGCTACAAATGTGGGAGGTGTAAACGGTGTCCAGCCATGTTTCAAGATGAGGCCATCAAAATCACCGGTTATGGTATGGTAAAACCTAGGAAGAGATACTCCTGTTACTCAAAGGGGGTGGTGAATGTCGCAGTGTGTGACCTATGCGACAGTTTCTATATTGGTAAGACCAAAAGAGCACTGAGGCAAAGGGTGTATCAACACCTGTATGACATCAGGAATAAAAACATAAACAGCGCTTTGTACAAGCACATTTGTGCATGCCCCGTACATACATTTAAGTTTGGGGCCATAGACCATATTGATCTTGGAGCAAGAGGGGGACCAATTGATGAATGCCTAGAATTTAAGGAATTGACATGGCAGATTAAAACTAATGCCTGCCAAGTACCAGGTCTTAATGACAGAATTTCCTTGAGTTCTGTTTTAAAATTAAAATCGATGCACTTTTTATAGGTTTATCAGTTGTATTTGTTGCAAGAATATCAAGTTTTAACATTTTTATTAACTTTGTATAATGTCTAGACTAAATGATGTAATTACACTGACCAGTGGTTAGGTGGGGTGGTGTATATATGTTTGTCATGATCATGTGATTTTATTCTGATGAAGTCTGAAACGACGAAAAGCACTTAAATAAACCTGGATTTTTGCTGGTGGTCTGTTCTGCACGCTTCTTTCATCTAGCTGTTATCCTCCAAAAAAGAGAAGCCAATCTGGTGGCCCCCTGCCATAAACAAACTCTACAACAGAAGGAAGAAACTGTTGCAAAATAGAGTAAAATCCCATGAGTGAAGGAGCTCCTTGGTCAGCCTCAGTAAGAAGCTGAGATCCCTAAAGGCCCCATATATATACAGGAAGAATTCAGAGCCCCTGTAATCACATCTATGCAGGTAAAAGCTGCACTCTCTAAAACCAAAAACACAGCATCCATGGGATGGGACAACATCCCAGGCTGCGTTTTCCATGAACTTCAGAATGAACTGGCTCCCCACCTAAGCACCATGTCCAATCATAGTCTAACATCAGGCTTTGTGCCCACTGAATGGCACACAGCAACAGTTATCCCACTTCACAAAGGGGGAGCCACCACTGATCCTGGGAACTATTGCCCTATTAGCCTGATGAGCCTGGTCTGCAAGGCCATGAAACGTATCATTATAGAACTCATAAACAAAGACATTGATAATCTCCAAACTCTGGACCCCACCCAGTTTGGGTTTGTGAAAGGCAGATCATGCCTTCTGAACCTTCTTGTTTGAGGCAGTCACCAAAGCCGTAGGCAAGGGTAAGATGGTTCACACAGCCTATCTTGACCTCACCAAGGCTTTCGACACCATCCCCCATTTTGTAATTATAGCTAAACTCACTAAACTAGGTATAAATCACTACATCACAAGATGGGTTGCCAACTGGCTCACTGACAGAACCCACAATGTAAAAGTTGCAGACTCCAAATCTGACTTCAAACCAGTGACAAGTGGAGTACCACAGGGTTCAGTCCTGGGACCTCTCCTGTTTGGTATCTACTTCTCTGAAATACAGGCCAACACAAAAGGCCTCTGGCTAACAAAGTTCACAGATGACTGCAAACTAGAAACCATAGTCGAGTCCCCAAATGATGTGGACATCCTACAGAAGGGCCTCACTGAGACAGATGCCTGGTGTCAAAGCCATGGCCTCAAGCTCAATGCCAAAAAGTGCATTGTCATCGCCTTTGGTAAAAACTCTGTACCCATGAACTACCACATATGCAGCAGTCTTCTTAATGCCAAATGTGTGATAAGAGACCTTGGGACTCAGGTGGACAGTAGTCTCTCCTTTGATAATCACATCGCCACAGTAGTCAGGAAATTCATCTATGTGGCACACCTCATCACAAAAGGGTTCTCATCCAGGAAAAAAGAGGTCATTGTTCCCCTCTACTCGGCACTCTTTAGACCCATTATAGAGTACAATGCCTCTTTTGGACTGTACCTCACAAGACATCTGCAGCAGCTGGAAAGGCCACAGAAGTACCTCACAAAGAGGATTACTGGCCTCAAACAGATGCCCTACACTGACCATCTCAAAAAACTCCAGCTTTACTCTGTAGCATATTGCCTACTCTGAGGAAATCTCTGCCTAACATATAAAGCTATGTTAAACCCAGAGCGTTTGGACAAGCTACACCTTAAGAAATCCCAATCCCTCTGAGCTACATGCTCTAGGGACCTAAACCTTGTCACCACAATAAACAGGTCATGTTGAATGGATAGATTCCTGTCCCAGAGACTTCCTATACACTGGAACAAGCTACCCATCCATATCAAGCAAAGTTCCTCATTAGCACTCTTCAAGAAAAATCTTGATGAGTGGATGGGAAATAAGAAATATACCCCAGGGATCACTTCTGTGGCTCTGCTCAACAGGGGCACAGGAAATTAACTTTCTTCTGTGGCATAAGCCAGGGAACCTTGTTGGCTAGGCTTACTTAGGCCCTTGGGCCAAAAGCCTAGTACCTACCTATGAACCTAAAAGTACACAACATAGAAAAACTTTGCATAACTACAATCATATTATAATAGACACTGGATCCCCTTTGAATGACACCAATACTTTAGCCAATTGTTAAAATTGATCATTTTGTCTTTATACTGTGGTATCATTCTTGGTGAGGGTAAGATGCTACTCAAGGTCATGGTCATACCGGCCTGGGCTACATGATCAGAGAGCTCCTCTATGTCTCTTTTCATGTAGTCCAGGGAGGTACATCTCAGGTCATTCACACCAGCATGGACAATGACGGAGTCATATTTGTACTTGCTTTGGAGTGACCTGAGTGCTTGTGTTATGTGGCGGATCCTGGCACCCGACAGGCAGCTTACAGTGACCTTCTCCTTGTTCAGCCTGGTGAGTGGGACGTCAGTGTGTCTGACAATAGAGTCACCTATTACAAGTGTATTAGGTGTGTTGTTTAGCCTTAAGGGCTGTGACTGTGTGGCACACTGACTTTGTGAACTATGTGATACATGGGTATTGTTGTGGGGTAGCAGTTGCTTGGATGTCTGCTTTGGAGGTCTCTGCTGCTTGGGCAGATTTTTATTTAGAGCCTCCGAGTATGTTTTTGTGTATTTATGTGTTTGTTTTTCTGTTGTGATAGGTCTATGTGAGACTGGATTTGTGGTGTGTGTGGTTACCTTCTACTCCTGACTGACTGCGCCAATATTGGGTTGAGAGAGCTCAGCCTCCAGTTTGGCTATATAGTTGCATCTCTCACATATATTTGAGCTTGTTGGGAGGAGGAGAGGGTGGTCTGTGTACATAAGGCAGTTGTAACATTGCCTCAAGATTCCCAGATTCACCAGCTGGACTGGAGAGTAAACCCGAAACTGACTTTTGGACATGCCAGAATAGTATAAGGAACTACTTTTTGACTGATCAAAAAGGACCAATAGGGAGCCATGAACTTAAAGGGAGTATAAGAGGGTGTAGTGCTTTAGTTTATTAGTGCTTACTTATAAGATTACTTATACGAGCAACTGCAGGGCTTTAGAATGAAAATAGAGTGCTTACTTTGAGATTTAGAACAGTTCTAAGGGAAAAAGTGAAGAGCAGACTTTGTGGAGCCAGGAATAGTTTAAAGCCGTTTAAGCGGCGCTGCCCGATGCTACGCTATGCACAAAATTAGGCAAAACCGCACAAATGCGGGTTCTAAAGCAGGAAAACTGAAAGAGATAGGAATTGACCCAGAGCAGCCAATAAGCTACTAGTTTCAGGGCTGAGACCACCCCTCCAGGGACAGATAGGCTAATCAAAGCTCTCCACTCTCACTGGTGAACAGAGAAGCTTTCTCCTATCCAAGTAAGGATATGGGCAACACAGGAAACTATACCACAGTGCGGAATTCAGCAAAACCTGAAATCTGGACTAATCTAGTTCAGCAAAGGCGGGAAAAGAGAATATTTTTTTGTTTTGTTTTTTTCAGGAAACAGCAGAAAAACACACAGAAAACACTATAAATGCTATAAACAGGCTAGTGCACTTTAGTGTGTAGCCTACAACAGTTATACAATACAAAAACAACTTAAATTGATATAAAACAAGTGAAAAAACTGACAAAAGCAGAAGGCAAATGCAATTTAAACTTTTTAAAGCACAGATCAGTTAGAAATTCACTTTTTAGGTGGGAAAAGGCAGTCGGAGCAAAAAAACAGAGAAAAAAATGCTTAAATCTGGAAAAATCTCTCTTGGGTCTCTCTGTTTCCTGTATCACTCTGCAGGACACCACTAGGATCTACGGAGTTGTATACTGGTGCAAAACCACGCAAATGCAAGTTTTAAAGCAGGGAAACTGAAAGAGATAGGAATTGACCCAAAACAGCCAATAGGCTACTAGTTTCAGGGCTGAGACCACTCCTCCAGGGACAGATAGGCTGCTCAAAGCTCCCCTCTCTCATGGGTGAACAGAGAAGCTTCCTCATATCCAAGTAAGGATATGGGCAACACAGGAAACTATACCACAGTCCAGAATTGAGCAAAACCTGAAATCTGGACTAATCTAGTTCAGCAAAGGCAGGAAAAGATAATTTTTTTTTTTTTTTTCAGGAAACAGCAGAAAAACACACAGAAAACACTGTAAATGCTATAAACAGGCTAGCGCACTTTAGTGTGTAGCCTACAACAGTTATACAATACAAAAATGACTTAAATTGATATAAAACAAGTGCAAAAACTGTAAAAAACAGAAGGCAAATGCAATTTAAACTTTTTGAAGCACATATCAGTTAGAAATTCGCTTTTTAGGTGGGAAAAGGCAGTCGGAGCCAAAAAAATAGAGAAAAAATACTTAAATCTGGAAAAGACTCTCTTGGGTCTCTCTGTTGCCTGTATCACTCTGTAGGACACCACAAGGAGCTGTGCGGAGTTGTATACTGGCGCAAAACCGTGCAAATACGGGTTTTAAAGCAGGGAAACTGAAAGAGATAGGAATTGACCCTAAACGGCCAATAAGCTACTAGTTTCAGGGCTGAGACCACCCCTCCAGGGACAGATAGGCTGCTCAAAGCTCCCCACTGTCAGTGGTGAACAGAGAAGCTTCCTCCTATCCAAGTAAGGATAAGGGCAACATAGGAAACTATACCACAGTCCGGAATTCAGCAAAACCTCAAATCTGGACTAATCT
Source organism: Protopterus annectens (assembly GCF_019279795.1). Lineage (NCBI taxonomy): Eukaryota > Metazoa > Chordata > Ceratodontiformes > Protopteridae > Protopterus > Protopterus annectens. The sequence continues at coordinate 80,291,263 of NC_056736.1, read as the reverse complement.
AGTTCAGCAAAGGCGGGAAAAGAGAATTTTTTTTTGTTTGTTTTTTTCAGGAAACAGCAGAAAAACACACAGAAAACACTGTAAATGCTATAAACAGGCTAGTGCACTTTGGTGTGTAGCCTACAACAGTTATACAATACAAAAATGACTTAAATTGATATAAAACAAGTGCAAAAACTGTAAAAAGCAGAAGGCAAATGCAATTTAAACTTTTAACTACTTTTTGACTGATCAAAAAGGACCAATAGGGAGCCATGAACTTAAAGGGAGTATATGCTTTTTAGGTGGGAAAAGGCAGTCGGAGCAAAAAAAAAAAAAGAGAGAAAAAAATACTTAAATCTGGAAAAGTCTCTCTTGGGTCTCTCTGTTGCCTGTATCACTCTGCAGGACACCATGAGGAGCTGTGCGGAGTTGTATACTGGCGCAAACCGTGCAAATGCAGGTTTTAAAGCAGGGAAACTGAAAGAGATTAGGAATTGACCCAAAATGGCCAATAAGCTACTAGTTTCAGGGCTGAGACCACTCCTCCAGGGACAGATAGGCTGCTCAAAGCTCCCCACTCTCACTGGTGAACAGAGAAGCTTCCTCCTATCCAAGTAAGGATATGGGCAACACAGGAAACTGTACCACAGTCCGGAATTCAGCAAAACCTGAAATCTGGACTAATCTAGTTCAGCAAAGGCGGGAAAAAATATATATTTTTTTCAGGAAACAGCAGAAAAACACACAGAAAACACTGTGAATGCTATAAACAGGCTAGCGCACTTTAGTGTGTAGCCTACAACAGTTATACAGTACAAAAACAACTTAAATTGATATAGCAGGTATACTTGTAGAGTATTGCTACTGTAATAGGGATTGTCTTCACAGACATGATGTGTGTGGGAGGTCACATCTGCTTTTAACATGTGCACCATTGGCTACTGACAGACATCCTAAGGACATCATAGTACAGTACCACTGCTAGCACATAATGCTCCTTTGGACTACAGCAGAGATAATGGCCAATATATGTGGACAGTCTGACACACTCTGGACAGTCCAGAGGTGTACACATAACCCCTTAGTGCAAGACATGTGGACCAATCCTGACAATGTGGATGTTAACAGCAATGTAGATATAACACATAACTACTGATATACATTTGCACCCATAGGTTATGCATTCACACATCCCTGTCTGTCCTACCACATAATAACCGCTGGTAAGGAGGTGCCATGGCCACATACCACCCACTAGATATTGACATACATCTGTACAGCATACCACTGCTCTCTCTGACATACATGACTGTTATGGTGGCCTGGCAGCAGTACATCTGGCAAGTAACTGGACATTATATCTCACTGGGTAAGTACACTTAGCTGCTAGGCATGTAACAAAGCACTGTGCAGGCTACAGGCAGACTGGCTCAACACTGGCCTACATTTTCTATGGGGGAATGCACATGTACCTGCACATAGATAGCAGGCTCTACAGGCATGCCACAGCACAGAGTAACATACACCTGTGTATAAGTGCATCACCACAACCAATGTGAACACAGCCACAGCTACATAAGACATGCTAGCATATTATTACAGTATATGGAATATCTGTTCAACACCAACCTCATATGTGCCACCCACACACTAACCCTACATATACTGGGCCGCAACACAGTGTGGTCCGCTGCCTGTCTGTCGTATTGGACATGTGCGTGTATGGTTCTACAAACATGTAAGCCGATAGGGTAACATACAGTAGAGCAGCATATAACATCAGATAGAACAGGACCAAGAATAATGACATCTACCACAGTCTGTACACAGGCCAAGGTACATATTAACAATACACACACTGCCGACAATCACCATAAGTACACAGACCTCAGTGCTGTACACACAACCACAGAATGTCCAGGTTATGTCATCAAATATAACCCCTACTATACATTACATCTGTAGCAGTCTGATATCTCACTGGCTTATCAGATATGATGTCACTAATTATGGTGTACAATACATATGCACCCCTTAGTGCATGACATAAGTACAAAGTTTGTCAGGGTTGTGGCTGGAGGCACATACACAGGGCTAATATTGACATGTTCCTGTGTTAACCTCATACATTTACTGTTGTAACAGGGTTTGTTGCACCATATGTCCTATGAGGGACATGGAGTCAGTAACTCTTATGGCTGTCACCATCTACAGACTGCAATTTTCACACTACCTTCTGCAGTTCACAAATAGGGCTCTGTGGGTAACACCTGAAACAAAAGGCATCACACACTGGCCAGTCTACAGATGGCCTTACAGATGGGTGTTCCCTCTTTAACATAGCACTGACATGGCAGGTATGTAAACATGTACGACAGCCACACACACCCTGTTAAACCAACATTACTCCAAATGCAGTATAGCAGCACTTACCATCTGTAGTCAGGTCTGGCACATCCCCCTCCTCTGTGTTGGGCTGTTTCCACAGTGCATGTTTTTAGAGGTAAACCCCAATCCATCTGAAATGCTGTTTGCCAAACAACAGATCGAGTTCCTGCTCACAGTGAATGAACGACCCACCACCAACATGATTTTCCTAGATATTGTTGTGTGTTTGCATGCAATTGGCTATGGGAATGTTACCACAGCTGTTCCACATGCAATCAGCTAGAGGAGGGCTGCAATTCATGCAGAGATCATCAGCTGATCCTGAGCATCACTTAAAATGCACATGCTGCTGCCTAAGCAAAGCAGGTGTAAGTCTCCACATCCACCAGAGAGGGAGTAAGAGAGGCAGACAGAGGCACAGAAAAGCCAGGGAGGGGTGGGAGAGTAAAACTCACACATGTTTGTGTCACACACCTACCAGTACAGGGTATCAAACCCCCGACAACTATGCAGTGCTATCATATGTCCATGCAGTTATTGGATGTGCCACATAGGTTACATGTTGGGGAGCCCTCAGAACGTATATGTGATGGTGAGTGACATCCGCAACAGGGATATGGTAGCTATGTGGTAGGTGTAGTACATGTGCCTGCCCTCATGAACAGTTGTCAGCATCAACACAGCCACACTCTCACAGGGACACACACACATTGCCACACTTGGCAGGGCCAGGAATACAACTCATCACTAGTGGGATTGATACAACACAGTACTGTGCAGGTATCACATGCACCATGAGGGTCATATGGAGGTTATATGTGCAAAGGATATGTGGAGGTGTCTGACATCAGACTGCATGCTTCAGTATGCCAATGGGGGTTGTAGTGAGTGTGAATGTGGTCATATGCATCATACACCACACACACACAGACATGGGTGCCAGTACTAACATGCATGTGTGTACTTCTTCACGGGTGTGTTGTGGTTGACAGTGCCAGATGGCATACAAGGCTAGGTGATGGGTATACCTTGGCATCAGGTCACATGACAGTGGTCTGCATTGTGGCTCAGGGGTGTAGTGTCTGGATTTGCCCACACAGGTGGGCATTGTATTCACCATCCAGTCACCTGGGTGACTATTGCGTGTGGCCAATGCTGTGCATTGCTTGCCATGTATGTGTTCCTTAGTCCATGATATGGACAGTGTCTGGGATGTGCACACCTCCCACATGCATGTACAGTGACATGTGGAACTGTACCTGGGTTGTCTGGCCCATGTTGTGTACACAGATTGTTATCATCAGATGTGCCAGTCCTGGCCTCATGTGGTGGGAACTGTTCAAGGACAGCAAGTTTGCCCTGCACCTACATTGATAGCATGATACCGGTATTCCCTGGTGTCATTGATATTTGTCCATACCGGGCTTGTGTTTCAGGCATGTTATGTCCTTTGCTGGTCACATTTGATGGCACCACAGGTGTTGCAGGTGTCCAGTGGGGAACATGGGGGGCGTGCACTGTCAGCATGTATAAGCCTATTGGACTGATGGACAGGGTGCCATGCCCTCTGCAGCTCACTGCAATCACACCATGGTTACTATTAGTGGGCAATATTTAGGGTACTACCAACATAGCGGCTGTTGCCTAGGCAAGTGTGTGTGTGTGTGTGTGTGTGTGTGTGTGTGTGTGTGTATGAGACATGGGTTGACAGTGCACCCTGGGTAATACAAGGGTTGCTAATGTTGTTCAGCTGGCATTGATGTTACATTTAGGGGTATGGATTTGCACCCCAGCCTCTTGGCTATTTCACATCTGTTATCCCTGTATGGTGGACATTGTGATATTTACTTGGCCCACCATATAAAAAGTTTGCAAAACCCGTTCCACATTGATTTCAGTTGTTACACACTCACAAACACCACCACACAGGATATGAATGACAAACACCACCACACAGGACATGAATGACAAGCACACCCACACACACACACACACACACACACACACACACACACACACACACACCTGTCATCTCTGGGATTAGAGCTCCTACCTAACTAGTATATTACACTATAGCACTATGCCATTATAGGATGCGCCATGCAGATTACTGAAGTTCTCCTTCCCCAAAGGTGTATTTCACATTGAATGACATCAGCAGGATTGCTAAAGTAGGGCATTTGAATTGTAGTGAGTGTGACTAGCCTAAAATGCATTGCTCCCTACACAAACATAGAAACACACACAAAACATCCACAACTGCCATGTGTGGGGATAGAACCCCTACTATATCACACTACAGCATGATGCTGTTATAGGATGCACCACGGAGATTACTGGAGTGCCCCTTCCCCAACGATGTATTTCACAGTGAATGACATCAGCAGAATTGCCAAAGTAGGGCATTTGGACTTGAGTGAGTGTGACTAGCCAAAAATGCATTGCTTCCTACACAAACATAGAAACACACACAAAACATCCACAACTGCCATGTGTGGGGATATAACCCCTACCAGAGTTCTATATCACACTACAGCATGATGCTGTTATAAGATGCACCACAGAGATTACTGTAGTGCCCCTTCCCCAAAGGTGTATTTCACAGTGAATGACATCAACAGGATTTCCAAAGTAGGGCATTTGAATTGTAGTGAGTGTGACTAGCCTAAAATGTATTTCTTTCTACACAGACAGAGTCAGACAGACACACAGACACACTTGCTAAGACTGGGATAAGAACTCTTACCTAACTATTTTATCACACTAAAGCAGTACACAGTTATGGCACACGCTACAGAGATTACTGGGTTACAACCTTCCCAGAGATGTATTTCTAGGTGGATGACATCAGCAGCCTTACCAAAGTAGAGCATTTGAGTTGTAGGGAGTGTGACTACCCTAAAAAGCATTGCTCTCTATACAGACACACATACAAACACACACATTTGCCATGTCTGGGACTGGAACTTCTACCTAACTAGTTTATCACACTACAGCAGTACGCAATTATGGGATGTGCCATGGAGGTTACTGGGCTACAACTCTCCCACAGGTGTATTTCACAGTGGATGACCTCATAAGGCTTGTCATAGTAGGACTACGGGGAGGGCAGTGTGTGTGCATAGGCCATAACCCATTCATCTAGAGGTTGACACACCACATGCGGGCACACATAGGATCAGATTTCACAGGTACATATATACAGCTGCTACATGACTACTTCCTTGTACAGTCATGTTGCACAGCTAGCACGTGCACCACATAGTCTGTAATGCTGACAGATACTGGTGGCTAGTATCTACAATGAGTCACATCTGAACATCATGTGGTTGTGGACCTTTGGCTGTGTGCTGGGTGGGACAGGCCTGAATGGCTCCTTGTTACAGTCACCCTCTTCCACACATCTATGTATGTCTACCTTTGGCTTATTATAGTGTGCTGTCAGATATATGTCTGTATTCCTATCCACTGTGTGTGCAAAGCATGTGTGGTGCATACTGAGGAGTGTCTGCACTAACATCTGCGACTGCCAGATATGTCTGGTCCACTGGTGTTTGCAGACATGGCCTTCATGTGTTTAAGTGTGTGAGCATGCCCAGTATGACCTTCCAGTATGTTTATGAAACCTGACAAGGGGGGAGGATTAGTCATTATGGATGCTAGGGACTACAACAGCAGGATGATAGACATGCTGTATAGTGACACTTATACTGAGGTCTCCATTAATGAGCTTAATATAGCTTATAGACGTATTGATCTAGATCTAGAGCAACTATTATTAAATGAACAAATTACATTGGAGACCTTTAGGTTCCTAGAGACAAAACACCCTAGGATTCCGACCATTTTCAGAATCCTGAAAATTCACAAGAGTATTTTTAATCCTCCCCTTCGGCCAATTGTGGATGCTAAAGCATCGAAAACTTTTAGTCTGGCCAAGTTTGTTGACTGTTCAGTTAAACGTGTTGGATGACAGGGACCTTATTATTAAAGACTCATGGGATATCCTGTCTAAAATCAAACATGAAATGTACAATGAAGGTCTTATATTGGTTACGATTGATGTGAGGGACCTCTTTTCTGTAATACCTCATGATGTGGGTATTGAATGGTTCTATGATTATCTATGTAAGCAAAACTCATTAAATCATGAAACCATCCTCACCATCAGATTCTGTATGGAGATGGTTCTGGACAACAATTTCATTTCCTTTAAGGGGCAAATATTTAAACAAGTGCAAGGGGTTGCCATGGGTGCCTGTTGTGCACCGTCATTTGCCAACATAGTACTTGCTCAGTGGGAGGACCTATATATTGTGAACTCCGAGTTCACGGACATGTGGGTACTGTATGGGTGGTACCTCGATGATTTGGTCTTATTATGGCATGGTAGTGAAGATGAGTTGGATAGGTTTTTCAATTATATCAATAACACCACCACTTTTCTGAAGTTTACCATGACCAAGGACCATGATATGTTGAATTACCTTGATGTGACCATCAGGAAGGATTATTCCAAGGGGAGATTCACATCACATCTCTATAGGAAACCCACGTATACCAACTCTCTTTTGCATTTCGAGAGTTGGCACCCCTTGCACCAGAAGAAATCCCTTGTGAAGGGTCAATGTGTAAGATTGGCCAGAATGGTTTTGGAGGATGTTGATTTTTTTAGAGAGTGCAACCTGATATTGGGGATGTTACAGAAAAGAGGCTACCCCCCTCAATTCATCAATGACATAATAGGGGAGGTGCAACAAAAAAGAACTAATTGGGGTTTATAGAATATTATTGGCTAACCCTTTGGGGTTAGTTAGACCACTAGGAACTGAGGAAATGAACAATTTCAGCAGGGCATTAGTATTACCTTTCACTACAGATTTTTTTGATATCAAAAGCATCATTTGTGATTGTTGGAATATGTTTCATATTGATGAGAATATCATTAAAAAATTAGGTGAAAAAACCCTGGTGGTATACAAAAAGTGCACATATTTCAAAGGTTTAGTTGAAAGAAAAAAGGTGGCATCAGGACCAGGTGGTACTTTCAGATGTGGAAGATGTTCTTTTATTGTTGATGGCAAATTTATTAAAGTTAGGAATTTTGGGAAAATCACTACACACAAAAAGTACTTTTGTTACAGCAAGGGGGTTGTATATGTCACATCCTGTACAGGTTGCGACTGTTACTATGTGGATAAGACTGTCCGAGCTTTAAGACAATGGATTTATCAACACAGTTATGATATCAACAAACATAGGGAGACTAATGCCTTATTTAAGCACATTAAATTACATCCCACACACTGTTTCAGGTTTTTTGTATTAGAGCAGGTTGACTTGGGTGTAAGGGGAGGACCTGCTGATGATTTTCTTGAATTTTTAGAAATCAAGTGGCAAATAAGATTAAATGCGTGTATGCCACCTGGGCTCAATGAAAAAATCTCTAGCAGTTCCATGTTAAAATTTAAAGCTGTTTCCTTTATATAATGTTTTTAACATATGTTTTATTTTTGGGGTATTATTGGTTTAATAACTCTTGTAAGGGTATGTAAGAAATTACCTACCTTTGTAGTAGGATATGACATTTTTTAACAGGAAATGACAACCTTCTTGGTTGACCAATTGTGGAGTAGGGCAGGTTATTTAAATTAGTATCAAGTGTGTTATGTAGTTCTGAGGAAGTCAATGTAATATACTTTTGATGAAAGCGCTAAACTCTCATCAGTGTGGAATAAATTTGTTGGATTTTTTTATCTTTGGTGCAGTGCTCTCGGTTATTTCCTCCATTTAGTTTTTTCTGAGTATGTTGTTGACTGACATTGCCTTCATTTTTCTAAGTGTATGAGCATGCCCTGTATGCCTGTCTGTACTGAATGTGTGGATCGAGTCCAGGTAGTTTACTGCAGTGCTGACATTTGTGTTGTACACCTACAGGTAGCATACTGTTTCTGCAGGGTATCCGTCGATCATTTGGCATTGACTGTTACTGCATTTCTACATAGGATGGGGGGCCACACCTGACTATTTCTACATTTTTACACAGGATTGGGGAGGGCACACCTGACTGTTACTAGATTTCTACGTAGAATGGGGGGCACACCTGACTATTTCTACATTTCTACACAGGATTGGAGGGGCACACCTGACTGTTATTATATTATTACTTAGGATCGGGTGAGCACACCTGACACTTGTACACATTTGCTATGACTGTACTCGTATGTCAGGTACTCCATTTCATGCTATGTTCTTACCTATCATGCTGACTAGAGGCATACCAGTGTACTACAGATCTTAGCTTTCATTTACCTGCATAGTTTATGACTTCCTACACTTCAGAACTAATGTCCCACTGCCTGACATTCTGTATTCTGTCTGTGTAGGCCTAGGGGGCAGGTTACCCATAGGCATTATTCAGAGGCCATAGCACAGCCTTTGTTTGTGTTTGTCTATGCCTGTCCTGCTGGCTGTGACTGCTGTTGGGTATGTGAACCCCCCCCTGACTGGCATGTGTGAGTCACTTACCTTGTGGGTGTCCCAGTATTGATGGTGGTGCTGCAGGGCTGCCTACGTCGGATGCACATAGTACACTCCCTACAAATGGTTGAGCCCAGAAAGTGTAATGTTTGGCATCCCTTTTACTGTATGTGAGAGTCAGTGAGAGGTGTTATTCCCTGGGTCCCTCCTGTGTCAGTGTATGTGCTATGCGTTGCCTCTTTGCCAAGGCCAGGGCATACTGGGAATGCCTCCTTCTGCCTATTGGGGCAGGCTCAGGTTGTTCCTCCTCTGAGTCACTCTGTGCCTGTGCAGGCCTTGGCAATGGTGGAGGGCTGTGTAGCCCTGCCCCATGCTGTTCCTGCTGCCGCTGTTTCCACAGGATCATATTGTGTAGCATGGCGCATACGAGGACAATTTGGGAACATGTAGCTGGTGAGTACTGCAAGGCTCCACCGGATGTGTCCAGGAGCTGGAACCGTGACTTGAGCATCCTAAACATGCTCTACAATAATTCTGGTCTGTGCGTGTGCCTCGTTATGGAGTTCTAGTTCGGGTGTGTGTGTGTGCATTTCTGATGGGTGTCATCAGCCACGGCTCCAGTTCGTATCCAGCATCCCCCAACTGGTGACCATGAGGGGTGTCCCCACTGGCAAATCTCTGGCTCAGCTGCATCAGATGCCAGATGTGGGAATCATGATAGCTTCCAGGGCAGCCAGCACACAAATTCATTATTATGCCCTGGGCATCGCACACGACCTGGCAGTTGATGGAGGGGAAGCCCTTGCGGTTGATGTAGACTCTAACCCGCTCACCAGGTGGTGCTTTGATGCATATGTGCATGCAGTCTATAGCACCCACTACCTCAGGGTATTCTGATATTTGGTGAAACAGTTGCATATTGTTGGCCAACATCTCATGGGTGTTGGGGAAATATATGTGCTCATCGATATGTGCTGACATGGCATCCAGGTACTGGTGAAGTACCCTTGATGCTGATGCCTGTGAGATCCCCATCATATCCCCAGTTGGCCTTTGGAAGGTAACTGTAGCTAGTATTCTTAGGCCTACACATACCTTGGTATCCACTGGGATGGGTTCCCCTCTGTAAGTTGTGTGTGTCAGGCATGACCGGCACAGCTCAACAATTTTCTGTAGTGGGTCCCTGTCCACCCTATAGCACTCCTCTATCTCCAGCTAATGTAGTCCCTGGTAGGATACCCTTGGTTCTGTACACTCTTCTCTGTCTCCTCACTGTGGGTTTGTCAACAGCATTCACATCCTCACCACCCTCAGCCTCTTCCACAAGTTGTTGTATGATAGCTTTTACAGCCCCTATCATTTTGCTGTTGTGAGTGTTAAAAGTTCCCCACTTGCTTACACCAGTGGTGTAGAGTGTGAGTAAAACCAGAGGGGAGGGTGTTTGCATATTTTATAGTAGTGTTCTGGGCTGGGCTGGTCTGCTGCCTGTGTAATTGGCTGATTCTGATACATTTCACCTGCCAGCTATGCTAGTTCTCCTTGATTACCTTCCTACTACTGTTTTCCCTTCCCATTGCCTTCCTGTTTAAGCCCAGGGGTGCGCTACACAAACAGCATGCTCAAATGAGCACAGAGCTGGTATTTCCTGATTTAACTTATTTTTCAACCTTTAAAACCCGATGCGCAGTGCGCACACCTGCTTAGGCAATGCACAGAGTGCTAGGCAGAGTCAGACACACCCCCTTGCTTAGCTATGCTTAGCTAGGAGCAAATCTGAGCCACAGGGCTTCAATCCACTTACAGTATGCCTGACACACACCCCCATGATGGCAGCTATCTCCTAGACTTGCACCAAGCTATTCCTACTCTTACACTGTTGGGACCTGACTAGCATGCTGGGGAAAACTGGGATTCACTATCATTCCCCTCATTTGCATAGGATTGCCTGCTAATGCATAGTTACATGTCTCACACTGAGCCTCCCCTCTTAGTAACTACTACTCACTGACCATGTTGTCTTCTGCCTGCCATTGACTCACATGGCAGAATAGTGATTTTAGTTAGAATGCTTATTTTAGGTTTATTTTGTTATTTTCCCCCTGATCCTGTTTGCGCGCAGCTGCCCTACGTTTAAACAGCCAAGATTGGCTAAAAAAAAAATAAAAGTTGATTTTTTTTATTTTTTATGTTGTTTGCAATGCCAATGGCCTTATAATTGGCCATTGGCATGCTTTCTGACTGAAATGCAGCCTTTATTTGGAGCTGTCACAGCTCTGTTTTAGATTTTGCAGAAATGTACTCGGTTACTAACCGAGTACATTTCTGCAGATTGCACTAGTCCTGCACAGCCGGTTGCATGCTTCCTGGATTGCAAATTCACCTCATTTACATAGATTTCTCCTGCAAATGGGGTGATTTGCATACAGGGGCTTAGTCCATTCAGGACTAGTGTAGGAGCGCTCGTGCATGCCCCTGCAGGCTTTTCCTGGATCGCATGGCAGACATATTGCCTGCTAGAGCTGATGCACTGATCCAGTATGCTGTGCAAGGCATACAAAATCTGGGGGTATGTCTGTTGGCGGCTGCCCTGTGCCCTAATTCAATTACTTCCTTCAACAAAGCACACCAATATTTCCAAAATCCATTTCTCCAATAACTCTTCTTGGTCTGTCTTACAGGGTATAAATGAAGAGGATATGAGGTAATATATTGGTGCTATAAGAATTAAATTAGCTCAGATTTTATTAAATTGCTCACAACTATGCATACCAAGCTATTTCTAGTGGTAAAAGAAATTCCTGAGGAACGTTATGGTGTCAGTGTTTTAGATTCTACTGTCAGACACTCTGTCACATAAACAAATATTATTTGTCGTCTGTTGTACTTTTCCTAACCATAATATTCAGTATTGCATAGTAATGTACAAGTGCCATAGTAAACTGAAGTTTAGTTAAGGACACCTTGGCAGGAAGAATGTCGGGCACCTCTGGCATAGGGGAACAAAGGTCTGATTATGACCCAGACAACCTTGGTTCAATTAGCAGTCCCAGCACTGAAGGAGCCAATGAGGGGAGGGGCAGGAATAATGAAGCATGCACCTGGTCACCTCAGTCAACTGGGGAAGGGGAAAGTTAATGTGTTTTGGATGGCCATTACATATTTTCCAGTATTTACAAGGGTATCACAATATCAGCATGCACAATGGGTTATGTGTTGCAGAGTGAGAAAGTAGGCATTATGACCCCTTGATGTGATAAAGATATGTTTAATGTATGCCTCTTGGTGAACAGTCATCTATAAAATAAAGTCTGAAGGGCTCATGCAAAACATATACACATCCTCGGGTTAATCAGCCACATTATGACAACCTTTCCCAGTCTTTTCATTGTCCTGTCATTAGAATGTAGTACAGCCAATGTGAGCCAAACAAGATATTTTACCTGAAGTGATGGGACTCTCTCATTAAGGAGGTGAGTTGGAATTTACTTACATAAAGGCTGATGGCTCGAGGTATGAAAAATATAGGCTGAGGAAAAGGACTGAAGCCAGTGGTGGTTAGTCACATAATACAAGTATAGCTAAACCCCATGGGATATTAAAATGCAAAAACCAAACCAACGTGTTCCACAGCAAGGCAGTCCTTTATTAAAAATCCACAAGGTAAAATAAATACAAAAGCACCTCAGACCATAAGGTCTTTCACCTGTTCTTATTCAGGCATCATCAGTGTCATGCAGGTACTAACATTTTTCACTTTTAAATAAGAAGTTTGTGCTGACAGCATATCCTGTGTATAATACTGGTTAACAAAGTAAACTAAAATGCAAATATTAAAATGCATGTATAAAACCTGCGTTGTAAAGAAGCCAAAATAGTGTAATGGCTAGAGTCCCAACTCCACATGCAGGTGTCCATGGTTCAAGCCCCACACTTCTCTACAAGCAATCAATAACTTATTACAATCTCTGCAATGCTGTAGCACTTATACATATCTGTATAAAACATTCAAAATGTAAACACATATAAAAATTTTAATAATTAAACTTATTTTAAAACCTATGTTACTAAAACAATTAATAATAAGACATTGCATTGCTTGCATACAAATTTTATATATATATATATATATATATATATATATATATATATATATATATATACATATATAATTTTAGATGCATTTAGCTTTCCTTTTCAGAATACTGGTCACAGAAATGATATCATTTATGCCAGGTCTATCTTTGGCATTTAATCTCAATTGCCATTCTGTTTCCTTAACTTGTAAGTCCAAATCTGAGTCTCCCCCCTCTATTATTGATTAGCACTCTGTCAATAATAAAGAAAATGAACTTTTTGAAGTTGACACACTTGAGACTATGTGTGTATAAATCACTAGCTTCCCATTCCTGATGTCCCTATTATGTTCCATAATCTTGTTGTGCAACTTCCTGACTGTCTTGCCTACATAAAATGCAGGACAAGAGATACAGGTAGCAATGTAGACAACAAATTTTGTGCTGCAGTTGCAATGACCAGGACACTGCAGACTGACGGACCATGGGATAATAAGACTGATATAACAGGTGTGTGTGCATAAAAAGATATGAGTAAAGAAAGGGTACATGACAAAGTTGTGGCCGGATAGGTCTCTTCAAGTTGAAGTCATGGTTGAAAACTGTCAAATGTGCAACATGTTTCATAAAAGTAACACCAAAGTCAATATGATACTTCATGAAATATGAGAGTGTTAGCGCTTTCGGAGGGGTTAATACCCTTCCTTCATCAGACAATTCAATACACAAATTAACCTTCCTTATATAGCTATAACATAATTACTAAGTGACATCATTATAATCAATTAAGAGATCAACTGAGCATGCAAAGCACTTGGTGAAGCTGGAGCCTAGAGTTTTACTTTCACCAAGCTTTAAAACTAAATAAGCCCATAAAAATCTAGTCATACATATTTCAATACACATATTTACAAAAATCAGCTAAATAAAAATGAATTAACAAATATGTAATTCATTAAATAAATAGTAGATACTGCAAATGGTAGCAAACTAATAACATATTTTAAAAACCTTCTAAAATCCATTTAATATGCTAAAATGTTATAAGTATAATAAATACTAATTTCATCTATCATATCACAGATATAAAATTCCTAAATAACTAATCTTATTAACTTTATGAATATAAATATATATGAACTGTTTAAAAATTATTGTTGAATGTTATTTATGAATTAATAAGTACACTAAAATTGTAATGTTTATAAAACATGTTAAATATCTTATTCTTTATGTACTCTAACTTAACATGTTTTATACATTATGTGAATTTTAACTTATATAACATTTTTTTAAAAACCAGAACATAAACGAAGTTATCTTTTCAACGCTAATTTTCTAAGCACACATTTTATGGAAACAAACTCATTAAGGCCAGGATGGACATAAGCTATAGTTCTAATCTGCCAATAAAGTTCGTGGCATTCTAAATCTAATTGCCACGGACTACCCCTAGGATCTGGTGTCACCTGATGTAATACTACAAACCTAAAACTATGGTTAGGGTTATTAGCCAAATGTCTTGCCAAAGCATTATTATTGTCCCGTTTAGTTATTGCGTATTGGTGTTCGTAAATACTCTGTCTCAATTCCCTTTCGGTTTTACCTATGTAAAACGCAGGACAATCTTGGCATAGGGCACAGTAAACTACTGCTTTAGATAAACACGAGTGTTTACCTTGGACCTTGTAATGAACATTCCTGATTATTACCTCCTTATCAATACACAAAAACTTACATTGGTTACATCTTCCACACTTAACCATTCCTTTATTGTGACCATTAACCTTTTTTATAGGACATTCAAGTAGTGCCTTAATGTTAGGACCTCTTCTATAGGTGATTTTCGGTTTATCACCCAATAATTTACTCAAACTGGTATCTTCCTTAATTAAAACCCAATTTTTATTAATAATTTCTCTAATTAAAATACTGTCTAAATTATAAGTACATAAAAAACTTGTGTGGAAGTTCTCAACTTTATTACAGATAACATCTATTTTTGGGCTGACTGCTCTAATAATATCATCAGATGCACTTAAAAGGGGCTTAAAAAATCCTGAATTTCTTTTATTAATAACCTCAAAAGAAATTTCTTTGATTAAAGAAACAGGATAGCCTCTTTTGATAAACATAGATTCCAGATGGGAACATTCGTGTAAAAAATCATTCTCTTCAGAAATCATTCTTGCTGCCCTCACCATTTGTCCTTTAATAACAGCTCTCTTCTGGTGGGGAGGGTGGCAACTTGTATAATGGAGGAATGAGTTTGAGTATGTAGGTTTCCTATATATTGTACTATTAAATTTAGCTTTTTCTGAGTTTTTATGAATAAGCACATCTAAAAAGCTAATTTGGTCATGTTGAATGTCGTATGTAAATTCTAAGAAATTAGTTAAAGATGAAATATTGGAAATAAAGTTTGAAATAAGCTCACAGGGTCCTTTCCATATAAAAAACATATCATCCTGGTACCAAGTGTACCAGGCAACATTATGTTTAAAAAGATCATTATTAAATAGGAAGGACTTCTCCCAATGTGCCATCACACAATTGGCAAAGCTGCCCCCACAGGGTGACCCCATCGCCACACCTGTCTTTTGGAGGTAGATTTGACCTTCAAACTACATGAAATTGTTTCTCAATACCAAATCCAATAAAGTTTCAACTAAATATATACTGTGTTCTTTGATTTGTCTTTCATGCATAAAATCTCTAATCCATTCGAGACCAGTATCTTGTGGAATCACTGTATATAGGTCCTTAACGTCTACTGTTAAGAACGTATAATCTTGATTGAAAGGAACTCTTCTTAGTTGTTCTAAAAAACTCCAAGAGTCCTTACAAATTTGAAAATCACTGTAGTGGCAGAACAGGTAGCTTACATCCTTCTAAATTGGGAACTGCTGACTGAGGGCTCAGTGTCTGTTATTCTAAAAGTGTATTAATTCTGGTTTAAGCACTTGGGTTTCAGGCTAGTTATTTTACATTAAAAGGGTTTGTGGTCTGCACTCTTGTGGGAGGAGAGGCTGGACTCTGCCCTTCTGAGCTGGGAATTTCTGGTTAAAGGCTTATAGTGCCTGCATATTTGAACTGTTTCTTATTGAAATTGGTACACCTTGTTTGCTGTAGCATAGACTAGATCCAGGCCTGCTGAATCTACCTTTGTTTGTATGCTTGTTGTTTGTTTGCTTGTTATTTCCCTGAAACGCTAATTCCACCTAAAACGTGGCTTTTCAGGGCTTCTGTGGATCCCTAGTGATATCTGCATTGCTTACTGTACTTATTTCCTTGTTTCACTTGAAAGAAAGTTACTGTTTGTCATTTTTGCATTTAAGTTACCTGTAACACATTGCATTTAAGTTACCTGGCACTTGCTTACTAAAGCAATTATATAAGTCAGCACTAAAAAATTAAAAGCACTACACCCTCACAAACTCCCTTGAGTACCTTGTTCCCCATTGGCCCTTTTTTTTCAATTATAAAGGAATTCCCAATACTATTCTAGCATGTCCAAAGGTCAGTTGTCAATCTCCTCTCCGGTCCAGCTGGTGAATCTGGGAATCTTGAGGCAATGTTACAACTGCCTCATGTACACAGACAACCCTCTCCTCCTCCCAACAAATTCCAACACATGTGAGAGATGCAATCATATAGCCATACTGGAGGCTAAGCTCTCTCAACTCAGTACTGGCAAAACCAGTCAGGAGGAGAAGGAAACCACACTCACTACAATTCCAGTCTCACATAGACCTACCACGACAGCAAACCAAAGACATAAACACACAAAAACATACTCGAAGGCTTTAAATAAAAATCTGCCTAAGCAGCAGAGACCTCCAAAGCAGACACCCAAGCAACCGCTACCCCAAAACAAAACACGTGCAACACATAGCTCACAAAGCCAGTGTGCCGAACAGTCACAGCCCTTAAGGCTAAACAACACACCTGATACACTTGTAATAGGTGACTCTATCGTCAGGCACACTGACGTCCCGCTCACCAGGCTGAACAAGGAGAAGGTCATGGTGAGCTGCCTGTCGGGTGCTAGGATCCGCCATATAACACAAGCACTCAGGTCACTCCAAGGCAAGTACAAATATAACTCAGTCATTGTCCATGCTGGTGTGAATGACCTGAGACGTACCTCCCTGGACTACATGAAAAGAGACATAGAGGAGCTCTCTGAGCATGTAGCCCAGGCCGGTATGACCCTGACCTTGAGTAGCATCTTACCCTCACCAAGAATGATGCCACAATATGAAGACAAGATGATCAATTTCAACAATTGGCTTAAGTATTGGTGTCATACAAAGGGGATCCAATGCCTATCAGCCTGGGATGACATGCTCGACAAGCCACGATGCTTCGCTAGGGACGGCTTGCACCTGCCACCCCTGGGCTTTCGGATATTGGCAAAGGCTCTTGCTACCCCCATAGTGCCTTTTTTAGGCAAGGCTCAAAAGACAAACCCACCTCCATAGGTATCACAAGGGATAAGAAACTAAGAGTAATGCTACTCAACGCCAGAAGTCTAAACCTCAAGATGCACGCACTAGAAACTCTCCTTAGCATGGAGAACATTGATATCTGTGCAGTAACAGAAACCTGGTTCAAGGATCCCGAGAGCACCCCAGCACTACCAGGTTATACCTCATACCATGCTTTTTGGCCCCAAAACTTGGACCGAACCACAAAAGGAGGGGGGGGTATCAATATTCGTCAAAGATACCCACACTTCCAGGTTGGTGGCACAGCACAAAGCATCAGAGACTATCCATGTGCAACTAACAGTGGGTAAAACTGCCTTCCAGTTTATAGCCTGCTACAGACCACCCTCCCAAACCCAAGAACCCCACTCGGCCTTCCTGAGAATACTGGAAAATATGAAGGTCTCTCCAAACACCATTATATTGGGTGACTTCAACTACCCAAACATAGACTGGGAGCATTACTCTAGCTCCAACACCCTAGCCCAAAGGTTCCTAGAATTTATAAACTCAAATGCTACGGAACAACTTGTTACCACTCCCACAAGAGGGGAAAACATACTGTACCTGATCATCACCAACATGGGGACTCTATGCTCCAGACCAGAAGTGTATCCCTCACTGGTAAGATCAGACCATAAACTAATCTCACTGGATATTCACATCCCGACTCCACCCCCTGCCCTGAAAACCACAGTGAAAAACTTCTCTAAAGCAAATTTCACACTCCTCAAAACCAAAGTGGAATCCTTCAAAGCCCCCGGGCCTGTGGAAAACACGGCCCAGACCACAGAATCCTTTATAAACGCATTCTATGAACACCTTCAGGAATGCATGGATCATGCAATCCCAAATAAAACCAAGACCCAATCCTCCAAAAACAGACGTCCTGTCTGGTGGACCCCAGCCATAAACAAACTATACAATAGAAGGAGGAAGCTACTACATGATAGAGAAAAATCCCAAAAAGGGAAGGCATCTCTGATCAGTATTAGCAAAAAATAACGGGCACTCATAAAATCGTCTAGGGCCAGCTTTGAGAGAAAAATTGCACAGGACACTAAGGATAATCACAAGGCTTTCTTTAGTTATGTTAGGAACCTGGGTGGGAATTCCCAGATATGCTCAGAATTAGTCCAAAATGACAAAAAATACACCGAACCCACAGACATTGCCAACATCCTAGCTGACAGGTTCAGCGCAAACTTCTCCCCCCCTCCCCACCAAAAGGACAAATATCTACCCCAGCAGAGTGCTGCCTCCCTGACATCTCAGATGCTCAGGTAAGATCTGCTCTCTCCAAAGCAAAAAACACAGCATCAATGGGACCAGACGGTGTCCCGGGCTGCGTCCTACATGAACTCCAAGAAAAGCTAAACCCAAACATAAAACTACTGTTCAATGTCAGCCTTACTACAGGATATGTACCCAAAGAGTGGCGTACAGCAACAGTGGTCCCTCTCCACAAAGGTGTTGCCTCAACGAATCCTGGAAACTATCGCCCCATAAGCCTGACTAGCATGGTTTGCAAAACTATGGAAAGGATCATCATGGGCCTCATAAATAAAGATATTGGGGACCTACAGACATTGGATCCTACCCAGTTCGGCTTTGTTAAGGGCAGATCCTGCCTCTTAAACCTGGTTGATTTCTTTGAAACAGTCACCAAGGCCATTGACGAGGGGAAGGTGGTCCACACAGCCTACCTGGACCTCGCAAAAGCCTTCGATACAATACCCCACTTGGGCATTATAGATAAGCTCACCAGCTTAAATATAAACCCCTATGTCACTAGATGGGTTGCAAACTGGCTCAAGGACAGAACCCACATGATTAGAATTGCTGGAGCCTTGTCAGACTCCAAACCAGTTACAAGTGGCGTCCCACAAGGCTCAGTCCTGGGACCTCTCTTGTTCGGTATATATTTCTCGGAGGTACAGGCCAACATGGAAGGACTGTGGCTGACCAAGTTCGCAGATGACTGCAAACTGGGCACCATAATCGACTCTCCAGCTGACACAAGCATCCTCCAAAAGGGCCTCATAGAAACAGACAACTGGTGCCAGAGCCATGGCTTCAAGCTAAATGCCAAAAAGTGTATAGTCATCCCCTTTGGCAAAAACAAAGTGCCCACAAATTACCACATAGGTGGTAATCCATTAAGTACAGAAGAAGTAATTAGGGACCTGGGGACCCAAATTGATAGCAATCTCTCATTTGACAACCACGTGGCCACAGTGGTTAGAAAAACATTTTATATAGCCCACCTAATCATGAAGGGATTCACATCTAGATCAGGGGAGGTTATCGTGCCTCTTTACTCATCCCTCATCAGGCCCATAACTGAGTACAATGCCCCTTTTGGGATTTACCTTACCAGACACCTGCAGCAACTGGAAAGACCCCAAAAGTACCTCACCAAGAGGATCAAAGGGCTCAAACAGATGCCATATGCTGCCCGGTTAAAGAAACTCCAGCTCTACTCAGTGGCATACCGCCTGCTCAGAGGCGATCTGTGCCTGACGTATAAAGCCATGTCCAACCCGGAATTAATGGACATGCTGCACCTCAGAAAATCCAAATCCCATTGAGCTATGCGCTCGAGAGACTTGAACCTCAGCAATGAAATAAATAGGACATGCTGGAGGGACAGATTCATAACCCAGAGGCTCCCTTCAGTCTGGAATAAAATCCCAGTCCAGGTTAGGCAGAGTCCCTCATTGACTCTCTTCAAGAGGAATCTTGATGAGTGGATGGGAGATCGTAGGTTTACCCTGGGTATCACTTCTGTGTCACTGTTAGACAGAGGCACAGTATACTAACCTCGAAAAAGGGCATAGCAAAATTAATTTAAAATGGGTGGCGAAAGCCAAACACACTCTGGCTAGGCTTATAAATGCCCTAGGGCAGATAGCCTAGTATGAACCTATGAACCTATGAACCTAAACAGAGTTTAAATATCTTTAGCACAGTCTGGTTACAGGCTTTGCTGTATCCAGATCTGTTTGTGTGATTCCTGTGTTTACTGTTTCCTGCTACACCATCTTGTTTTGGCTGGGGCCTACCTATACTTAGTGGGAGTAAGTGAACTGGTTATAATTGGTCTGGCATGAGGTGTTGAGCTAAGAGCACAGGGACAAGGGTTGATTGGTTAATTCCAGTATTTCTATGTTGCTTTCATTTTTGTGGTATTTAAACCACACATTTTCATGGGTTTGTGCTTGTTTGCACATTGCACACTGTTGTTGCACTGTTTTTACCCTTTGCAAGGTATCTCAGCTGTATTTTCCCTTGCCAGAACTCCTGTGTAAATGAGGCCTTCCCTTGCAGCTACTGTACTGATTTTATCCAGCCCATCTCACACCTATAGGTACTCTCCTCAGATAGTACCCACTCTACTATCCCTGACCTCTCTTCCACAGATTCTGCAACCATGGACGGACAATTTCGTATGATTTCTCCTGCTAGTTTGGTTGATATGGGCATCCTGAGACAGTGTAGCAACTGCCTCATGTACACGGACAACTCTCTACTACTACCACCTAGGAATAAAATATGTGAGAGATGCAATTACATTAAGAACCTAGAATCCTTGCTGTCTCAATCACAAGCAAGTACATCTGGCACTGCGAAGGTTGTCTGCAGAAACACTACAAACACAGCACTTCTAACACAACCCGCACTTGTAAAACACACTCCCACATATGTGGAGGTTCTCAACAAAAACAGACCTAAACAAAAGAGACCTCTGAGGTAAAAACACACATGCCAATCACAACCCACAGCGCCAAGCACCGCAACTGGTACACACACCTTTATCTCACTGCCTCTAAGGCCTAGCCACAAACTCAACATATTAGTCATAGGAGACTCTATAATGAGGCACACAGATGTGCCCCTCAGCAGGCTAGAAAAGGAGAAAGTCACTGTAAGTTGCTTGTGAAATGCTACAATCCACCATATCACACACGCACTCAAGTCTCTTAACAACAGGTACTGCTGTGACTCTTGTTATAGTCCATGTTGGTGTGAATGACTTGAGCTGTACCTCTGTGGACTATATGAAGAGAGGCATGATTGAGCTCGCTGAATATGTGTCCCAGGCAGGTATGTCCCTGGCCTTAAGCATCATCCTGCCAGCACCCAGAATGATGCCTCAATTCAAATAGAAAATGATGATTTTTAACAATTGGCTTAGTTTCTGATGTCATTCCAAGGGTATCCAGTACCTGACAGCCCAGGAGGACATGATTGACAGACCATGATGTTCTTCAGAGATGGCCTTCATTTGTCTCCCCTGGGCTTCAGGCTTCTGGCAAAAGCTCTCGCCTCCCCCATATTGCCTTTTTTAGGCAAAGTCACAAGGACAAAATTACCAGCATGAAAAATTCTTCTAGGAGTCTTAACATGAAACTACACTTATTGCAAGCATTCCTTCCCCTGGAAGATGCTGACATTTGTGCAGTCACTGAAACCTAGTTCAAAGCTGCAGAGAGCACCCCAGCCTTACCAGGTTACTCATCCTACCATACTTTCAGACCCCAAATGGAGGGCTACAATATCAAAGGAGGTGGAGTTTCAATATTTATGAAAGACATGCATACCTCTAGGCTAGTCAAACAGTATGACACACAGCAGACACCCCAGGTGCAGTTAACTGTTGGCAAAACACCTGTTCAAATCATAGCTACCTACAGACACCCAACCATGACTCAGGATGCCTAATCCACCTATCTGGACTTACTTTAATCCATCAAGATTCAACACTCTACCCTGATCCTGGGCAACTTTAACTACCCAACCATAGAGTGGAAGACCTATTCTAGCCCAAACATGAATGTCTGGGGATTCCTCTACTTCTTCAGTGCCAGTGCATTGGATCAGCTGGTGACATCCCCATGAGAGGTGAAAATATCTTGCACCTGATACTAACCAACATGAATAGCCACTGTAGCACTCCTAGAGTGTCATTCTCCTTAGTAAGATCCGACCATAAAGCAATCACTTTCAAAGTCGCCATCTCCCCAGACAGCCCCCCCCCCCCCCCCGCCGCCAGAGTCAAACAAAATAAAATTTCCAAAGCTGACTACAACCTCCTGAAAGCAGGTATAAAGAGCTTCACTGCTACAGTCCCTTCAGTTGGAACTAGCATTACTGTCCAAGCCTACACCAAAAAACTATATGAGCACCTACATAGCTGCATGGACTCCGCGATACGTGACAGGACCAAATCATCTTCCTCAAGGAAGAATAAACCTGCCTGGTGGACAGCAGCAATAAACAAACTGTATAATGAAAGGAAAAAATTGCTGTCCAGTACCAAAAATAAGCAGGTGCCAAGTTGGAAGCAATCTGTCCTTTGTCTGAACAGCAAATAAGGTCACTGGTGAAATCCCCTAAGGCTAACTTCAAGTCCAAATTAGCCAAATCCACTAAACAGAATCACAAGGCCCTCTTCACATACATCTGCAATATCAAAGGTAACACCCAAATCTGCCCTGAACTGGTGGTCAAGAATACCACATACAAAAATGCCGTAAATATAGTCAACCTGCTGGCAGACAGGTTCAGTGAAAACTTCAACCCCCAGTCCCCCCATCAGTAAACCAGGACATCCCCAGCACCTGCCCCCCTCCCCTCTTCACCAGGGAGCAGGTCTTTAATGCCCTTTCAAAGACAAAAAAATACAGCCTCCATGGGACCAGACAGCATCTCTGGCTGCATCCTAAATTACCTCAGGCATGAGCACTCATCACCATTAGGCACCCTATTCAACCAAAGCCTGAGCACCAGGTTCACTCCAGCAGAATAAAGGACAGCCACTGTCATACCTCTACACAAAGGTGGAGCATCCACTGACCCAGGCAATTATAGGCCCATAAGCCTAACTAGCCTGATATGCAAAGCCATGGAATGCATTATCATGGACCTTATAAACAAGAACATTGGCAACCTCCAAATGCTTGACCCCATACAGAGCTTCGTTTTGTCAAAGGGAGATCATGCCTGTTAAACTTGGTCAACTTCTTCAAAACAGTCACCAAAGACATGGATGAGGGAAAGATGGTGCACACTGCCTACCTTGACCTAGCCAAAGCATTCGACACTATTCCCCAGTTGGGCATAATAGATAAATTCTCCCAACTAGGCATCAACCTGTATGTTACCAGATGGGTAGCTGACTGCCTCATTGATAGAATCCACTCAGTCAAAATAGGAAAGCCACCTCTAGTAGTAGACCTGTAATGAATGGTGTTCCCAAAGGATTGGTCTTGGGGCCTGTACTGTTTGGGATATATTTTTCTGAGAGCAAGCCAAAACCAGTAGTCTGTGGCCAACCAAGTTTACAGATGACTGCAAGCTGGGCACTGTCTTAAATTCCCCTAGTGATGTGATCCTCCAAGAGGGTGTTACTCAAAATAATGACTGGTGTCAGAAGCATGGCCTCAAACAGAATGCTAAGAAATGCATCATTATCCCCTTTGGGCAAAATGGCATCCCAACTAATTATCACATTAATAAGAATGTACTAAGCATGCAATCAGTCATGAGGGGCATGGGCATCCAGGTTGATAGCAATCTGCCTTTTGCCTACTACGTTGCCTCAGTTGTACGGAAGGCTTTATACATGGCCCACCTCATAAGTAAGAGCATTTCACCTAGGAACAAGGAGGTCGTAACATCCCTGTACTCCTCCCTTGTCAGACCCATTATCAAGTACAATGCCCCCTTCGGCATGTACCTTGCCAAGCACATGCAGCGGCTGGAGAGAGTACAAAGGTTCCTGACCAGGAAAATCCAGGGACTCAAACACCTATTCTATACAGCTAAGCTAAAAGCCCTGTCCCGCTACTAAATTACATCACAGGAGGTAACCTGTGTATGGCATACAAGGCCGTGTCAGACCCAGCCATGTTGGAGTTGCTGCATATCCATAAGTCAAACTCCACTCACGCAACCCACATGCAAAGCCTCAACTTGGTCTATGACATTAATAGAATTTGTTGGCGGGATAGATTTGTGTCCCAGAGACTTCCCCATCTGTGAAATAGACTTCCTCTCCATGTCAAACAGAGTACCTCACTAGCCGTCTTTAAGAGGAACCTGGATGACTGGATGGGAAACAGAAAATACCCCTGGGATCCCACCTGTGTCCCTGCTGGACAAAGGAAACAGGTGCTGACTTTCTGGGGACATGGGCAAAATTCTTGTCTAGGCTTATAAGGGCCTGCAGACCAATAGCCTAGTATTGTCTTATGAATCTATGATAGCTTTTTCTAGCAGAATAACTTTCGTAGTTTGGGTCCTGAAGCTCATGGTCTTTTAGAAAATCATGAAGCTTTCCCTTTTGGATCCTCTCTACCCTTTTCCCTTCCCTGTTGTCTAACCAAATAGCTTGTAGCTGCTGCTGTAATGAATTCTGATGTACCCTGCAGAGATGGCTAGCTCTATATTCTGATTGTCACTCTTCTTGTAGCCAAACTTTTATTAAAGAATGTGCATATAGTAATACTATGTAGATGGTAGGTTTGAGTGTCTATGAGACTCACTCTTTGTCCATGCCCACTGCTTTGTCTTGTTATAATCTATTCAGTTTCTTCATTTCCTCTCCTTATGTATTTATCCCTCTCTATTTGCCTAACTGTCTTCCTCCTGTCACAGAATGGTGCCCATCGCTGTCTTTTGTGAATATTCTTACAAACAACTCCTTCATCACATCAGTAATGCCCTTGTTGTTTACACCCTGGTCTGTTTTCCTTTTATGTTTCTTTTAAAGCTATCTGAACATTTCTGTCCCAGCTGGGTTACTACACACTTCTTTGACCTCCTTTTCTTTTTTCATCTCAACTTTTTTTTTTTTTGCAGTTTTATACACCAGTTTCATTTCCATCCAACCTATCACATTCAATTATTGAATGTTCTTTCTGTTTCCTTGAAAATGTCTTACTTTTCTACTCAGCCACTTCCACTTCCTTCTGATTTGCCTTCCATTTTATATTGGAGGCAAACACATATGCATAGTATTTACTATGCATTTCCTGAATTTTAACCACAGTTCAATGTTGATGTGACACCTGACCACATGTACAAATGGGAAATAGGTGATGCCAATGTAGATCGTTCATCACATTCATGAGTTTTTGTCACAGAGCAACTCCTCACATCCTAAAAGTCACCTGAACTGCTGAGGGCTACTTCTACAATGTGGTTTGATTTGGTATTTTCTTGTGCCAACTGAATACATTCCTCTTCATGCAGAGAGCTATTTCCGGAATCTATGACATTCCTATATTAGATGTGGTAACTGACTTGTCTGCAAGTTTACTTATATTTCTCATTATCAACACTTTCTTTTTCTCTCAGCAGCATGTGATGGTTGTCGTCTTCCTCATTTGATCTGTATGTATAATGGTCATTGGTAACTTAACCTCAGCTACCCCTATCCTGACCCTACAATTTGAATGCTAGTGAGCATTCCTTTCTCACTATACCCATGTTACTTCCATTCTCCTTTTTTTTCTTTTTTCTTTTGTTCTATCACATCTTATGCTATCTTATTTCTTACATAAACTACATACAAGGCTAATTTTGAACCTTTTCCTTACTGTTGATCCTGAGGATATGACAGTGTGGAACAGTGAAGTGTTGGCCCCTCTTTTCCTGGTGCCAGAGTTTTGGTGATAACATTATCTGCTTTGCCAAATGTCAGGATGCTCTACCATTCCTCCATATTTCTCCAGACTTTTGAAACAGCATCACCTTCCAGTACCTCTTTGCCTCCTTTGTTCTTTTCCTTCCTTTGTTCTGTATGTTGAATCCCTCTTTCCTGCTTCCTCCATACTGTCTTCTTTGTACTTTTGTGCTGTACTCATTTAGTAACTTCCTTATTTTTTTCCACTCTCAATCCTTCATCATTTTAAAGTCATTTTGGTGCAACTCCACTGTCACAATAAGTAAGACTTTGTAGAGATATGGGCATCACGCATATTTAATGACAATAAGTATAAAGATGATTAGCATAGATACAGGCTACATTCATATAACCCATAATTACCTTGCATACCAGTTATAGCACTGCACTCACTTCCTGTAAGTATCAAAACAGCATTTCCTGTCTTACTTCCAGTTACTGATTTCATTTTTTTTTCCGGTCTAAAAGTAATCATTCACTGCATTTATAGCTTTTACTTTAAGTAAAGACTGAGAACAGCAGAAAGAAAAACTAAATATTACTTACAAACTCAGTGTGTTGACTGGCTTAAATGCTGTACCATACATGGTAACAGTAAACGCCTTTGGAGTTTGACTGTTGCAATATTTGGAACTGACTGTAATGAAGTTGTCCCAGTATGCGGATTTTTTAAAATTATTTTATTTACTTTTTTTTTTAAGAAAAACATGACATAACACACTTCAAGTCAACAATTCAGAGAAAAAAGAACACACACAATTAAACTCCACTGCATTACAAAGCAAAGGAAACTACAACATTGTAGATAGTATGTATAAAATGCACAGCTAAAAATAAAGAAAAATGAAAAGAACCCCCAAGGGCAATCTTCCTTGGGCAAACAGTGCTTAGCACCCAAAAATAAATTATAAAATCATAGCCATTAATTTGATTACAAAGCCTACATTTCGTGCACTCAAAATCCTGTTGACTTATTCCACTCAGTCTCCCCTTTGGGCTTTTGCTATTTGATTCTTAACCTATCCTTTGAATCCCAATACAAAATCATGGTGTTTATGTGGCTGTCCATTTTTTATCCCCCTCCCAAAAAACACATATACAAAATCCCCAAACCCATGGCACCTGCTTTTGAAAAACGTCCTCCCATTCTTGAATCACATTTTCCTTACACATCCTCACTTGATCACAACTCCAAAACATACATATGTTCCCCACCTCAGTGCAACCACATTCACCAGCACAATTTCTACTATATTAAAGTTCCTCTGGATCCCAAACCACCAGAAGATCATTTAATGGCCATGTCTTAAAAGCAACAGACCACTTCTTCATAGTAAACCCCCCCTCAACTTCTCCATTTAACCTCTGCAGTTCTAAACCATATTTATGACTTATAAAACTCTTATAAAGCTTACTGCTCTAGACTACATCTCTATCAAAATCTATGCCTTCAGAGACTTGAATTTCTAAATTGCCCTGACCTTCAAGTTTAGAAATCTCTATACCCAGCTCATTTAATCATTGCTTGGTAGCTAGTATCAGCTGATAAAACTGAAACCATGCCTTATCTGGCATCCCATATATGTTTTTTAGAAACTAGGCTAATTAAACTTATAACCAACTCCCTCCTTATATAAAAAAATCCCTATCCAAGTAACATTTCATTGTTTCCAACAAACAGGTTTACCAGAAATTCTTATGTCATGATTACCCCACCATTAAAATTCTATAAAATTAGTCCCTAGTTCCTTTTAAGATTTGGAAAACAAGTTGATCATTATTTCCTGCTCCTGCAGTGAAATCAAGTTTATATTACTAGCTTTAAAAGTATGATTATAGTCCAAGGCTCAGGTAAGAACTACTGTTGACGCTAGAGTATATACCTCTAAATCTGGCATTCTCCAAGCTCTTATCTAAGTAAGTGCAACCTTCCCTGAGAGATCCTATTGCATTACCCTTCCACAAAAAAAATGTATTATATAAATACTGTATTTTCATCAACTGAATCAGCTTAATTCTCCCCACCAAAGTAAAAACTTTGACCATCTCTCAAACAAGCACTGGATTTATTGGTAAATATTAGAATAATTACTCAATAGTAGATCATTTTCTGTCTGTTTCATAGTTTCCTTTTTTCCTAATGAACCAATATTTGCCTGTTGGGGCAATAAGGAACCCTATTCTGGTTTGCAGGCTTTTATGACAATTGCATTCAAGACCATCTACTAACTTAAATTGCTTAAAAAATATTAATAATTCCAGGAAGACTAAGGTCCATTCACTCTGTAAGCATCTAAAGGGTTTTAAGGGGTATTATACAGAAAACATAGTACTGTATCCTCTTGTTGATTAATGGTAGGCCATGCTTTAAGCTGATGTCCTGGGTTTGTAACCAAGGTATGTAACCAAGGTAAAATTCTCACACCACACTGTCTTTTGTAACAATAGGCTAACTAATTCTTCTCAGCTGCATCCATATGTGTAGCACATTATTTATTATCTCACCTGTGTTGAAAACTGCATCTCCAGAACAGGAAAAGTTGTTGATATTTCTCTCTCTGAGTCATTTTGCTGGACTGGCTCCAGTATTACTCCAAGAGGCTGATGTAGCAAAGAGTGAGCATAGCATCATTCTGCTTAAGTAATCGGTTTGTAGTTTGTGCCACCTTTTCAGATTTCCATCACTTCAAGGGTTGTGATGGCTACATATTTATTTTATTTTATTTGTATTTAGGTTCATAGGTAGGTACTAGGCTATCGGCCCAAGGGCCTAAGTAAGCCTAGACAACAAAGTTCCCTGGCTTACGCCAACCCAAGAAAGTTAATTTCCTGTGTCCCTGTCGAGCAGAGCCACATAAGTGATCCTCGGGGTGTATTTTCTATTTCTCATCCACTCATCAAGATTTTTTTTGAAGACTGCTAATGAGGAACTTTGCTTGACATAGATGGGTAGTTTGTTCCAGAGTATGGGAAGTCTCTGGGACAGGAATCTATCCCTCCAGTAAGTCATGTTTATTATGGTGACAAGGTTTAGCTCTGAGATATTGGGATTTCTTTAGGTGTAGCATGTCCAACAGCTCTGGGTTTGACATAGCTTTATATATTTATTTATTATTTTTACTATGGTAGGGGCAATATAATGTGAAACAGAAGAAATTCCTCTGTAGCCGCATGAAGATTAAAATATAATTAATACACGAAAAGAGAACAGGTGGAACATATCAGAATATATTAAAACTTTATTAATAAGCAACTTATTTAACATTTGCTTACCGGGTAAGTCCGACTTGGAACAAAGCCTATTTTCAGCAAAGGCCCAGTGAGAAACGGTCTAGACACGCCTTTGTAATGAGGGAGGAAACCGGAGTACCTGGAGAAAACCCACACAAATGCAGGGAGGACATGCAGACTCCACACAGAAGGCAGTCCAACCAAAAATCAAACCAGAGCACTTCTTACTACGAGGTGAGAATGCTACTGCTGCGCCACTGCATCATCATTAAAAATAAACAAAAATTCAAACACTAGTTTGAATGTAAAAAAACTACCATACCTGAAGTAATCTGGCTGATTGATTTTCCTGGGCTAGTTCCATCTGCTTTTGTGCAGCCCACTCCGTTTGCCCTTGCTATCGCTTGGGCTCACTTCGCTCCCCTACCCTGCCTCCATTCCCACCCACCCCTGACTCAATTTCCTTTATAGTTAGCCGCACCTCCTCCACCCACTTCACTAGCCAATCATACAACACAACACATCCACACATCTTTAAATCCCTACCCCCTTGGTGCTCACACTCTTACACCATTCCTATAGTCTTTCATCACCCTCTGAACTAACAATCTCATCTATCTCACACTAATCTAATTACTAATATGCCTACTATTCTTAATATACTATTTCTCCTTCTCCTTTCAACTACATTACTCTTTCTCTCAGTTCTCACATGCTATCAAAGCACTACTGTTATACACACCAAATCATCCACACTCACTTTATCTCCAAAGAACAACACAACTACCTTTACTCACATTACTCCTTCCCTATCTATCTTCACCATTATTGCCATACATAGATTCAAATACTGCCTTACACCTAAACAGCATGTCGAACACAAAAACAAATATCCATACATGCACCCAATCTCTCCAATAATCAATTTCATATTATCCAACCTGTTACTATCAGAAGACGTCCACCCCAACCCAGGTCCTAACAATTCTCCTCAAAATACTTTCAATACCACTACCACCTCTGTGCTCTCTTCCACCTCTCCATCATCCATTACTAATACTATTCCCCAAAAAAGACTCACCCTCTCATCTATAAATATTCAAAGTATAGTTAAAAAAACAACACACTTCATGCTTGGATTACTCAACAAAACCGAAACATACTTGCCTTGTGTGAAACCTGGTTAAAACCAAGTATTTCTAATTCTGAAATTCTTCCCCCTAGCTACAATATCCTCAGGCATGACAGACTTTCAAAAAGAAGAGGGGGAGTCGCAATCATGTATTCTAACTGCCTGTCTGTCTCCCCTATCTCTTTTCCCATATCTGACTTTCTCCCAGCTGAGATAGTTTTAGCTGACCTTAAATTTAGCCACCATAAAAAACTTGCCATTGCATCAATTTGTAAACCCTCCTGGAAATAATGTCCCCATTTTAGAAAACTTTCTATCCTGGATATCTAAAACTATCCCTTATGAAACCATCATACTAGGAGATGTCAATATTGACTGGCTGAAGATTAATAAAGAATCATATTCTACCTCTCTGAACCTGTATGTATTCACCCAGCTCATCTCTTCTTCTACCCACCTTCATAAATTTTTCTCTACTGGTTCACTTATTGGCTAGATACTAGTATCTCACCCCCAACATTAACATAATCCAACCACTCTACCAGACACATTAGGTGACCACCTACCTTTACTAGTTCACAGAAACTCAGAACACCTGCATAAAGCACAACAATATAAGGTGACCCGTGATCTATCTAGCTATTCTCCTGACTCACTAAATCACCTCCTCTCTACTATAAACTGGTCCTTTCTCCCTAATCTCACTCTCGATGAAGCAGTCCTACACTTTAACAACACCTTTCTATCCATCCTCAACTCCCTTGCTCCCACTAGGAAAACTCGCATCAAATTCAGATATGCCCCATGGCTAACTAAAACTACCCTTACACTCATGAAGATCAGAGATAAAGCTTGGAAAACTTGGAAATGTAATAATACCTCTTCCAACCTTATCTCTTACTGGGAACTTAGAAACAAAGTTAAGAAACAAATCAATCTTTATAAAAAGAACTATTACTAATCCTCACTTAATCCGAACTGTAATCCTAAAAAATCTGGAACTCTATCAATAAACTTCTCTCATCTGGTACTTCTACCCCACCCACACCTTATTCTGACAAGACTCCTCTAGAAATAGCAACCCTCCCTAATAAGTTCTTCATTGAAACCATTGAAAACGTAACTGAAACTAACTTCTCCACCCGCTCCTCTTCCGGTCCATCTACATCTTCATCCACCTCTGATTCACCTCTCTCATCCTCACTCTCATTCTCACTATCACCTAATCCCACCTCTTATATCAAATTGCTCTTAAATAAACTAAAACCTGGTTCACCCTCAGCTGATAACCTTCCTCCGTTATTCCATAAACATGCAGCTACATCTCTAGATTACCCCTGATCTATCCTGATTAATAGATTCATAAAAGAAGGCAAAGTCCCTGAAATTTGGAAGACATTTTTTGTAGTACCTCTTCATAAAGGAGGAAACTCCACTGAGTCAACCAATTTTAGACCAATTGCCATACTGTCTCCCCTCTCCAAAATACAAGAAAAGTATATCCATAAGCAAGTACTTAACCATCTGCTACAAGAAAACCTATTCACACCAACTCAACATGGTTTCCACCCCACACATAGCACAGCGACCACTCTTGTATCCTTTACTAATAACATTGCTCAAGTCAGGGATAATAGCAAAATAGCATCAGCCCTCTTACTGGACCTGTTGAAAGCATTCAACACTGCATCCCATACCATACTTCACCATAAACTATCCAACCTAGGCTTCTCAAACTCCACCACCTCCTGGTTTTGTGATTTCCTCACTAATAGACGCCAGGCTGTTAGATGGATCTCTTCCTACTCCCCCTTTCTAACAGTTAGGACAGGGGTCCCACAAGGATCAATATTGGGCCCTCTCCTCTTCAATGTATTTACCAATGACCTATTCTCATCCTACCCCCAATCCAATCTTATTCAGTATGCTGATGACGTGACCATCATCAGCTCTGCTGACAACGTAGAAAACCTTCAATCCCTTACACAAAACTCAAACCAACCAGCTCCTGCAAAATGTGAGCAAAACTAAGCTACTACTTTTTCTACCTAAAATTCTGGAACATGCAAAACAGAACTTTTCCGTAACATCCCATAATGGAACTAAAATTTCTGTTGAGACCCAAACAAAACTCCTTGGAGCAATAATTGATGATGAACTTAAATTCAGCCATCACATGCATAGCTCAATAAAAAAACACACCAAAAACTAGGTCTGCTTTACCATCACAAAAACTTTCTTCCCTGTGTGTCCAGGCCATCCCTTGCCCAATCCCTGCTTCTACCATCCCTACTCTATGCTTCACCTATTCTTACCCATCTACAGAGTAACCTAATATCCAAACTAGAAACCACATATAACAAAGTGGCCAGATTTGCTGCAAATCAGCCTTACAAATCCCATCACTGCCTTTCATTAAAGGCTTTACACTGGCCTGAATTTTCCAACTTACCGCCTCAATCCCAACTCCTTATAGCCCACAATATACTAAACAATCCTAAATCCTGCCCATCCCTTGCAGATTGATTCTCTGACACTTTATACTCCTCAAGGCATACTAAGAGGTACTAGTCAATACTTTCTTGAAGTTCATAAGCCAAATAAAACCTTTGGGAAAATACTCTATTGTCACTCAGTTGCAAAAAATTGGAACACACTCCCTTTAGCCCTTAGACTACTTAAAGACAAAAATGCCTTCAAGAAACAGCTTAAATCTTTTTTCCTATCAAATTTGATATGTTCATGCTCTAAATTAATACCCAAGAAACATTCAGAGATAACATAACTTAACTGTATCACTTCTATGCGCTCTGTCTTACTACTACCTACACATTTTTTTCCATCATATTCCATACTAGTTAGCTCATATTACACTCAGTTCCCATAATCCCTTATTATTGTTCTTTAATTTATTTAATAACTTCCAAAGTTCACACACTTTTATCTGTATATTTACTTACTTCATGCCTAGTACCTTGGTTCAGCAATGTATTGACCTTAGTCTTACCATATTTCTACTTAGTTTCTTGCCATACTACATGAAAATTTCCATATATGTATTGCATTGTATTTCTCTTCATTCTATATATTCCTTTATTGCATGTTATGTAATTACTTCAGAAGTATGTATACTTAAAATTTGATCTGTGTTTATCTTTGTTCTTACTATTTGTTTACTTAAACTTTTTTGGGAGCTTTTCTCCTCAGGTCTCTGTTGAAAAAGGGCTTCTAAGAACCCAGACAAACTAACCCGGTTAACAAATGTGAAAATAAATAAATAAAATAAATAGTTCTTTTTCAGGTAATTTTCAAAAATGTACAACTAGAAGTTCATTAGTTCATAATCTATTAGGATTGGTAAACAAGGGCAAGGCTAACATACAGTTAAGGAGTGTAATGCTTTGGAAGCCATGTTGGAACTTGCAAGTTTCTGTGTATTCATCCAGTTTCTTCTTAAAGGTATGAAGAAATGCGATGGGTTTGATTGAAGGGGAAGGGGTTATTCCATAGGTGTGAAAATCTTTGATATAGGAAACTTACATTTTCAGGGTGCTGTTAATATTCAATTTTACTGTGGCTGAGTGTCCTTGTGTTCAGGTTATTAAGGGAGTATTACAAGGAAAGGGTTTCACACAGTTGTGGGTCCTTTAGTGATCTGTATTTTAGGTGCAGGTCTCCTGTATGAAGGTTATATGGTGCAGAGAAAAGACATGTTTGCTGTAATATTTCAGTATAAGACAAGTGCCGAAGCTCTTTGATTCCATTTATAAGAACTCTTAGTATCTTTTCCACTTGCATAAGATGGTGTGTGAGTAAGCATCTCTGGCAGAGTAGAGGGATAAAACCATTTTGGCTGGCACCTGAGGATGAGAGTGAACAGTTGCTGATAGCTCGCCCATCCTGAGGGAAGGAAGGTAGCTCTCATTTCCTATTTGAGTGATGCCTAGGTATTGCACCCATGGAGCATGAGCCTGTGAGTATATACTGCCATGGTGCTTTTAAATGTAGACAATGGGATGATGGAGAGGCACACCAGTTCCATAGCAAGAGAGCTCAGGAAAGCTGCCACAAAGGAGGGTTGTTCTGCAGAGGAAGGAAAGCAACTTTGCAGGACCATCAAGCTGGCCCCATTCCCTACCACCTGAGTCTTGCTGTGGGAGAATCAATGGCCTAACTGGATCAGCCAGGCAGGAATGAATGAGTTGTAGGTCTGTCACCTAGCTCTGAGATGTCCAGCTTTTGCCTAGACAGAACCAAATGGGTGCAGGTAGAAAAGATATCAGGCTGGTCTTACAGAAAAAAAAAAAAATATATATATATATATATATATATATATATATATATATGTGTGTGTGTGTGTATATGTATATATATATATATATATATATATATATATATATATATATATATATATATATATATATATATATATATATAGGTAGATAGATACAAAGCAGGGTACAGTATTCAATACCTGATGTGATAAAAGCTCTAAAAAAGGGAGCAGTTGCTTCTCTGGCATGGTTCTGAACCACACAGAAAATTGAGTGGACAGATCTATGTTTTTGCAAATAGTAGCAGCTATATGGGTCCTGGATGAAAGATGTAGGTCATCAGCTGGAAGGACTCCAAGGTCTTTTATGACTTTATAAACTTTTATCTTTTTTTCCTAATGGTGCATAAAGCTGTTTTTTTTTTTTTTGTATTTGCAAAATGGCAGAAAGCTACATTTTGACACTGAAAGTGAAGCCATTTCTACTGCACTATTCCTTTGTAACGTTAAGTGTTATTCCAAAGGAGTGTCAGTGGGCTAACAGTAACAATCTTAAGAGTTTGCAGCTTTCTCCATATTGACTGACACACACAAGTAATTTTTGACATTTGATAAACGAAATGACCTTCTCCCAAAAAAAAGCAATGCTGTCAGGAAAACACCTTGAGACACTCCACTGATGACAAGGAATGGTAAGGATAGGAGTGTTATTATTATTACCTGTTTGCATATGACCATAGAACCATTTCTGGACTGAGGTTATTACAGCTTCATTCATCTTCAGATTCCTCATTTATATATGATTCTGTAATGAGGTATACTGTTGAATGCTTTAGCTGGATCAGGGTAAGCTGCATGAACAGAGAAACCTCCATCCAGGGCAGTGGTCACACTCTCAAAAAAGTATAGGTTCATAGGTTATTGCTAGGCTAATGGCCCTATGAGGCATTTTTACATCTAGCCATGTTTTGCCCATTTGCAAATGACTGGATAAATTACTCAGGGGCATATAGTTGTATTTAGATGGCACCGCATTTACAAGCTACCTTTGTCCAATACAGGCATAGGTGCCAGTCAAGGGGTAAATTTACAAGTCCCCATCCATTTGTCTTTGTTGCATTTGTAGAGGAGGATGGACATGAGGTTAAGTATACAAGATTTACCTTGGACAAAAGTGCACTGTATTATTTTATAAATGAGACGGTTTTGTGTTACTGTCTGAATAAGTTCCGTAATGATTTTCTCCATCACCTTGCACAGCAGGTGTGTAAGGCTGAATGATCTGTAATAAATGGAGTCTATAGAAATCCCTCCTTTGTGGATTGGGACAACAATAGACTACTTTCACATATTAGAGACTTAGTTTCTAATGCTGTGTTAGAAATATGCATATGGGGTTATACTTAGTTATCGTTGATTATATAAATTATGCTCCCTCTTATATAAACTCTGCTGAGATCATTAAATCAACTTGAAACTGCTGGACCATTCAAAACTATAAAATGGTTATAACACCAAAATAAATTATCATTGTGCTGAGAATGTCAACCGTCTTCATTTGCTGGCCATTAGATTAACCGTGGGATTCATGAAGCTAGGCGCAAAGCCGGCGTTAGGCTTGTGCCGACCGTGCGGTGTGAGGATGGCGCAGTAGCACCAAATGCATAGTAATGAAGGCGCGCTGCCGACACAGCCACGAGCACAGGAAAGGAGCACGAGTGCATAGGGCATTTCGAAGTGCCGCACGGAGGCGTGGAAATGGCAGCTGTCGATGTGCAACCTAAAACGCTTGCATATAACAGGTTGCAAGATAGTAACCACGTCAGTGTCCCTGGATACTGAAACGTATGCAAAGCATGCAAGAAAGTACCTGCGAATACAAAGTGACGAAGCAAACAGAAATGCACGGTAGGGAATAACTGGTCCCTATCCTGCGAACAAATGACATGGAAGACCGTGTGGCCATAGTCCAACGCAGTGTAGATAGCCATACCAAGTGGAAGTGAAACGCATCATATGTTAGCGATCCGCCAGTAGGTATGTCCAGCCCAATGGTGAGGGTCACCAGCTGACCCATAATGGGCAGATGTATCCATAACAAAATACACGAGAAATGTAGATATCTAGCAACCGTATGTCTGAATTATATCCCACAAGGCATGTAATAGTCACATACAAAAGGTATGTCCATATTTCACATACGAAATGTGATAGGAAATAGAATAAGCATGTAAATGAAACAGAAGGAGCATGCAAACAGCCACAACAATAAGGACACATGTAGGCTGAAAGGAACAGTATTATCCGTACTGTCGACTAGGATTACCACCTATCCCACTTTGCGAGCGACAGTCCCTCCTTGGGCAGTTGTGTCCCGACAAAAACCTGTAACAATGGCAAATGTCCTGAGATTATAGGACAAAGTTATTCCCTATACGTTATGTAATAGTTGCATTAAACAGGTTTTCTGTATCTAAATTACATAAATGTTATAAGAAACAGAATAAGCAACTGAACTGCTACAAGAATAAGCTTTGATATAGGCAAGAAGTCTAAGTTCTATCCTGTGTACTGCCCATGGGTATGTGTCGGCCTGTAAAATGTGATGTGTGTACCAAAAATGTCCCACTTTGGCCAATTGAAAAGGTGGCAACCCTACCGTCGACTGTGGGGAGGTGTTGTCCACTACAGTCGGATATGTGTATGGAATATATCCCATCCTGGACATAAGAAAAGGTGGCATCCTACCAATGAGTACAACAGGCCGCCAAAATCCGGAAGTCAGCGGTACAAGCCGAACTTCTCAGGATGTGTCACAGTCGAACGGGTAGTACCCGGGCATACCAAACATGTAATGAAAGAGAAGTATGGGCGTGTACCTATGTGCGTGAGGTATAGCATGTGGAAAGCAGACATGGCAGGGTAGTCCACACAACCATACAGGTACCAGACACATGTAGGGTATTCAATGTGTTACTCTAGCTGTGTCATGGGCCAACAACCAAATCACAGATGTATGGGGTATGAGGAATCTGTGTGTGTGGGGTGGATGGGTAATAGTACAATCCTCCAAGGTGATACTGTGTCGTATGCAGAATAGGTGAACCGGAGGTGTATGAGGGAGCAGCTGGTGAAGCTGAAAGAAACACAAACACATGTATAAACAGCTGCAATACAACCAGACAGGCCATACTGTAGAACACAATCCCACAAACAGATGAATATTGAAATGTGCAATACAAATGTATAGATATGTCACCGGCACATACCTACAGATTGGTCCTGATGGAACTGGCCATAACAAATGCAACACACCTGGATGGAACTGGCCATAACAAATGCAACACACCTGGTTGCATAATGGACTACCCAGCATCCCCTCCACATCACACAACCCGCTCCCGTACCTGAACGTCCACCAAATCCAGCCGTACTTGGCCTACTGGTGTGGTGCAGCCACAGCTACACATAGTGACCACTATGCATATGTAGTAGGTAGTGTCACCCTAGGCGGTTGCAGGATTGCACACAACCTCAGCACATTTTCGTAACTCCAAAACGAAGTTCGGTATACCTCTTGTTGTGGATTGGTACAATTTTTGGATCTCCCTCATGGGATACGTAACCTGTGTAAACATTAGAACGGAAGACACGAAGTCCAGTCCTGTAGATATCTGGATAGAAGTTGGAATGTGCATTAGAGGTGTATGACACTGTCCAGCCCTAAGTGGTCATGCATAACCTACTACCCAGGATCAAACACTTGCCCGTGACGCACGTGTCCCGACACGAATAAGCAGAAATATATTGCACACATTCACATAGTGGCAAATGGTATAAGGGTGATGAAGGCACTGACGTAAACAGGATAACCCTGATCTACTGTGTGAGGGACACTTAATGTGTGTGTAGGTGTGACCGACCATACTGGTCAACCTCTGAGAGCAAGATATCTGGACAAAGCCGTGAATAAAAGTATACCTGTCAGCCTCTGAGAGCAAGATATCTGGACAAAGCTGTGAATAAACGTATACCTGTCAATCTCTGAGAGCAAGATATCTGGACAAAGCCGTGAATAAAAGTGGGACAAAGGCCCAAACGTATGGACAATTTGTAAAGAAACTGAGAAAGTTGATAGAATAACAGTTTGTACATTGGCATTAATTTCCTGAAGAGTATGAAGTCTGAAACACAAGTGTCTGTCATTATGTTCTGACTTCAGTCTTTAATGACTAGCTACTGATTTGCCAGAAAACAACAGTGTATTACAAAGGTCCATACATATTTACAGTAACAAACCTTCACATTTGTTTACTGTACCACTGCATAACTGTAGTTAATTCATGTCCAAAATAATAATCCTCGTATGAATACAAACAGGAAATAGTCAAATGTGAATGGGAACACCCCTCACCGTGGATTATGTATTGTAACCACCCCCACCCATATTATGTATTGCCAACATATAAAGCTGCTGACAGGTGCTGAAAGACCTGTGTCTGTAAACACAGGTAAACCTCTATAAAATGGACAAATGCTGTCCATGTGCTTTGTCTGACATTTGAACTCGGTCAGGGCAGTTCCGTTCACCAGGCGGACAAGCCTAAACCCAGATCACCACAGGAACACCCTGACAATCAAAGACTTGTATGTGCCAGGACTATAAGCCTTGGAGTTCTGCATATCCTTGGAGTGATTAAATATGCAGCTTGGGTCCAGAGCGGTAGGGAATAGGGAATGTGTAATATGTACTACCATGTTTTTCCCAGCAGGAGAATGGATGCCTGTGTTGTAAGTGAAGCGGTGAGGCATATGTTAATGTAGCTATGTACTATGGGTATGCATATAAATGAGTCAGAACACCAATAGTATAGTAGTTACAGCATCCGGCCAACGTGAATGCAGTCCCGGGTCAACTACGACTTCAGCACATATGAGTTAATGAATGCGTGTGTGCTGTAAAGACATTTAAATATGTAAAGGTGAACGTGTGTTTCGCATATGTCCGTTAACTGGATTACAGATATTGTACTGGCACCGTCACAATTAAGAAAGCCCACTTAAGCACAAAGACTTATTAAACATATGTAACCCACAATAAGGATATGCAAGTGCGCCTGCGCATGTGTAATCCGCTCACAGCATAGCAAATGAATGCTGTTTTCTACACGTTTATTTATACATCTATATATGGATATATATATTTGTGTATGGATATATATCCACAGACTTAAACTAAATAAATATATGAAAGAAAGAATGTACAGACATATATATATATATATATATATATATATATATATATATATATATATATATAAATATACACACACACACACACACACACACACACACACACACACACACACACACACACACACACACACAATTACATTAATCGATATATACATAACAAACACAGAAACATTTGTCCTTGTAGATATAATACATGTACATAAATAGGCTACATCATAGCTATTATGGATAGACATACAGACATGCAAGAAAGGTAAATACACTGCTGCTTTCCAAACCATTGCCCAGAAAGTACCAGTGTGCCAAATCTGCAAGTTCTACTATTTAAACATGGATATAGGTGTCCTTTGCAGGACTCCAAAAAGTGTTTTCTGCAAGCAACATCCAGTAATTATCGATGTAAAGGAAGTCACATCCGCAGCTACAATATAGCTGTACATGCAACAGTAGCTTGTGCAAGGGTAATAACACATGGGTTGACAGAATGTATGACATATGTCTCGATACACGGAGAGTGAATAGTGCTTAGAAGTATCTTCATACTTTATTATCGCTCACATTAATGATGTCTTATGACTACTGTGGAGGGGTGTCAGATATGGGAATCATGGGTATGCAAGAACGGGCCTTGGTTCACAGGTGTTGGTTGGCACAGATTTATTAGGTCCGCCCCATGGAAGTGATTAATATTCCTATGTGGGTATAGCACACGCCTATACCTTCCAAAAATGAAGAACCCATCTACTGGATATTGTGTAAACCATTGGGGGAAGACGTAGGGACTTATATCAGTGTCATGTAAGCAATTATCATGGACGTACATGCATACCAATAAGATGGTAACCATACCTCTCAACCTTTCAGAATAAGACATCTGGACAAAGGCATATTTAAATAAGTACAAATAGGGACTATGTTAAATATTCCTCTGACAAAGTTAGAACGTTGATAGAATAATGGATAATTCATTAGTAAGAATGTTTTGAAGGTTATTAGTTATAAACTACTAATGTCTGTCATTATTATCTAACCTCACAGTCCTTAATGACCTGCCACTAATTTACCAGAAAGGCACAATATTATAAAAAAAAAGGAACAACATCATAAGTCTAAGTTCGGGACATTTACCCAAAATGTGTACAGTTGAGAGGTATGAAGGTAACTCTGTCCTAAATAAATGTACAGAACTAGTGATATCAGGTGGACAGGTGTGAAGAAAGATGGGATGACAAATGACAAAACATGTACAAGTCAAAAGCATGTACCTCGATAAATGTGAATGAATACTTATGCCCTGTGATAGTCAATGTGGAAGGTTAATAATTTCCCACAGGGTGTTATGCAGTGTCCCCGATACAGTGTCCAGTCTCCCACACTTGCATGTGAGTTCTGCCACTGACGGACATCGCAAATACCGGCGAACACATAAGGTAGATGATAGCATAATATGTTTTGATTAGCCCCTGTTGGCTTTTGTGAGGAACACAACACTCTTGGCGGGTGTGTCCTGCAAAAGGAATGTAATGGCATCTGGCCTGTGATTTCTTCTTGTGTGTAGTGGTGTAATACAATGATATATCTTGTATCAGAAACAGATACATGTGATAAGAAACAGTATTATCGACTATACTACTACAAGAAAACTCTGGAGGTATGAAAAGTGCTGAAGTAGTCAGTTCAGTATTGACCGCAGGTATGTGTTGACATGTCAAATGTCACAGCTGTATATATAGTACCTATAGGGTTGTCACCATTACAAATGATGAAGGTGGGATCTGCTTTGTAGAAATGTCAGACGTAGCAGGTCAAACCATACCTACAGCCATGCATACTCCACAAATAGACATATTAACACACAGCAAAGCTTAGGCCAGGGGTCATGGATCCTTGGCCGGCGTGTACGAGTAGAGGAAGTGTAGAACAAGGCAAGATGTCTGCCGAGCTATTCAGCAATATCCTGTAGGGGCGTGTAAGACAGCCCCTAAACCAAATGTTGCACGGACAATGTTAGGATATGCAAATTACCCCATTTGTAGGTGAAAGCTATGCAAATGATGTAAATCTGCGATACATGTAACAGTAAGCTGTCCGTGCAAGAGTAGAGTTATGTGCAGAAATGTACTCGGATGTTAACCGAGTTACGTTCTGCAAGTAGCTAAACGGAGCAATGTCAGCTGCAAATAAAGGATGAATTCAGTTGAAGAAGCATGCCAATGGCCAAATATAAGGCCAGTGGCATATTTTTCCATTGTAAATTAATAAAACTCTATTTGTCCTCCCCCGATCTCGGTGTAAAAGTAAGCGAAAACGGGCTGCACTTTTAAAACAAGAGAAATATTTAAAATACACATAGACATTGTAATTATCGTTAACAGTTAGTTTGTCATGCAGGTGAATGGCAAGCTGAAGACAAGATGGCTACTGAGTACTGGTTGCTATGTGTG
The DNA here is from genome assembly GCF_019279795.1 of Protopterus annectens. Classification (NCBI taxonomy): domain Eukaryota; kingdom Metazoa; phylum Chordata; order Ceratodontiformes; family Protopteridae; genus Protopterus; species Protopterus annectens. Next base: position 80,248,822 of record NC_056736.1, on the reverse strand, counting down.
GAAGCGCTCTGTCAGAGATGTAACCAAGCATTAGTAGGCAATCCGATGCAATTGAGGCTGAGGATAGTGAATCACAATTTGTCATGCCATATGGGCCAAGCCACTACAGTGGAAGAGTAGGTTAAGGGGACTATCAGAGTAGAAGATAGCTGACATCATGAATGTGTATGTATAAAACACTGTAATCCTATCGGAGCAATGTGTCACATGTTTGCTGTCAGTTACTCATCAGTGGAAGAGGCGTGTTATGATTTATCCTAGGTACACTCAGGAAACTGACGGTGTACGCCATGGATATCACTGAAGTTTCATGCAAACCTGCTGACAGTGTGTTCGCGCCTGTGCACACCTGTAAGCCCGAGTAAGCATGTGTGCGCGCGTGTCAGCCCATGCGCGCGCTTTGAAGAACGAGTAAGCTAGTGTAAGCATGTTGAAGCCTGTGTAATGTCATGTAAGCCAGTGTACGCGTTTGTAAGCATGTATAAATCTGTACTACACACATCACACACGTACTGCACACTCTGAAACACATGCTGTCAATACTACACAAGTCAGTCAAATGGCATATGGATGGATAATAA